>NC_083689.1:109783935-110093780 GCF_033118175.1 Dama dama
GCTAACATAATATGCTGTATTTGTGATATATATTACATATACCATCTCTAATATACAACATTTTAAAGAGTCCTATCTTTTAAACAGATTAAGAACAATATATAATTTATATTTCTCCACATATTTAATGTGTTTCCCTGGTGGCTCCAACGGTAAAGAATCTGCCTGCAATGCAGGAGACCTGGGTTCAATTCCTGGGACGGGAAGATTCCCCTGGAGAAGGAAGCAGCTACCCATTCCAGTATTCTGGCATATTTAATAGTTCTCTTGTTTTTCATAGCTCTCAAGTTTCTCTCTGGTTTCCCTCAGTCTTTTTTTTTTTTTTTTCATTTATTTTTATTAGTTGGAGGCTAATTACTTTACAATATTATAGTGGTTTTTGCCATACATTGACATGAATCAGCCATGGATTTACATGTGTTCCCCATCCCGATCCTCCCTCCCCCCTCCCTCTCTACCCCATCCCTCTGGGTCTTCCCAGTGCACCAGGCCCGAGCACTTGTCTCATGCACCCAACCTGGGCTGGTGACCTGTTTCACCCTAGATAATATACATGTTTCGATGCTATTCTCTCAAAACATCCCACCCTCGCCTTCTCCCACAGAGTCCAAAAGTCTGTTCTGTACATCTGTGTCTCTTTTTCTGTTTTGCATATAGGGTTATCATTACCATCTTTCTAAATTCCATATATATGTGTTAGTATGCTGTAATGGTCTTTATCTTTCTGGCTTACTTCACTCTGTATAATGGGCTCCAGTTTCATCCATCTCATTAGAACTGATTCAAATGAATTCTTTTTAACGGCTGAGTAATATTCCATGGTGTATATGTACCACAGCTTCCTTATCCATTCGTCTGCTGATGGGCATCTAGGTTGCTTCCTGGCTATTATAAACAGTGCTGTGATGAACATTGGGGTGCACATGTCTCTTTCAGATATGGTTTCCTCAGTGTGTATGCCCAGGAGTGGGATTGCTGGGTCATATGGCAGTTCTATTTCCAGTTTTTTAAGGAATCTCCACACTGTTCTCCATAGTGGCTGTATTAGTTTGCATTCCCACCAACAGTGTAAGAGTGTTCCCTTTTCTCCACACCCTCTCCAGCATTTATTGCTTATAGACTTTTGGATAGCAGCCATCCTGACTGGCGTGTAATGGTACCTCATTGTGGTTTTGATTTGCATTCATCTGATAATGAGTGATGTTGAGCATCTTTTCATGTGTTTGTTAGCCATCTGTATGTCTTCTTTGGAGAAGTGTCTGTTTAGTTCTTTGGCCCATTTTTTGATTGGGTCATTTATTTTTCTGGAATTGAGCTGCAGGAGTTGTTTGTATATTTTTGAGATTAATCCTTTGTCTGTTTCTTCATTTGCTATTATTTTCTCCCAATCTGAGGGCTGTCTTTTCACCTTGCTTATAGTTTCCTTTGTTTAATTAGGAAGTTTCATTAGGTCCCATTTGTTTATTTTTGCTTTTGTTTCCAATATTCTGGGAGGTGGGTCATAGAGGATCCTGCTGTGATTTATGTTGGAGAGTGTTTTGCCTATGTCCTCCTCTAGGAGTTTTATAGTTTCTGGTCTTACATTTAGATCTTTAATCCATTTTGAGTTTATTTTTGTGTATGGTGTTAGAAAGTGTTCTAGTTTCACTCTTTTACAAGTGGTTGACCAGTTTTCCCAGCACTGCTTGTCTTTTGTGTTTTAACAGAATGTGTATTGTGCAATTGTTGGATGAGTTTTCTAATGTGTATTCACTGAAGAAAGTTTGTTAAACATGCTGTTTAAACACTCCTTAACTTTACTGATTTTTTTTTTTTTTTGGTCTGTTTTCCTTTTTTCCCCTCCTATGTACCAAGAGAATTGTGTCAAAATCTCCCATAAAGATGGTGGATTTCAGTATTTCTTTCTGAGTCTCCTTGTCCAACTCTCAGTCTTGGTTTTACATATTTTGAGGTTATGTCACTGACTGCATATATATTTAATGTAGCTTTATCTCCTGGGGAAGGGAAGGGCTACCCACTCCAGTATTCTTGCCTGGAAAATTCCAGGGACAGAGAAGCCTGGTGGGCTACAGTCAGTGGGGTTGCAAAGAGTCAGACATGACTGAGCGACTTTCTCTTTTCATTTTCACTTTCTCGCACTATAAGTTGAATCTTTTAGTATTACAAAGGATTTTTTAATTCTAATACTGATTTTTCTCTTAAAATCTTTATGAACTATTAAGACAGCTATATAGTTTTCTTTTGTCATGATTAGTCTTTTTTCATACTTTTAGGATAGCTGTATTTTTATGAGTTGTATGTATCTCAAGAAAGTAGTATATATATTTTTTGTTTTTTAATCCAGAATGACATGCTTGTCTCATAACTCAAATATTTCACTCATGTACACTAAGTATAATACCTGATATATTTGGGTATGAATTTATCATTTTATTTTTGTTTTCTATATATTCCATCTTTTCTCTTTGCTCTCTTTCACTTTCTTCTCTTGCATTTGTTGTTATTATTGTAAATTATGCATTTGACTTTCTTTCAGAGATTGCTCTACAAAAACATATTTACATGTAATGTTTTACTGTCTGTTTTAATCAGTTACTTTACCTTCCTTCTGGACAGTACAATGACCTAAGAATTCTTAACTTCATTTGTCCCACTCATTCCCTTATATGCTAACAGTAATTCTCTCTGTATCATGGCATTTTAAGCAAAATGATATACTACAACTATAATTTTATACTACCAGCACTATTTATATTTTATTATATCTGTACCACAGGGTTTGATTTTCATTATTTCCTCGTTTCTAATATAATCTGAAATTATTTTCCTTCTGCTTGAAGCATTTGTTTTCCATATTTTGTAATTTCCTATAGGGTGGATCTTCTGTTGGCAATTTCATTTATTATACTGTAGATGACATTACATTAGCTTCTGACTTTCACTGTACTTGTTGAGAAATCATCTTTTAATGTTACCCTTAAGTTTTCCGAAGCTACTTCATCTTATTTCTCTGGCTGATAATGAAAATTTTATGATAATGAAAAGATGTGGATTTCTTTTTATTTGCTTTGCTTTGCTTTAGATGTTTTTGCCTCTGTGTTTGCATATTGGCATCTTCCACCAACTCTAAGAAATTATCAGGCATTATTTCCTTAAATATTGCCTCTTCTCCATATCCTTTCTCCTGCATTCCTTAAAGTTCAATGAATATAAATTCAGTCAGTTCAGTTTAGTCACTCAGTCATGTCCAACTCTTTGTGACCGCATGGACTGCAGCACACCAGACCTCCCTGTCCATCACCAACTCCCGGAGTTTACTCAAACTCATGTCCATTGAGTCGGTGATGCCATCCAACCATCTCAGCCTCTGTCGTCCCCTTCTGCTCCTGCCTTCAATCTTTCCCAGCATCAGGGTCATTTCAAATATATATTTGAATATTTTGAATATGTATTAGATCTTTATATTTTATGGTCTACATTTTGCACTCTCCATCTCCTATTTTTTTCCTCTCATGATTGCATCTTCCATAGTTTCCTCTGACCAATTGTTCTTCATCTTCTGCATGTATTTCTGAAAGTCAACTTAAATTTATTTTAGAAAGATGTAAGGTGAAGATACATAATTCTACACATTTCCATGTTTCACAATGTCTTCCAAAATATCATTAGTTTCCTCTGAATTTCTGTGAATGTTAATTAAAAAGTAAAGCAGGCAAAAAGGACCAAAAAAATTAGCTTAAATGGCAGTGTCAGCTTACTCATACACATAAATATGTGAACAAAACAAAACATCAGAAATAACAAAACGGAAGAAGTGACTTGAGATCTGAAAATGTTGTGTTACTAAAAATATGAGTAGGAAGAAAAGTAAAAATATAAAGGTCAAAAAGTACTAAAAAGGAAGAAATAACTGGAAACAGCAATTTTATCTTACTCAGTGTACAGTGATACCAATTTGGCACATGTTTAGCAGTAATCAAGTCATCAGGAAAATATTAAAATTTTACTCATGATTACAATATCTGGGATGGTTTATGCTGTGTGCGCCCTCGTTTCCCGACAAGCACAGGCTGTCTGAATCATTGAGCGTCTGCTGCTGCCGTCTAACAGCAGGAGTTAGTGACTTATATCACATCGAGTACAGCGCGCAACGAAACAGACATATTCAAATACATGGTAGTGATCTAAGAAAATGTGTTCTTTTAAATCATTAGACTGGATACTTCACCTTAATGATCAACAACACGAATGCGGTATGTTTCCTTGAGTACTGAGGAGATGTTTCTTCCCCACCTTGGCTTTAGCGTTTCCTTCTCATATTGAAGCAAAGTTGTATGGTGGTTAAGTGTTAAACTTCCTAAACTGACTGAAATGGATTAGACATTTTAAAATCTATTGTTTACTCTCCATTTTATTTCACTTCTTTTAGCCATATCTTATTCATTGGTAAAATGAAAATAAAACATTCAACTAGGTTACAGATTTCGTTGTGTTCCCCTAACGAAAGAATGGGCTTCCCCAGTGGCACTCATCATAAAGAACCTGCCTGCCAATGTAGGAGATGTAAAGAGACGTGTGTTTGATCCCTGGGTTGGGAAGATCCCTTGGAGGAGGAAATGGCAGCCCATTCCAGTATTCGTTCCTGGAGAATCCCATGGACAGAGGAGCCTGGTGGGCTCCAGTCCACAGGGTCGCAATGAGTCAGACATGACTGAAGCGACTTACCATGCATGCAGTGAAAGAATGCACTTAAAGCACTCAGCAAGAGTTCTTGACACCTAGGCAGTACCTCAGTCATTGTAATCTACCACGACGTCCTGCTGGAGCTGGCTTCCATGTGAGGATACGCTTACATGAGGAGAAATGTGAATCGAGCTTGTGTGAGAGGAAAAAGTGAATTTCACACAGGCAAAGGAGACTATGTAGCACAAGGAGTTGCGAGGGGAAAAGTGTTAAGAAGCCCTTGAATACCTAAGAATGAGGCCCACTGTGCCAGCAGGACCTAGTACCATCTGATACCACTACCTGAATTTTTTCCCCAACCCAGCAATTTCATTCATGGCTGCATAATCCTTGGACTTCTACTAAAGCAGAAATAGAGGAGAGCAGGATATAGTAGAAATTCTGAAAAAGAGGGCAAGTGGGTAAAATCAAGAATGTTTTCACAGGAAGGATGGAAAACAATACAGTACAAAAACATCTCAAGACTTGGGCTAGTAGAGGGAAATGACAATGAAGCAAGACTGTGTATTAAAACCCATGGGTAGAGGTGAGGGTGGAGTTAGGTTGTATGCATCCATAAGAGAGAGAGAGAGAAATAAGGACATATAACCAGCTCTAGGCTTGTTAATAACTGTTTATTTTTCCTGGGATTGGAAAAACTCTTATAAATGATCATAAGTAGAGTAGCTACACAGATTATTAAACAATATGTCATCTCATGGTGGCCCTCCTATGTATGAATATAGAAGGCTTTATACAGATATAGGGATACTATAGGGATAATAAAAGCACTATCAAAGTTTGTCCACACCATGAAGCAAGTTGTAATAAGGACTCATCTATCATTCTTGACTAGCTAAGTGTAGATGAATTCCCATCTGCCTAAGGGTCAAGATGCCTGTAGGCTAATGATTTTAATCATAAATTTTAAAAAGGAACTAAAGTTTAAGTCCTATAAAAGGCATTAAAATAGATTATTTGCTTAAGCTAGGCATGAAATTGCATTCATAAAAGTTTGAATCTTTTAAAGGCCTTTAAATAGTGTCAGCAAAGAGCAAATACCTCTGGTCACAGAAACTCTCAGCAGACAGAAATTTCTGAAAATGATTACAACTCTCCAGTCAGAGGAATTTTTTTTCTCTTTACTAGATGAACACATTATCCCTAAATGTCTTAATATTTCAAGTACGATGAAAGGTAAGCTGAACATTTTGTGTGGGGGCAAGACTATTATACATTTGTATACATGAGAAATGACCACATAGTTACATTTAACTGCTCAAAACCTCACTATCAAAATAAGGACTTCACTACCTATGGAAAACAAAGCAAATTTTAGAATTTAATTAATATTATAAAAGAAGGTATAGCAACTTATATAAGGCCTGTATACAATATTAAGACCATAATTGCAAAATAATTTCTTAGAAAAAACATTCTTGACATTCAGTTAAAAATTATTTATTAATGAAACAGCCCCTCAATATCCTCACTAAATACTAATAAATAAAAATAGAACAAAAATTAGAAAATAAGATTATAACTTAATGCTAAGAAATTGTCAGTATCAAAGCTATGCAGAAGAATGGCTAATACAGTGAAAATGGGAGAAAAATAAACAACGAAAATTTTATTCAGTTGGGCCAAAAAGCTTGTTCAAGTTTTCCATAAAATGTTACAGAAAAATCCTAACAAACTTTTTGGCCAACCCAATACCTCCACAGGTCTTGAGCAGGCTACAGACACCTCTGGAAATAAGTTAGAATAAGAGGGACTGAACCAATGATCCCTTATTTGAGAAGTCAAGATCTGGGAAGGTAGAAAGACTGTTGAGTGGTCTTGTTGTTCAGTCTCTCAGCCGTGTCTGACTATTTGACTGCAGTATGCCAGGTCTCCCTGTCCCTTACCATCTCCCAGAGTTTGCCCACATTCCTCACGTTCGGTGATGCCATCCAGCCAAATGGCAGAAACTGAAAACATATACAGGGATGCCATCTTTGCAAAAAGTAGACTTTCAGTGTGAAAAGGTGGAGGATTAAAAAGTGCAGTTATCTGGCTAATAATTTGGGGAATAAAAACAAAATTTCTTATGAAGAACTTAACATATAAGATTTTACTACCACTAAGAAAGAATTCCCAAAGAGAGAAAGAAGAAACAAACTAACAAACAATTGCCCAAAGAAAGGCATGGCCAAAGAATGTTCAGACTCTCCTACACAATGGTGCTTATCTCACAGGCTAGCAAGGTCATGCTCAAAATCCTTCAAGCCAGGCTTCAACAGCATGTGACCTGAGATCTTCTAGATGTACAAGCTGGATTTAGAAAAGACAGAAGAACCAGAGATCAAATTGCCAACATCCATTGGATCAAGAAAAAGTAAGGGAATTCCAGGAAAACATGTACTTCTGCTTCATTGACAATGCTAAATAAAGCCTTTGACTGTGTGGATCACAACAAACTGTGGAAAATTCTTAAACAGATGAGAATACCAGACCACTTGACCTGCCTCCTGAGAAATCTGTAATGTAGGTTAAAAAGCAAGAGCCAGAACCAGACATGGAACAACAGACTAGTTCACAGTTGGGAAAGGAGTACATCAAGGCTGTATATTGTCACCCTGCTTACTTAACTTCTATGCAAAGTACATCATGTGAAATGCTGGCTGGACCAATCACAAGCTGGAATCAAGATTGCCAGGAGAAATATCAACAGCCTCAGATACACAGATGATCCCACTCTAATTTGTCAGAAAGTGAAGAGGAACTAAAGAGTCTCTTTATTGAGGGTGAAAGAGGAGAGTGAAAAAGGCGGATTAAAACTCAACGTTAAGAACACTAAGATCATGGCATCCAGTCCCATCACTTTATGGCAAATACGGAAAAAGTGTAAACAGTGACAGATTTTATTTTCTTAGGCTCCAAAATCACTGCAGACTGTGACTGCAGCCATGAAATTAAAAGACATTTGCTCATTGGAAGAAAAGCTATGACAAATCTAGACAGTGCATTAAAAAGCAGAGACATCACTTTGCCAACAAAGGTCCGTCTAGTCAAAGCTATGGTTTCTCAAGTAGTCATGTATGGATGTGAGTGTTGGACCCTAAATAAGGCTGAGCATCAAAGAACTGATGCTTTTGAACTGTGGTGTTGGAGAAGACTCTTGAGAGTTCTTTGGACTGCAAGGAGATCAAATCAGTTAATCCAAAAGGAAATCAACCCTGAATATTTGTTGGAAGGACTGATGCTGAAGCTGAAGCTTCAGTACTTTGGCCACCTGATGAGAAGAGCTGACTCATTAGAAAAGACCCTGATGCTGGGAAAGATTGAAGGCAGGAGGAGAAGGGGACAACAGAGGATGAGATGGTTGGATGGCATCACCGACTCAATGGACATGAGTCTGAGTAAATTCCAGGAGTTGGTGATGGACAGGGAGGCCTGGCGTGCTGCGGTCCACGGGGTCGCAGAGAGTCAGACAGGACGAAGCACAGCAACAGCAGTTCTTTTGCTTTGAATACTACATAATATTTATCAGATTAAATCCTCATTTACAAAGAGTTTTAAATAATGAATGTGTATATTTCAAAGGTTTCCTCTGACACTATAAGCAACTGAACAACAAGCATCGTGAATAGTTAAGGTAATTCTGAGGAAGAAGAGTATAAGAAAATAACCTGTCCCGTTGAATACCAAGGTACAATATAAACTTATATTAATTTAAACAGTGAGTATCAACGCACAGTAGACAAATAAGATGAAAACAAATAGCTGAAAGGAAGATCTCCCTCTCTATATAAGAATTTGTTAAGTGAAATAGCACTGCAATTCAATAAGATATAATACGAAAATATTTTTATGGAAAAGTTTCAGATTCCCACTTGATTCACAGGAATGGATTCATTTAATTTGAAAGAATAGAACATTAAAAACTAACAAAAGAAAAGAAAAAGTGATATTTTTAGGAATTAACAGTAGGAATTTTAAAAATAAAACTTGAAATTTATTGAATTTATTGACTAGTTTCAACATTTTTTTTGGTTGAGTCTCTAGGATTTCCTATAGAAACATAGGAAATTCCTATAGATCACACCGTCTGCAAACAAAGACAATTTTACTTCTTTCTTTCCTACCTGGATGCCCTTTTTCCCACTTGTCTTACCTGATTGCTCCAGTGAGGACTTACAGCACTGCTGAATAAAATTGCTGATACTATCTTAGAGGAAAAGCTTTCAACTTTTCACCATTGAGTAGATGCTAACTATGGGTTTGTCATACGAGGCTTTTACTACATTGAGGTACCTTCATTTTACACGCACTTCGGCTTTTTATTTATTTATTTGCCATGCCTCCTGCAGCATGTGGGATCTTAGTTCTCCCTGACCAGGGATCAAACCCTTGCCCTCTACAGTGTAAGTATGAAGTCTTAACCACTGCACTTCCAGGGAAATCTCCTTTTATACCCAATTTGTTCATGGTTTTTATCATGAAAGAGTGTCATATATTGTCTAATGCTTTTTCTGCATCTATTGAAATGTTATACAATTTTCATTTTTCTTTATGTTAAGAAAGTATATTGCATTTACTGATGTGCGTATGTTAAAGCATTCTTGCACCCTAGAAATAAACCCCACTTGGTCACGGTATATGATCCTTTTAATGTGCTGTTGAATTTGGGGACTGTAAATTGGTCCAGCCACTATGGAAATCAATATGGAGGTTACTCACAAAATGAAAAATAGAATGACCATGTTATTCAGTAGTTCCACTTCCAGGAATACACCCAAAGGAAACAAGGACAGGAGATCAAAAAGGTCCGTGCAGCCCCATGTTTATAGTAGCGTTATTCACAATAGGCAAGCTATTGAAACAGCTGTCCCCCAATGGATGAAAAGATAACACAAACGTGATGTGTCTATGTGTGTGTGTGTGTGTGTGTGTGTGTGTGTAATGGAATGTTATACTGCCATGAGAAAGAAAGTAATCCTTCCATTTGCAACATGAATAGACTTTTAGGGCATTATGCTAAGTGATAGAAGTCAGACAGAGAAAGGCAAATACTGTATAATTTCACATGTAGAACTTAAAAAGTTTGAACTCACAGAAACAGAGACTTGAATGGTGGTTACCAGAGGCTGGGAAATGGGGGTATTAGGAAGATGCTGGTCAAACTTACAGTTAGAAGATGATAAGCTCTGAAGTGCTAATGCACAACTTTGCTATTATAGTTATCAATGCTGTATTATATGCTTCAAAGTTGCTAAGAGACTAGATCTTAAATGCTCTCACCACACAAACACACACACAATAATGTGTGAGATAGTGGAGGTGTTAGCTGACACTACAGCGGTAATCATATTGAAATATAAAAATGTGTCAAATCAACACGTTATGTGCCTTAAACTTACATAATATTGTATGTCAAGTATATCCCAATTAAAAAATAAGACTCAAATATTCCAAATCATGAAAAGATCAATAAATCTGTCTACAATAAAATTTAAAGTTTCTATATGGCAAACAATACCAAGAACAAAATGAAAAATCAAGCCATTGTCTAAATAACATTTTGAAATGTGTAGCTTTCAAAGAATTAGTATCAAAGTAAATTTTTGAAAAAATAAAGTAATAAAAAGCAAGCAATCTAAAGAAAATAGTCTAAGTATATAAAAATATAATTCATAATAAGAAGCCAAATGGCTAATGAAGTTTTATTTTTGGTATTCAAACTCAGTGATAAAAATAGCAACCACATTGAAATTCTATTCACATTAATCAGAATTTTGAAAAATTAATACACTGAATAACAAGTATCAGTAAGAATGTACAGAAAAACAATCTCATATCCTGATGATGGAAATGTAAATTGGTTTCAGTCCTTTGGAGAATTAATAAGTTATAGGTATTAAAGTTGGATATGCATATCCCATGACTCTGCCCTCGGGACTAGGTGGAAATGCGATTTCCAACCATGAAGGAGCCCACTGAAGCCAAGGCTTTTCTCCCCTTGATCTTTCTCATTTTCCTTCATTCCTGTCTCTTTGGACTTGGGTTTCCCTGGTGACTCAGACGGTAAAGAGTCTGCCTGCAGTGCGGGAGACCCAGGTTCAATCCCTGAGTTGGGAAAATCCCCTGGAGAAGGAAATGGTAACCCACTCCAGTATCCCTGCCTGGAAAATCCCACGGACGGAGGAGACTGGTGGGCTGCAGTCCATGGGGTCGCAGAGAGTAGGATACGGCTAAGCGACTTCACTTTCTCTGGACTTGAGACGACCTACTGAGACGACCCCTGACATCCAAATTAAGGCCACACTGCAAGTAACTGGCAACTCCGTCAGGTGACTTTCCCCTCTGTGGCTCCCAAAGCCCAGCCCTCTCTTCCCACTGAAATTGAGCAGGACCCTGTGGGGCTCCTGGGTGCAGAAGCTTTTCAAACAGTTTGCTAATCAGAAAAGGGAGGGAATGCAGAGACAAGGGAGGATCAGCAAGAAATAGTGCAGCCTTGGGGCAAGGTCCTAGTTCCACCTCAAGGGTACACAGAACAGTATCTTTGAGCTCTTCACAGAACTAAAGCACCCAACAGATGGAAGATGTGTTTTTCATTTCAGAGAAGTCCACCTGAGGCCATAAAGGAACAGAAAAGCTCAATAGTAGACTGTTTTGGTCCCTGAGTCCTGTTTGACTCTTCTGCGACCCCATGGGCTGTAGCTGGCCAGGCTCCTCTGTCCATGGGATTTCCCAAGCAAGAACACTGGAGTGGGCAGCCATTTCCTTCTCTAGGGGATCTTCCCGACCCAGGGATTAAGCCCACATCTCCTGCATTAGCCGGTGGATTCTTCACTACTGAGCCACCTGGGAAGCCCTTTTATTAGGAGACTACCTAAGACCAGATTAAAGCAGTGGAGATCCTCAACAGCAACCCCACTCTTGAATCACTGCTGTGTAGTTCAGTCACTCACTCGTGTCTGACTCTTTGCATCCCCATGGACCCCAGCATGCCAGGCCTCCCTGTCCATCACCAACTCCTGGAATCCACCCAAACTCATGTCCACTGAGTGGGTGATGCCATCCAACCGTCTCATCCTCTGTCATCCCCTCCTCCTCCCACCTTCAATCTTTGCCAGCATCAGGGTCTTTTCATTGCTGTAAAGCTCCCACCAAGTTCTCCCAGGGGGCACTGTATCTCCCCTTTGAAAGCAATTAAACCTATTCATTTCTGTTGCACCCAAAACTTGTTCTCCTAGATTTGATCAAATTTTCACTACTCACTCTTACTTCCAGTCTCGTTCCAGGATGCTGGAACTGCACTGAGGGCCCAACCTGGGGGACTCCATGCACCCTCCCCCAGGTTCACCCCCCAGTCCTCAGCGGTCAGACTCAGCAGGCTTGCAGACCTATGGCCCAGGAAGCGTCCTGGCACGGCACACCTCCCTGCTGTCCTGGATTTCCCCCGTGTCTGCCTGCTCGTCTAACCTCTCGGACCGTCGATGGGTCGTGAGCCTCCTTGACAACCCTGCAGCAGGTCAGGGGTTGCCTCTTTTACTTCTTCGAAGAGGCAGCCCTTCTCAATGTCTCAAAAACCATATCCTGAGGCAAGCTTTGCCCTGCTTACCATTGTCTTGGGGCACTCCCGCCCTACCCCTTCAGCTCTGTTTGTTTTTCTTCTTTTTGTTCCCAAGACAACGGTAATCTGTTTCCTTGGCTTAGTGCCTAGGTCCCCTCCCTCCCTCTCTGAAGAATTTAGGCCCTGGGACTCAGGAAGCTTTTTCTCCCACTGGCTCCTACTTCTTTCCTTGACTAATCAAAGCTCACCAACACTTTTGAAGTGAAGAAGTGAAGTCGCTCAGTTGTGTCCGACTCTTTGCAACCCCATGGACTGTAGCCTGACAGGATCCTCCCCGTCCATGGGATTCTCCAGGCAAAACACTTTTACCACTCCTGAAACCTCTCCTACTTATCTAAGAGGTTTGTAAGTATTGCAAAAAACAAACAAACAAACACACAATTTTTCTGGCTTTATGGAAACAAAGACACCTTCCTACAGGGAAGTTGCCTTTCTCCTCCTATGGTTTTGAAATGCAAATGTTCTACCTAGTCATCCAGAAACCTTACCACCCCATCTTTTTAAAATGGAAATTTTGGAAAGGGAGCTCAATTCAGTTCAGTTTAGTTCAGTTGCTCAGTCGTGTCCGGCTGTTTGCGACCCCGTGGACTGCAGCACGCCAGGCCTCCCTGTCCATTACCAACTCCGGGAGTTTACTCAAACCCATGTCCACTGAGTCGGTGATGCCATCCAACCATCTCATCCTCTGTCATCCCCTTCTCCTCCTGCCCTCAATCTTTCCCAGCATCAGGGTCTTTTCAAATGAGTTGGCTCTTCACATCAGATGGCCAAAGTATTGAAGTTTCAGCTTCAGCATCAGTCCTTCCAATGAATATTCAGGACTGATTTCCTTTACGATGGACTGGTTGGATCTCCTTGCAGTCCAACGGACCCTCAAGAATCTTCTCCAACACCACAGTTCAAAAGCATCAATTCTTCAGAAAAAGGGGGGTAGGTAATTTAACACTTGAGTTGTCAAAGACAAATACAAATTTCAAGTATCTTTTCTTAAATTTGCTAATCAGAAAATGCTACTATAATAGTTCAGTTACTTGTTTCTCAGTCTTGTTAAGGTCTTTTAAAGTTTAAAAAATTATAACACATAATTAAAGCTGCTAAATGATAAGTGAAGCATTTCAGTGTTTCAAACAAGTAGGATATGTTGTCCTTGAGAGAAGGTATGTAGACTAGAGATTCTTTTGTTGAGGTAAAAAGGAGAATTTTGTCCTACAGCTGGCTGCCTCCTCCAGGGGATCTTCCTGACCCAGGGGTCCAACCTGCATCTGCTGAGTCTCCTTCATTGCTGGAGGATTCTTTACCATTGAGCTGTCAGCTATTGGGAAACCCTATGCATGGGGAAAAGATAGGACAAATTAATAAGGATCCAGAAAGTAAAGAAGCTTTGTGAAAAAGGAACTTTGAGAAAAAAATCTGTACATTGTCAGGATTAAGACTAGATTGAATTTAATTAGGTAATTGAATTTTGTTATTAATAATGAGGTAATACAGTGCTGGAATTTGACTTCTTTCTCTCTCTGTTAAGAGAAGGCAGTTTTTCTCGACCATTTCTATGAAAAGATTAACCCCTCATTGTCAGACTTTTGCCATCCTGATGTCCTTGTAGCCTGGCAACAGTCTACTCCTAAATCAGAGAATTTAAATGCGTAAACAAGAACTGTAAATCAAATAGTCAGGGGCATGGGAAATCAAGATGGCCACTTGGCTTGTCCCAGCTCCCTGGCAAACTTCATTTATTTATTTGATGAGTTAAAGCCTTCCTTGCCTGTAGGGCTGATAATGAGAGAGTCAATTCCTAGGCAAGTTGATAAGAAGTCTGGGGTCCCTGAGGAGGAGAAAGGGGTCCCGAACTCTCAAGGAGGAGAAAGGGACAAGCTTTTTTTCTACATTGCTTTGTCTTAGTCAATATAACAATGTATCTTTTTAAAAATAATATTTATTATTCATTTCTGTCTTAGTTGCAGCATATGGGATCTAATTCCCTGGCCAGGGATCAAACCCGAGCTCCCTCTCAGAGTCTTAGCCACTGGACCACCAGGGAAGTCCCCAAAAGGTGTCTTGTTCAGGACATGTTTCTCCTTAACAACAACCTTCTGGTGAGACCTTCCTATTGCTAGTTCCAATCTTGTTAATTTAAGATGCATGTTGTGGGAGCGGATCTGGTAAAAGTATATAAGGCCTTGATATGACTAGCAGGGGGGCACTCTCTGTCCCCCTTCTGATGCCTATGTCAGAAACTTCCTCTGTCCATTCTCTTACTTTAATAAAATTCTGCCACACAAAAGCTCTTGAGTGATCAAGCCTGGCCCCTGGTCCCGAAGGTACTTCTTCTCTTTTGGAGATCACAAATCTGACACCATTCACTGGAAACTATCAATGCCCTCACAAAGAAAAAGAAATGGCTAGAAAATGTGTTTTCCACTTGGGGTGTACTTTCTACAATCTCCAGTGATCAAGGTAACCACTTCACTGAGCAAATTACATAAACCTTAACAAAAACTTCACAAACATCTTGAAATCATCACCGTCTCTATCATCCTCAATCATCAGACAAGGTCAACAAAACTAATGGAAAAACTGGACTCAAAGAGAACAAAAATTAACTACATGGGATTAAATGAATGCTAAATATGATTATAATTTTTATGACTTTTGTCTTACATTGCTAGACAAATTTAGGCATCTAACCATGATCTTTGATCTTAGGACCCTTCCTGACATTTGAGCTCAACTTTTTTTTCCAAGATGGATTCCAGCCCAAAGGCCTATGGGATCATGAATTAGCATCACATATTATGAGGTGTGCCCTGTCCTGTCTCCTGAGAAGCCTGTATGCAAGACAGAAGCAACAGTTAGAAGCAGACATGGAACAATGGACTGGTTCAAAATCGGGAAATGAGTATGTCAAGGCTGTATATTGTCACCCTGCTTATTTAACTTCTATGCAGAGCACATCATGCAACACCCTGGGCTAGATTACTTACAAGCTAGAATCAGTATTGCAGGAGAAATAGCAATAACCTCAGATATGCAAATGAAACCACCCTTATGGCAGAAAGTGAGGAAGAACTAAAGAGCCTCATGAGGAGGGTGAAGGAGGAGAGTGAAAAAGCTGGCTTAAAACTCAATATTAAGAAAAAAAAAAACACAACTAAGGTCATGGCATCTGGTCCCATCACTTCATGACAAATAGATGGGGAAAAAATAGAAACAGTGACAGATTTTATTTTCTCTGTCTCCAACATCACTGTGGATGGTGACTGCAGCCACAAAATTAAAAGATGCCTGCTCCTTGGAAGAAAAACTGTGACAAACCTAGACAGCGTGTTAAAAAGCAGAGACATCACTTTGCCAACAAAGATCCATATACTCAAAGCTATGGTTTTTCCAGTAGTTATGTACAGATATGAGAGTTGGACCATTAAGAAGGCTGAGAACCAAAGAATTGATGCTTTCAAACTGTGGTGCTAGAGAAAACTCTTGGGGGTCCCTTGGACTGCAAGGAGATCCCACCAGTCAATCCTAAAGGAAATCAACTCTGAATATTTATTGGAAGGCCTGATGCTGAAGCTCCAGTACTTTGGCCACCTGATGCAAAGAGTTGACTCATGGGAAGAGACCCTGATGCTGGGAAAGTTTGAATGCAGGAGGAGAAGAGGGTGACAGAGGATGAGATGGTTGGATGACATCACCAACTCGATGGACATGAGTTTGAGCTAACTCCGAGAAATAGGGAAGGACAGGGAAGCCTGGTGTGCTGCAGTCCACAGGGTCACAAGGAGTCGGACACGACTTAGGGACTGAACAGCAACCCCTTCTTTCCCTCCCCCAAGGAGCCTTTCTTGTTGTTTAGTCACTAAGTTGTATTGGACTCCTTGGCAACCCACATGTCTCCCTCACCCCTAGCACGGGAAACATATGACCTCTTGATCCTTTACTCAACGAGGTTTAGCCCCTCTTCACACCTGGCATAACTGTTGTCTTAAGGTTTCTACAGGAGACAGAACCTGGCTATTTACTCTGCTTTCATTGTTACTTCTATTTTGGAGAGCAAACAGGAGGCTGGCTGTAAATATCTAACCTGGGGCCCACCTAACTCCCGTTTTAGGAAATGCAAACAGGAGTCTAGTTTTAAGTGTCCAGGCTAAACTCCATCTTTTTCTTGCCCCAAGAAATGCAAACAGGAGACTAGTTGTAAATGCCTAGCCTTGGGTCTACCTGCTGCTTGAAGTTAACCTGGATGGACCACTTTCTCTTCTGCCTGGTTGAGGGCATAAAACAATGTAAACTAAATGCAAACAATGTAAATGTAAACTAAAACCTGTTAATTATAGGCAGCTGGCCACTATAGACCAAGGACCTCAAGAAGATCTCACCACCTTCCACTACTGACTGAGAGCCGTGCCCATAAAGCAGGTTGATTTGGATTATTGACTGCTTCCCCACGCGGGCTGCCCAAGGCCCAGGCGGAAAATGCAAGAGATGACCTTGGGACCAGACATTGCCTCCCCAGAGCTCCTTAGGGCACCCATCTCTGTATTCTACAATGGAGACAGAGAGGAGAAGGAGAGGGAGAAGGAGAAAGAGACACAAAAAGTTAAAAAGCGGGCCCAACTATTGCAACATTACAAGCCTGACGCTCAACTCCTGGGTGCCCCCAGAAGGCACCATCAGCAAGTGCCATCACTGTGGGAAACCGGGACACTGGAAGACAAACCGGCTGGAGACACAGGAGCCCTGTAAGCCATAGCCCCAAAACAACAAGTTCAGCCCTTGGAAGAGGGACTGCTCCTTAGTCTGAAGGGAGCTTGGGTCAGCCACTGACTAAACCCTGGCCTTGAGCTGAAGTGTCCCTCAGCTCTGGCCAGCTTCCCAATCAAGGACCATCATCAAGAGGACAGAGCCCAGAGCAGCTTTGGATGTGGCAGGCAATAAGATTTCAGATGATACTCAGTCGAGGGTATTGGTCTATCAACACCCAAGAGACATCATTCTACGTGGGACTTTTGGATCAGGCCTAGAACAAGTGGACAGGGACCCAATAGTCAGCAAGAGGAGCGACCCTAAACCCCTCTACAATCCTTTTCAGCAGGAAGTAGCCAGAGAGAGACAACATTCACCTTCCCAAAAATATTAGGGTCCCAACTCCTGAGGGGAGAATACTAAGCAGTTAGTCAGACATAAGCCAGTCCTGCCCTTTCTTGGATGGGGTCATCTTTCCCTCCTCCACGTGGACACTGGTGATCAGAACACACCCAGAGACCTCCCTCTTGTTGCCTAGGACCACCACTAAATTTGCAGCCATAAAAGAACCTAGCAAGATAAAATCACCAAGACAGGTTGGTTCAGGTGCATCAAGACTTAAAAGGTGACTCAAACCTGGGGTTCATTATACCATATTTGTAATAAATTAGCCTTATGGTTTTTGCCCCGCATCCAACCATGGGTTTCACTTGGGTGCTTATGGGTAAGCACCTCTACACCAGGAGAAAAGTTATACAGTATAACCTAAAGTTATCAATCAAGTTGTCAGTTAAATGAAACAGGACACAGGAAGGGACTACCACTCTAAAAAACCCAATCTTGCCCCATTGCAAGACTGCTTCTCATGTCCATACAGGCCACTCCCATCTGTTCTCAGGAGCATACCTTTGCTTTGCTTAAAACTCTTGCTACTTAAAATTGTTCTATGTCTTTCAACCCTCAGAATGGGAGAAAATAATAGCAAATGAAGCAACAGACAAAGGATTAATCTCAAAAATATACAGGCAACTCCTGCAGCTCAATTCCAGAAAAATAAATGACCCAATCAAAAAATGGGCCAAAGAACTAAACAGACACTTCTCCAAAGAAGACATACAGATGGCTAACAAACACATGAAAAGATGCTCAACATCACTCATTATCAGATGAATGCAAATCAAAACCACAATGAGGTACCATTACACGCCAGTCAAGATGGCTGCCATTCAAAAGTCTACAAGCAATAAATGCTGGAGAGGGTGTGGAGAAAAGGGAACCCTCTTACACTGTTGGTGGGAATGCAAACTAGTACAGCCGCTATGGAGAACAGTGTGGAGATTTCTTAAAAAACTGGAAATAGAACTGCCATATGACCCAGTAATCCCACTGCTGGGCATACACACCGAGGAAACCAGATCTCAAAGAGACACGTGCACCCCGATGTTCATTGCAGCACTGTTTATAATAGCCAGGACAAAGGAAGCAACCTAGATGCCCATCAGCAGACGAATGGATAAGGAAGCTGTGGTGCATATACACCATGGAATATTACTCAGCCGTTAAAAAGAATTCATTTGAATCAGTTCTAATGAGATGGATGAAACTGGAGCCCATTATACAGAGTGAAGTAAGCCAGAAAGATAAAGGTCAATACAGTATACTAATGCATATATATGGAATTTAGAAAGATGGTAACAATAACCCTATATGCAAGACAGAAAAAGAGACACAGATGTACAGAACAGACTTTTGGACTCTGTGGGAGAAGGCGAGGGTGGGATGTTTTGAGAGAACAGCATTGAAACATGTATATTATCAAGGGTGAAACAGATCACCAGCCCAGGTTGGATGCATGAGACAGGTGCTCGGGGCTGGTGCACTGGGAAGGCCCAGAGGGATCGGGTGGGGAGGGAGGTGGGAGGGAGGATCGGGATGGGGAATACATGTAAATCCATGGCTGATTCATGTCAATGTATGGCAAAATCTACTACAATATTGTAAAGTAATTAGCCTCCAACTAATAAAAATAAATGGGAAAAAAAAATATTCTATGTCTCTCATCTGAATTCTTTCCCTCAAGAGGACAAGAACTGAGGAAATTGCCATTCTACTGATGACATTAGCATTGGTAATTTTAAGCTTGTAGTGTAAAACAGAAATACTCTTACTTTCATATAAAAATATTCAAACCATCATCAAGAATATTTGTGTACAGTAATTTGAGGAGTAAATTGCATTGCAGGGTAATAAAGAAATCACCCTTCAAGTGCTCACTTCTACCACCAGGGCTACCTTGGTGGCCCAGACAGGAAAGAATCTGCTGGCAATGCAGGAGACCTGGGTTCAATTGTTGGTTCAGGAAGATCCCCTGGAGAAGGAAATAGAAACCCACTCCAGTATTCTTGCTTGGAGAATTCCCTGGACAGAGGAGCCTGGCAGGCTACAGTCCATGGGGGTCACAAAGAGTTGGACACGACTGAGTGACTAACACACACACCATGTAATAGTTCCCACTGTGCTATTATTTCTCGCTCTTTCTTGTATTTGTTTGTGGTTTACTCACACAGAGGAAAAAAAAAATACTTGAGAATGAGTCAGTTATTAACAATATATCAGAACGAATGAACTTTGGTTTACATTCAGCCAGTCATCCCTATTAAAAAGTGAGAAATTTTATCCTGGCATTAGTGGCGATAGTGAATCAGCCAGTTACCCGGAGCTCTGATTAAACAGTGATCTAAAACTTGCTGTGTGCATATACAAAATCTTTAGACTTGAGAAAAAGCTTTGTTAAGAAAACTTTTCATTTTCATTTTCAAGAAAAACTACATTTTTTAAAATTATAGGAGAAATGCATTTAAATCCATAGGTGATATAAATCATTCAGGCTTCATTTAAGAAATAAGTCAATCACCCAGGTTACAGAAATGTTTGTCTTTTTCCTCCTCACAAGCAATCCTTGCTTTATTTTCCAGAACTCAACTTTTGGAGCGAGTTTCAGAGAGAAATGATGAGAGGGTATTAAAAAGAAGAAAACCCCTCCATTGTCTTGAATCATAATTGTTTAGTTGAGGAGAGATACTGTTACTTAGGTGAAAAAATGAAATAATATGGGATTCTCCAGGCAAGAATATTGGAGTGGGTTGCCATTTCCTCCTTCAGGGGATCTTCTCAACCAAGGGATCAAACCCGTGTCTCTGCATTACAGGTAGATTCTTTACCACCTGAGCCACAAGCCACGTAATAACATTACTAGTTATAGTTAATGAAATAGAGTAAAAGGTGGAGTGGATAAATTAGCATTCTAATCCTTCTTACAAAGTCTATTTCTTACTAACTCTGTTGCTTTGCAATCATACACCTCCCTCAAATGGAAACCAATTGCTTTTATCTAAGTTTCTAAATTGGAAGAAGCTGCAAAAAGGAAAACAAGAATTAGTTAGAATCATGAAATTAAAAGACACTTGTTCCTTGGAAGAAAAGCTATGACGAACCTAGACAGTATATTAAAAATCAGAGACATTGCTTTGCTGACAAAGCTCCATATGGTTAAAGCTATGGTTTTTCTAGGAGACATGTACAGATGTGAGAGTTGGACCATAAAGAAGACTGAGTGTCAAAGAGTTGATGCTTTTGAACTGTGATGCTGGAGAAGACTCTTGGGGGTCCCTTGGACTGCAAGGAGATCCCACCAGTCAATCCTAAAGGAAATCAACTCTGAATATTTATTGGAAGGCCTGATGCTGAAGCTCCAGTACTTTGGCCACCTGATGCAAAGAGTTGACTCATGGGAAGAGACCCTGATGCTGGGAAAGTTTGAATGCAGGAGGAGAAGAGGGTGACAGAGGATGAGATGGTTGGATGACATCACCAACTCGATGGACATGAGTTTGAGCTAACTCCGAGAAATAGGGAAGGACAGGGAAGCCTGGTGTGCTGCAGTCCACAGGGTCACAAGGAGTCGGACACGACTTAGGGACTGAACAGCAACCCCTTCTTTCCCTCCCCCAAGGAGCCTTTCTTGTTGTTTAGTCACTAAGTTGTACTGGACTCCTTGGCAACCCACATGTCTCCCTCACCCCTAGCATGGGAAACATATGACCTCTTGATCCTTTACTCAACGAGGTTTAGCCCCTCTTCACACCTGGCATAACTGTTGTCTTAAGGTTTCTACAGGAGACAGAACCTGGCTATTTACTCTGCTTTCGTTGTTACTTCTATTTTGGAGAGCAAACAGGAGGCTGGCTGTAAATATCTAACCTGGGGCCCACCTAACTCCCGTTTTAGGAAATGCAAACAGGAGTCTAGTTTTAAGTGTCCAGGCTAAACTCCATCTTTTTCTTGCCCCAAGAAATGCAAACAGGAGACTAGTTGTAAATGCCTAGCCTTGGGTCTACCTGCTGCTTGAAGTTAACCTGGATGGACCACTTTCTCTTCTGCCTGGTTGAGGGCATAAAACAATGTAAACTAAATGCAAACAATGTAAATGTAAACTAAAACCTGTTAATTATAGGCAGCTGGCCACTATAGACCAAGGACCTCAAGAAGATCTCACCACCTTCCACTACTGACTGAGAGCCGTGCCCATAAAGCAGGTTGATTTGGATTATTGACTGCTTCCCCACGCGGGCTGCCCAAGGCCCAGGCGGAAAATGCAAGAGATGACCTTGGGACCAGACATTGCCTCCCCAGAGCTCCTTAGGGCACCCATCCTAAAGGACAGGAGTCCTGGGTGTTCACTGGAAGGACTGATGTTGAAGCTGAAACTCCAATACTTTGGCCACCTGATGTGAAGAGCTGACTCCTTTGAAAAGACCCTGATGCTGGGAGGGGTTGGGGGCAGGAGGAGAAGGGGACGACAGAGGATGAGATGGCTGGATTGCATCACCGACTTGATGGACATGAGTTTGAGTAAACTCCGGGAGTTGCTGATGGACAGGGAGGCCTGGCGTGCCGCGGTCCATGGGGTCGCAAAGAGTCAGACACGACTGAGCGACTGAACTGAACTGAACTGAAGTGAAGTGACTAACACATACACCATGTAACAGTTCTCTTTCTCTCTCTCTTTCTTGTATTTCCTTGTGGTTTGCACACACACAGGAAAAAAAAAAAAAAAGTTAAGAATGAGTTGGTTATTAACAATGTATCAGAATGAACAAACTTTGGTTTACATTCAGCCAGTCATCCCTATTAAAAAGTGAGAAATGTTATCCTGGCATTAGTGGTGATAGTGAATCAGTCAGTTAACTGGAGCTCTGATTAAACAGTGATCTAAAACTTGCTGTGTGCATATACAAAATCTTTAGACTTGAGAAAAAAGTTTTGTTAAGAAAACTTTTCATTTTCATTTTCAAGAAAAGCTACATTTTTTTTTTTAATTATAGGAGAAATACAGTTAAATCCACAGGTGGTATAAATCATTCGAGCTTTATTTAAGAAATAAGTCAAGTCAATTACCCAAGTTACAGAAATGTTTGTCTTTTTCCTCCTCACAAGCAATCCTTGCTTCAGATGTTTTCCAGAACTCAACTTTTGGAGCGAGTTTCAGAGAGAAATGCTGCTGGTGCTGCTGCTGCTGCTAAGTCGCTTCAGTCGTGTCCGACTCTGTGTGACCCCAGAGACCGCAGCCCACCAGGCTCCCCCGTCCCTGCAATTCTCCAGGCAAGAACACTGGGGTGAGTTGCCATTTCCTTCTCCAATGCATGAAAGTGAAAAATGAAAGTGAAATGGCTCAGTCGTGTCCGACTCTTAGCGACCCCATGGACTACAGCCTACCAGGCTCCTCAGTCCATGGGATTTTCCAGGCAAGAGTACTGAAGTGGATTGCCATTGCCTTCTCCAAAGAGAAATGATGAGAGGGTGTTAAAAAGAAGAAAATCCCTTCATTGTCTTGAATCATAATTGTTTAGTTGAGGAGAGATACCGTTATTTAAGTGAAAAACTGCAATAATATGGGATTCTCCAGGCAAGAATATTGGAGTGGGTTGCCATTTCCTCCTCCAGGGGATCTTCCCGACCCAGGGATCAAACCTGTGTCTCTGCATTACTGGTAGATTCTTTACCACCTGAGCCACAAGCCACGTAATAATATTACTAGTTATATTTAATGAAATACAGTAAAAGGTGGAGTGGATAAATTAGCATTCTAATCCTTCTTACAAAGTATATTTGTTACCAACTCTGTTGCTTTGCAATCATACGCCTCCCTCAAATGGAAACCAATTGCTTTTATCTAAGTTTCTAAGTTGGAAGAAGCTGCAAAAAGGAAAACAAGAATTAGTTAGAATCATGAAATTAAAAGACACTTGTTCCTTGGAAGAAAAGCTATGACGAACCTAGACAGTATATTAAAAATCAGAGACATTGCTTTGCTGACAAAGCTCCATATGGTTAAAGCTATGGTTTTTCTAGTAGACATGTACAGATGTGAGAGTTGGACCATAAAGAAGACTGAGTGTCAAAGAGTTGATGCTTTTGAACTGTGATGCTGGAGAAGACTCTTGAGAGTCCCTTGGACCGCAAAGAGATCCAACCCGTCCATCCTAAAGGTAATCAGTCCTAAATATTCATTGGAAGGACTGATATTGAAGCTGAAACTCCAATACTTTGGCCACCTGATGCGAAGAGCCAACTCACTGGAAAAGACCCTGATGCTGGGAAAGATTGAAGGCCGGAGGAGGGGGAAACAGAGGATGAGATGTTTGATGGCATCATTAACTCAATGGAGATGAATTTGAACAAGTTCTGGGAGATAGTGAAGGACAGGAAAGCCTGGCATGCTATAATCCATGGGGTCACAAAGAGTCAGACATGAATGAGCAACTGCACAACAACAAATTAGAACCAACTAGGCCCAAATTTGCAGAAGATCTGATATCCATTAGATTGCATCCTCATTATACACTTGTCATAATAATGTGAGCATGCTGAATGAGGCATCCACCAGTGCCATGATGGTTGGCAGTTAAATCCATGACGATGGGAGGACCTCACACAAAGCCGGAAGAACAGTGCTGCATCAGCTCCATGAAAGTGTGGTCCAGACAGACTAGTTGACTCCGGGCAGGCGGCGGCGGCGAGACAGCGGGGGTGCGGCCGGGGCCGGAGCCCTGCCCCGGGCCCGGCGGCGGGGCGGACAGGTGAGAGGCAGGCGAGGCCGCGTCTACATGCGCGGCACAGACCGGGGCTGCCGGTGCCCGCCGCGCCATTGTTGGGGGAGGGGGCGGCTTCTGAGCCCGGCGGAGTCGGGGGCCGAGCGGAGGCGACGGCGGCGAGGAGCGGAGGCGCCCCATGGGGAACACGCTGACCTGTTGCGTGTCCCCCAGTGCCAGCCCCAAGCTGGGCCGGCGCGCGGGGCCGGCGGAGCCAGACCACGAGTCTGAGGTCTACGAGGCGGCGGCCGGAGACGCGGTGGCCGTAGCACCGGCGCCGGCTGCCGTGGAACCCACCGAGTTGGATTTCCGAGCGGGTGAAGGCCACCACCTGCAGCACATCAGCGACTGGGAGATGCCCGAAGACAGCTTTGGAATCAAACCCTTCTGACCACCCAAGGGCAAGTACAACTTTCCTGAGCAAATCTCAAACGGACGTGCGAGAAAAGAGGAAGAGCAACCATTTAAACCATGTATCTCCAGGGCAGCTTACTAAAAAGTATAGCTCATGCTCAACCATATTTCTAGATGACAGCACAGTCAGCCAGCCTAATCTTAGAACCACAATAAAATGTGTGACCTTAGCAATATATTACCACATAAAGAACAGAGATGCCAATAGGTCCTTGGACATTTTTGATGAGAGATCACATCCACTCACACGAGAAAAGGTTCCGGAGGAGTCCTTTAAGCATGATCCAAATTCATTTACAGATTTGTTCGTACTCTTTTCAGTGCCGCCCAGCTGACTGCTGAATGTGCAATAGTGACTTTGGTTTACTTAGAGAGGCTTTTAACTTATGCTGAGATCGACATTTGCCCCACTAACTGGAAAAGAATTGTTTTGGGAGCCATTCTTCTTGCCTCCAAGGTTTGGGACGATCAGGCTGTTTGGAATGTGGACTACTGCCAGATCCTCATGGACATTACAGCTGAGGACATGAATGAGATGGAAAGGCACTTTCTGGAGCTCCTTCAGTTTAATATTAATGTTCCCGCCAGTGTTTATGCCAAATACTACTTTGACCTTCGCTCCTTAGCACATGACAACAACCTGAGTTTTCTATTTGCTCCTCTTAGCAAAGAAAGAGCACAGAACCTAGAGGCCATCTCCAGACTGTGTGAAGACAAATACAAAGACTTGTGCAGAGTTGCTGTGAGAAGGTCTTTCAGCGCTGATAATTTCATTGGTATTCAGCGCTCCAATGCCATCCTCTCATGAACAGAGAGGTGAGGGGCTGTAACATCATGAACCCCTTGTAACGAGGACTGGAGAAATACCACCTCTCCTGCTCAGAAACCAGCAACGTTAGTATTTTCACCTAGAAGAAAGACACTGAATTCAAGAGACTTACGGACAGCAAAGATTATGGTCATAGGAAAAAACTGGACCTTGTCAAGGCAACACACTCTTCTGTCCTTTTTAATGTAAACAGAGTTACAAAAACCACTCCAAAGCTAAAAGCTCCCAACCCACCCACAGATTATTTGCTTACTATGTAGGCCGATAACTGTGAACTATGTGAGGTTTTTTTTAATAGTTTAAATTTTTAGACTTTAAAGACACTAACTATATAACTTTTACTTTTTCCTATTTTTCTCGCCCATATTGCTGCATATTCCTTTAGAATCACTGCAGTATTGCCATTCAAACACGGGACTCCTGACAACCCATAAAGCCACTTAGGGACAGACTGTTGTAGCATTGTTAGGTTTTGAAGGATTCTTCCTCCCTACTATTTCATTGAAGCTGCTAGTCATTTTTGGCAATCAGTTTAAACCAAAAAGCTGCTGAATAACACTTGTCATTCAGATTTTTTGCAAGCACTACTTATTAGCAGATTAGCATGTTTGGGATCACAAGCAGAGAAAGTATGTTGTTACCTGCTTCTGTTGGGTCCGAGCTGCGTTTCTTGTTAACTCTAATGGTGCTTCTCATTTTCTGATGATTGTCCTCTTTGTTAAGTACTTGTATTAAAGGATATTTTCATAATTCCAGCCAACCTGTTAGTCCAGGAATAAGCAGATAGTGAAAGAGGGTGTCCCAAAAGTCTTGGTGCAATTTTAAGCTTTAATACAGTGTGCTTGGACACTCCAGGACACTGCCGCAGAAGTATGAATGCTACAGACGCAAGATATCGCTTGAGGGTTTGCTTGGGTTTCTTCTAAACTCGTTTAGTTTTGTAAATCTTAGATGTTAAGCTTTTAATTCGGATTTTTTGTTTCAGTCCCTCTTGAAGATGGCAAACAATAGGCTGAAACAAAGGATTAGGATTGGGAGCTTGATGTTTAGGATTTGCAAAGCTGGGTGAGTTTGGAGGAAATTCAAGTGAACTCTCGGGTGGTGTTTTGTAAGTTTGTAGCATTTATATTTCTACAAGTATCAGAGCTTCAAATTGCACAAAGACTTCAGGAGGATATCTTGTATCTTTATACATCTGGCCTCCTCTTTTTAAAATAGTCCTTTGCCAGGCTGGGCTGTTTATCTGCTTGAGCACTGAAGTTTCTTTTTTCTAGATTTGGTAAAGGAATTATGAATAGCATTAGTTCTCCTGTAATAAATTGAAAGGAATTGGACCCTAGTAGTAGTGACAGGAAAGTAAGTGACATGAAACAGCTTTTCTGTTCTGCGTGTTAACCTGGCTATAGGTGTGTCACTTCAAGTTGTTATTTGAGGAAAGATAAATCTTAGGAACCCTTACCTCAGGCTTTTTAAAACACAGGGTACCACTTAGCCACCAGGAAGCCCATTAAAAGACAGGGAGGTCCAGTAATCAGACTTTTAGGAAATCGGTAATGATGTCACCTAAACTTGAAACATTAAAAAAAAAAAAAGTGTTCTCAACTATGTAAAATCTTTCTCCTTCCTTCTCAAATGTAATCCTAGGAATTTTGCCTGTAAACAAAGCATTTCTGGGCCAGAAATACTTTCTCTCTTTATAGCAAGGCTTCACATTATATTGAGTGCCACAGGTTCCATCATTTTTAAAGGACAAAGACATAAATGATAAATAATGGATATAAAATATTACAATCTACCACCTCAAAAAATATTGTTTATGGAGCTTGGAGATTCAAGTATTGATTGCAGTTTTATTTTGAAAAGAATGCTACAACTTATGTGGTTTTTCTTCCTCATGTTTATATTAAAAGAAAAGCTGATAAACTCTATTTTAATTAAAAAAAAAAAAAAAAAGAAAGAAAGTGTGGTCCAAACCACAGTTTTGTTCTCAGATAGGTCACGAATGCTCCTCCACTCTTTCCAGTTCCCTCTCCTTTATTGTGACCCTCATACTCATGTGGTGCCTCTATCCCAACTGAATTGAGAAGTTAATTTGCAAACTAAGTTTCTGCTTCAGCATTCTTTCAACATTGAATAAAACTTGTGCTGTTTCAGTCTCAGCATTCATTTCGTTACTGGCTGTGTGAGCAGAAGAAGAACCTCCAAGGCTGGAACAAGGGGTCTCAAGCCCTGGTTAGGTCCCCAGCACAGGTCCAGGCCACCAACTCAGTAACATTTCACGTGTGTTTTTGTTTCTTGCTGGGAGGTAAACACCTTTGTTAAAGGCTGTCTCTGCAAGATTTTATAATTTTAATTATTAGACTGTAGTTACCAAAGAAAACAATAATTTGCCTACTCAATGAAAAACTGAACGTTTCTTATTCCAAAACTTATACTGTTTGACATTTCTCCAAAGAAGACACACAGATGGCTAACAAACACATGTAAAGATGCTCAACATCACTCATTATCAGAGAAATGCAAATCAAAACCAAAATGAGGTACCATCTCATGCCAGTCAGAATGGCTGCCATTCAAAAGTCTACAAGCAATAAATGCTGGAGAGGGTGTGGAGAAAAGGGAACGCTCTTACCCTGTTGGTGGGAATGAAAACTAGCACAGCCGCTATGGAAAACAGTGTGGAGATTTCTTAAAAAACTGGAAATAGAACTGCCATATGATCCAGCAATCCCACTGCTGGGCATACACACTGAGGAAACCAGAACTGAAAGAGACACGTGTACCCCAGTGTTCATCGCAGCATTGCTTATAATAGCCAGGACATGGAAGGAACCTAGATGCCCATCGGCAGACGAATGGATAAGGAAGCTGTGGTACATATACACCATGGAATATTACTCAGCCATTAAAAGGAATACATTTGAATCAGTTCTAATGAGATGGATGAAACTGGAGCCCATTATACAAAGTGAAGTAAGTCAGAAAGATAAACACCAATACAGTATACTAACGCATATATATGGAACTTAGAAAGATGGTAACAATGACCCTATATGCAAGACAGGAAAAGAGACACAGAGATAAAGAACAAACTTTTGAAGTCTGTGTGAGAAGGCGAGAGTGGGATGACTTGAGAGAATAGCACTGAAACATGTATATGACCATATGTGAAATAGATGATCAGTCCAAGTTCAGTGCATGAAGGAGGGCATGCAAAGCTGGTGCCCTGTGATGACCCAGAGGGATGGGGTGGGGAGGGAGGTGGGAAGGGGTTAGGATGGGGGACACATGTGCACCCGTGGCTGATTCGTGTCAGTGTATGGCAAAAGCACCACAATATTGTAAAGCAATTCACCTCCAATTAAAATAAATTGATTAATTAAAAAATTAAAAAAGAAATGTACTGTTTGTCATCTCACTTGTTTCATGAACTTAATAATGTTGTCCCTCAAGATTCCTTAACTAGAATCATCTATTTCAGTTAACTGAAATTATAGTCATTCCAGCTATAAACTCTGTGCCTTTTTAAAATCATTTCATCTTCATTATATACTACACTTCCAAAGTCCATTAATTAGTCTCTTCTCCACATACCCAGTTCCAGGCCCCTTAAAAATGTTCAGTTCAGTTCAGTCGCTCAGTCGTGTCTGACTCTTTGCGACCCCATGAATCGCAGCACGCCAGGCCTCCCTGTCCATCACCAACTCCTGGAGTTTACTCAAACCCATGTCCATCGAGTCGGTGATGCCATCCAGCCATCTCATCCTCTGTCGTCCCCTTCTCCTCCTGCCCCCAATCCCTCCCAGCATCAGGGTCTTTTCCAATAAGTAAGCTCTTCGCATGAGGTGGTTAAAGTATTGGAGTTTCAGCCTCAGCATCAGTCCTTCCAATGAACACCCAGGACTGATCTCCATTAGGATGGACTGGTTGGATCTCTTTGCAGTCCAAGGGACTCTCAAGAGTCTTCTCCAACACCACAGTTCAAAAGTATCACTTCTTCAGTGCTCAGCTTTCTTTATAGTCCAACTCTCACATCCATTCATGACCACTGGAAAAACCATAGCCTTGACTAGATGGACCTTTGTTGCCAAAGTGATGTCTCTGTTTTTTAATATGCTGTCTAGGTTGGTCACAACTTTCCTTCCAAGGAGTAAGTGTCTTTTAATTTCATCGTTGCAATCACCATCCGCAGTGATTTTGGAGCCCCCAAAAGTAAAGTCTGACACTGTTTCCACTGTCTCCCCACCTATTTCCCATGAGGTGATGGGACCAGATGCCATGATCTTAGTTTTCTGAATGTTGAGTTTTAAGCCAACTTTTTCACTCTCCTCTTTCACTTTCACCAAGAGGCTTTTTTTCTCTTCACTTTCTGCCATAAGGGTGGTATCATCTGCATATCTGAGGTTTTTTATATTTCTCCCTGAAATCTTGATTCCAGCTTGTGCTTCTTCCAGCCCAGTATTTCTCATGATGTACTCTGCATATAAATTAAATAAGCAGGGTGACAATATATAGCCTTAACTTACTCCTTTTCCTATTTGAAATCAGTCTGTTGTTCCATGTCCAGTTCCAACTGTTGCTTCCTGCCCTGCATATAGGTTTCTCAAGAGGCAGGTCAGGTGGTCTGGTATTCCCATGTCTTCCAGAATGTTCAAGCTGGTTTTAGAAAAGGCAAAGGAACCAGAGATCAAATTGCCAACATCCGCTGGATCATCAAAAAATGCTCAAGTGCATCCTTAAAATTATCTTGTAACTACTCACTCTTGCCAGATTACCCCTATTCAAAAACCTCATGCTGCTTCTAAATTGTCCAACTATTAGGGGTGTTCTTAATTAGGACACCCCGACCTGAAAGAAAAAGGAAAATGAACAAACAACAGCAGCGAAAAACAGATGGTTCCTAATGCTACCTACAGAATAAGAATCAAAAGCTCCTCAGAGTGGCTGAAAGAAAGAGCATTGGTTTTATATCATCGTTCTAGTATTTATTAACTGATTATTCTTAGAGAAGTTAAAGTTTCTGAGACTGAATTTCTTCAAATAGGCTGCTGCTGCTGCTGCTGCTAAGTCGTTTCAGTCATGTCCGACCCTGTGTGACCCCATAGACGGTAGCCCACCAGGGTCCCCCATCCCTGGGATTCTCCAGGCAAGAACACTGAAGTGGGTTGCCATTTCCTTCTCCAATAGGCTAGTAACACCTAAAAAAGCTCCTGTACTAGTAAAGTGAGACTGTTCACATGAGACTATTTAGTAGGGCAGAAAATCCAGAGATCAGGCTTTCTTCTTTCTTTACTCAAGAGTAGTCCCAGACTGCTTTTTAGGTTACTTCCTGCCATGCCCACTCCCTTGAATCTGAACTCGAACATTCCAGCTTCTCACAAACATGTGCATACCTGTGTCTCATTTCTTCTTCCTGGTATTCATCCCACTTGGCCAACTTCTCATCTTTCAAGATGTAGTTCAGGTGTTACCTCTCCTGTGAGTTTCCCTAAGCCACCCGTACTTAGTAATCAGAAGAAATTCCTGAGTCCTCTGAGCTGGCAACAGTACATTTCAAAGTTTTCACAAGCTCTGTGTCAAGAACTGTGAAGAAAGTGAATTTTTATCTCCTCTCAAGCTCACAAGTTGGTCTGTCAGCTTCATGATGGCAGAAGACAAGAGAATCGTGGATTAGAGACAACGGGCTTCATTAATCACAGCACAGCAAGCAGCACAAGATTTACATTCAGATTGGTTCTCTTGCTCCTCTGTCCCGTTGTGTGGAGCAGAGAGCCCAAACGGGTACAGAGCAGACAGTGGAATCCCAAGTATAGAGAATTTGAATCTATTGATGGCCTCAGAGCAAACCCGTCAACTTTAGTCCCCGAGGGAAGCGATATCTTTATTACACTGGACAATAAGCAAGCCCATGCTTTGCTCCGTGTGGAGACGCCAACACTGTCTTCCAAGCCTTTCCCTTTATACAGTCTGGGAGAAGACAAATGAGAACGAAAGGGCAGTTAGTTCTGCCTGTGAATTTTGCAGAAACCCAAGAGATCCATGGGGAACTGTCTCCCGACATTTTCATGGGAGTTTTTTTTCCCCTCTGTTTCCAAGTTGAGGGAGAAGGAAAGACATTGGACAGTGTCCCATTCTCAGTAGAATCTCAGTGCCAATAAAAGGGACCCTGAGCTGGATGCATGAGACAAGTGCTCGGGCCTGGTGCACTGGGAAGACCCAGAGGAATCGGGTGGAGAGGGAGGTGGGAGCGGGGATCGGGATGGGGAATACATGTAAATCCATGGCTGATTCATGTCAATGTATGACAAAAACCACTACAGTATTATAAAGTAATTAGCCTTCAACTAATAAAAATAAATGGGGGGGGGGGGGGGGGAAAGGGACATCTGCCAAAGGGAGGCTGATCCAGTCTCATTTTCATGATAGAAAATCTCCAAAGAAGAGCAAATGAAGGTGATAATACAAAGTAGGCAATGTAAGCCCAAGCTGAGATATAGTTCCAAATGTACATATTTTTCATTTTAAACTGGGATGACTATAAATTATCTAAGGATATGCTTTTGACTCTAGTAACATAATAAATCCCTAAATTTTTTCCTTTTATTTTTTTGTTGGAAAAGTATTGGCTTCATTTTGTTGTTGTTCAGTCACCAAGTCATGTCTAACTCTTTGAAACCCCATGGACTGCAGCACACCAGGCTTCCCTGTCCCTCACCAGCTCCCGGAGTTTGCCCAAGTTCATGTCCATTGCATCAGTGATGCCATCCAACCATCTCATCCTCTGTCATCCCCTTCTCCTTCTGCCTTCAGTCTTTCCCAGCATCAGGGTCTTTTCCAATGAGTCAGCTTTCCAAGTCAGGTGGCCAAAGTATTGGAGCTTCAGCTTCAGCATCAGTCCTTCCAAAGAGTATTTAGGATTGATGTCCTTTAAGATTGACTGGTTTGATCTTGCTTTCCAAGGAACTCTCAAGAGTCTTCTCCAGCACCACAGTTTGAAAGCATCAGTTCTTCAGCACTCTCCCTTCTTTATGGGCCAGCTCTCATATTTGTACATGACTACTGGAAAGACCATAGCTTTGACTATATGGACCTTTGTCTGCAAAGTGATTTCTTGGATTTTTAACACACTGTCTAGGTTTGTCATAGCTTTCCTGCCAAGAAGCAATCATCTTTTAACTCCATGGCTGCAGTCACCACCTGCAGTGATTTTAGAGCCCAAGAAGAGGAAATCTGTCACTGCTTCCACATTTTCCCCTTCTATTTGCCATGAACTGATGGGACAGGATCCCATGATTGTATTTTTTTAAATATTGAGTTTTAAGCTGACTTTTTCACTCTCCTCCTTCACCCTCATCAAGAGGCTCTTTAGTTCCTCTTCTCTTTCTGCTATTACAGTGGTATCATCCACCTATCTGAGGTTGTTAATATTTCTCCCAGCAATCTTGATTCCAGCTTGTAACTCACCCAGCCTAGCATTTTGCATGATATGGTCTGCCTATAAATTAAATAAACGGTATGATAATTAACAGGCTTGTCATACTTCTTTCTCAATCCTGAACCAGTCAGTTGTTCCATACAGAGTTCTAACTGTTATTTTGGGACCTGTATACAGCTTTCTCAGGATACAGGTAAGATGGGCTAGTATTCCCATCTCTTTAAGAGTTTCCCACAGTTTGTTGTGATCCACACAGTCAAAAGCTTTAGCATAGTCAATTAAACAGAGGTAGGTGTTTTGCTGGAATTCCCTTCCTTTCTTTATGATCCAACAAATGTTGGCAATTTGATCTCTGGTTCCTCTGCCTTTTATAAACCCAGCTTGAACATCTGGAAGTTCTTGGTTCACATAATGCTGAAACCTAGCTTGGAGAATTTTGAGCATAACCTCACTAGCATGGGAGATGAGTGCAATTGTCTGGTGGTTTGAACATTCTTTAGTACCACCTTTCTTGGGAACTGGGTTGAGGATTGACCTTTTCCAGTCCTATGGCTACTGCTGAGTTTTCCAAATTTGCTGAAAAATTGAGTGCAGCACTTCGGTAGCATCATATTTTAGGATTTTAAATAGCTTTGCTGGAATTCCATCACCTGCACTAGCTTTACTGGCAGCAGCGCTTCCTAAGACCCACTTGACTTCACACTCCAGGATATCTGGCTCTGAGGGAGAGACTACACCATCTTAGTTATCCAGGTCATTAAGATCTTTTTCATCCAGTTCTTCTGTGTATTCTTTCCATCTCTTCTTAATCTCTTTTGCTTCTGTTAGGTCTTTACAATTTCTGCCCTTTATTGTGCCATCTTTAGACAAAATGTTCCTTTGATATTTCCATTTTTCTTGAAGAGGTCTCTGTTGTTTTCCTCTATTTCTTTTCACTGTTCTTAGAGGAAGACCTTCTTGCCTGTCTTTGCTGTTCTCTGGATCTCTGCCTTCCATTTGGTGTTCCTTTCCCTTTCTCCCTTGCTTTTCCCTTCTCTTCTTTCCTTGGTTTCCTATCTACCCAAAATTCTGCTATCAACTGTGAGTAGCAGCTATATCTTAATGGCACCTACTGTGGGCCTCATCACTCATCTACATCATCTCTAATGCTTATACAACAGTGTGACAAACTTTCCATATTCCAAATTTTTGGAATGAGTACTTGCATTATCCAAAGTGACAGAACTAATAAGTGGAGGACCTGTTTTTTGAACCCAGTCTGTTTGTTTCCAAATTCTATGAACTAAACTTCCTCATGACAATGCTCTTCTGCGATTACCTTCCCTCCATGACTAACAGCAAAGACTAAGGGAAGCTGGCCCAGACTCAGGTCCTGGGTGACCACATGGATGGTGCTAAGCAGGGGCCATCAAGTGCAGAGATGGAGAAGGCCCCGAGACTCACTTTGCCTGCCCTTCACCTTAACTAAAGCCATCCTAACTATAGAAACAGGGAAGCACAGTGTTTCTCTTCTCACTTCATAGGAAGGTTGGGGCAGCCTCTCTTGAATGCTTCAAAATGCAGACCAATTTTATAAAGATTCCTGTCAGCATTTCTACTTCTCATATTAGCATTATCCATAAAGTCCCAAATGGTTCCTGCTTCTGCTACTTAGAAGATAAGTTATTGAACCTCTCCAGGCCTATGTTTCATTGTATGTAAAGTGAAAAAGTAATCCCTATCTCTATTTATGTGTAATAAAAGCAAAGAAGTCTGTCAGTTGCCTAACAGAGTGCCTGAATCATGAATGGTGGCCCCTGTCTTTCTCAGACATTACAAGGCTATGATTATTATGTGTTACTTCTAGAAGACTAACAGATATCATAGATAAAAAAAAAAATCATTGGTCTCAGAGAACTTAAATATTTAATTTTAGATGAAGCTGACTGCATGCTGGATATGAATTCTGGACCAGAAATAAAAAAGCTAATTTCCTGCTCAGCAATCGAATGAACATCAAACCCTTATGTTTAGTGCAGTTTTCCCAGAGGAAATTCAAAGCTTAGCTGAGGGGTTTTAGAAGTTAAACTATTTGTTTGTGCCTGTTAGATAAGCAAGTAGAGCAGAAGACCATTCTCCCAGCTGGCTAGTACTCAAAATGAGAAAAACCTGTAGAAATTTTGTAAAGCATAGGTGATAAAAAAAAAAAAAAATAACAACTATGGCTTTTGTTGAGACTGAGAAGAAAGCAGATTTTAATGTAACTTCTTCGCCAGGAAAAAGCAGCAACCATGCATATTCACTGTCATCTGGAACAGAGAGCAAACTCTTGGGGATTTTCTTTGTGGAAAGTGCCCAGTTCTTGCAGCTACTACAGCATCTGCCAAAGGACTGGATACTGAAAGTGTCTGTCTAGTTGTCCACTGTGATGGTCCGTCACTACTGATGAACGTGTCCATTGAATCTGGTGTGCTGGTCAGTGTGGGAACCTTGGCAGAGGTATTTCTTTTTGTGATGCTCAGGAGACCACACAGCACAGCCTCCAACGAAAGCACTTCCAGAAGCTCAGCAGGCTGCTCTGCGCAGCTGGGAGAACATGTCTTCCTGGCTTCAGTGACATTACAAGAGGAAACGTGTTTGCATCTGATGATACAGAAAAGAATTATCAGTGCATAAGCACTCTGACTGTAGCAAGATTTTCTTTTTCACAAACTCCCAATCCAATCCATGATGAGTCATGGCATTACAGCTAAAACACCCAATTCTGTAGTATAGTTTTGCTGCAAAGAAGAAAACAATTTGACTTTTTGATCCAAGTGTGAAGTCTGACATTCTGTATTTCCTGTCTTCCTGTTCCTACTCATACCCTCAAAAAAATAAATCTTTACTGACTAGTTAATGTGAGATCTAAAAATATTGTAGTTACTGATACAAATGATGCTAACTGGAAAAATTAAAGCACTCATCTTGAAAAAAAATTTTTTTGAAATTTGCTTACAGTTTCCACAGACTTCCCTGGTGGCACAGACAGTTAAGCGTCTGCCTACAATGTGGGAGACCCAGGTTCAATCCCTCGGTTGGTAAGATCTCCTGGAGAAGGAAATGGCAACCCACTCTAGTATTCTTGCCTGGAAAATCCCTTGGATGGAGGAACCTGGTAGGCTCCAGTCCATGGGGTCGCTAACAGTCAGACACGACTGAGCGACTTCACTTTCTTTCTACAGTTTTCATAAGGAGAGAAGAGAGAGTAAGAAGAATAGATGACAAAATATTCCTTAGGTCACAGATGGAAGAAAATTTTCGTACAATAGGAGTAGAAAGGTCTTACTTCCAGTCTGTGACACAGAACTCTGCTAGCATGAACTTGCCCCTCCTGAACCCATGATAATGAGCTGTGAGGTGTCCTTCCCTTAGTATGAATGCGCCCTTTCTGAATCCTTAGGAATGAGCTGTGAGGTGTCCTCCCGTCCGTCTAGTTTACTTGACCCCACTTGTCCTGTTCACTGACCTCAGCATGATCACAGAAAGACAAAACATGTGGAAACAGGCACAACTCAAGTGAATCAACTTTCTTTGCCCTTTTCAGAAAGAAAGGTGTTTACATCAGTTTTCCACCCAAACGTCTACCTGTTATTTTGCTTGGCCCATCTGTGGTATTTGTCTAACTTTCCTTAAAGAAAAATTGCACATTGCCTCCCAACTAAGGAATACCAAGATCCCTTAGTAAGGAAAATTGAAACATTGAATGTTGGCTAGACCACCTAGCATATCTGCCAAAATGAATTTTGCTTTTCTCACTTAGTATGCAGCCCTTCCCATGTTAGTGCATATCTCATTATTATAAATGACTTTTTGGTATTCTATTGTATGAATGTCCCACTATTGTTTTTGAACAACTCACCTACTGAGGCACATATCTATGTTTTAACTTTCTGAGCACTGCTAATGTAAGCATCCTTCATTCCTAATTTTATATTTGTAAGCTTGTATTTATTTTCTTATGAAGGGCGCCTCTTTCTGAGGCTTGTGTAAGTTTCAAGCCTCACAATGCCTAGAATTTATTCTTAAATATTTGACAATATCCTTATTTCTACTGCTTTCTAAATTTCTGAGTTGATTTATTTGATATTTTAACTGTTGATACGTCACATTATCCAAAGAGGATATAATGATTATTTTTAATAACTGTTAATACATAAAATTAAGTACTAGGTATTGTTCTACATGTCTTACTGTGTAAATAACAGTCCTCATGAAGATTCCATGGGATAGATACTGTTATTATCTATATTTTACAAATGAAGGAACTTAAATGTGTAATGATTAAGGCATTAAAAAAAAAAAGATCAAGGCATAAGGCCAAAAATTTAGTGGCATAGTCATTTCCTTCAGTTTTTGTTTCCCTAAAATCCTGAGTATATCTCCTTGTCCAATGTAACGGGATGTTAAAAATGTGTTGACAGACATATAGAACAGATCTGTGGTTGCCAAGCGGGCAGGGGATGGGTTGGGAGTTTGGAATTAGCAGATGCGAGCTATTATATACAGAACGGATGCACAGCAAGGCCCTGCTGTATAGCCCAGGGAACTATATTCAATATCCTGTAATAAACCAAAGTAGGAAATATGGGGTAGAATATACATATATACAGAACTAATCAGCAGAAATGTTTTAAAATTAATTTTTATTGGAGTATAATTGCTTCCCAATGTTGTTAGTTTCCACTGTACAGCAGAATGGATCAGCCGTTCACATCACACGTCTCCACCGTGTCGGACTTCCTCCCCGTCAGGTCCCCACAGGGCGCTGGCAGCATTCCCTGGGCTGCAGAGGACGTTATCACTAGTCACCCACTAAACACGCGGTGTTAAACATGTGTGTGTGTGTAACACAGAAGCGCCTGACACAGTACTGTAAATCAACTATACCTGAAAAACACAGGGTTAGGTCTTTTCAAGTAGGGTCATGGTATCAGTCAGGGGCTCTGGTCTCATGATGCCTGTCTCTCTTCTCTTCTGTGGCCCCTGAACCAAGAAATAAGAATACTTAGAATTGTGGCTATCACAGACATCAGAAAGTAGGTGAGTCCATGAGTTTTTCACTGGGCTTTATAGTAATTTGGAGGCAACTATCCCCAAACCTCAGAGGTTGTTTCAGTTAGGTTGGACTGCGATAACAAAGTATCATAGAATAGGTAGTTTAATCAAGGACACGGTCCAGGAGGCTGGAGGTCTGCGCACAGACCCTAACCCTAACCCTGGTCAGAACTCTGGCCAGGGCCCCCTTCCTGGTGTGCAGACGGGCACCTTCATGTTCACCTTTGCCTAGTGACTCACACTTAACCCACACCCCAATTCTTAACCAGATTGTTTATACTCAGATAAAAGTAGAATTGGCAAATTGGTGAATTTGGGGATAGGGCAAACTTATCATAGAACTAAACATGTTCTCCTCCTTTCCACTCATTTTGTTTACTGTCTCTAAGCCTCCATGAGTAAACACCAGGAGCTGGTGATGGACAGGGAGGCCTGGCATGCTGCAGTCCATGGGTCGCAGAGAGTCGGACACGACTGAGCGACTGAACTGAACTGAACTGAAGCCACCCTGGTTTTACATTTGTTAAGGAGGAAAAACAGTATTTCCTTTTCAACATAATTATGAAAATAAAATGAGAAAATGGATATAAAGGTACCTTGTTAACTGCAAAGCATTTCACAATACTTTGTAAACACAGTAAAGTTAATAAGGTAACATTACTATATTCTGTATGGAAATTATCATACTAAGTGAAGTAAGTCAGACAGAGAAAGGCCAGTATCATATGATATTGCTTATATCTGGAATCTTAAAAGATGGTACAAATGAACTTATTTGAAACAGACTCACAGACCGAGAGAAAGAACTAATGATGACCAGAGAGGAAGTGGGGGAAGAGACAGACTGGGAGTTTGGAACTGATGTACATGTTGTTATATTTAAAATAGATAGCCAACAATGATCTACCATATAGCACAGGGAATTCTGCTCAATATTCTGTAATAACCTAAATGGGAAAATAATTTGAAAAGAATAGATACATGTATACGTATAACTGAATTCGTTTGTTGTACATCCAAAACTAATACAGCATTGTTAATTAACTACACACCAATAAAATAAAAATTAAATAAGGGAAAAATACATTCAAGGTTACCAAATATTTTGAGATTTTCCTAAGCAAACCACATTTTCTATATGCACTGTACCTGTGTAACTGTCTCACCAATGTTTACATAGGAAGGATTCCTGATGTTGCAGACATGTTTATCTTGGAAAGTTTGTGCCCAAGAAAGATTGGCACAGAACACGCTTGGAACTCCTGTGGCTGCTACACAAGGTCAGCCAGAGCTGGGCATTAATCACAACAAGAAACTGTGACTCTTAGAAGAAACATTTCAGAAGAAGACAGTAAGGAAAACAAAAATCTGCTACCTCTGTACACGTACATCGTGCCAATGCCAAATGGCTGGTTTTGCTATTGTAATTATGGAAGATGGGACCATTGGGGAGGACTGGGTCAAGGATATATTAGAAACACCTTTGAACCTATAATTATTTCAAAATAAAAGAGTAAAATAAATTCTGCTACCTCAAAAAGGAAAGAAGCTGGATCAGAAAGAACAAGAATTGGGAAACAAACTATTGATATTAACTAATGTAAAAGTAGAGACAAGGAGCTGACTATTACATTCTGGCTGTTACCTGCTGCTGGGACTTGTGCTTCCACTGGGGTAAGATCGGCCCACCTCTCAGGTGCTAAGAGATGACGCAAGCTGTGGTTCGTGAGCTCCGTGGGGTTCCCACTCACACGGTGATTTCCGAGGGGACAAGCCCAAAGAAAGTCATTGCTCTTTGCCCTTTTCCCTCCTTCCATATGGAATGTGGGAAAACACTATGTAGCAGCTATCCTGAAGTCTTGAGGTAAAAAATATGTGGGCAGAAGCTACAAATAAGGATAGAATTAGAAAGACAGAAAAAGCCTGGGTCCCTCACGGCACTGTAGATTTCCTGGCAGTCTTGGACTTTTTACTATTTGATGAAAGCAAATGCTTAAGTGGTTGATTTATTTTTGAACTTATAGCTCAAATTAAATCCTGATTTTAAATATATATATATATATATATATATATATAATGTATAATATATATTAGAATAAAATTACAAAGGAAGATGTAGATGTGTGTATAAAATGGACTGGAGAGATGACCAGCAAACTCAGAAGTGTAGTTACCAGTTAGGAAAGAAGCTGGACATGAGAGGGCAAAGTCTCCGTTGTGTTCAGTATATTTTGGACACTATTCTAATCTTTATTTGAATCTTCTACAGTGGGTGTATTTGTAATTTTAAATCAAGAAATGAGCATTTTCAATTCATTTATTTCCGTGTGTGTGTGTGTGTGTGACGGTGCATTCCGCTTTTCAAGTTGTCGCAGGAAAAGCAGGTGAATGACTTTGGAAATTCAGGCTACGACCTTCATATGATTTTAAAGGTAAGCACTCAAACCAAAAATAGTATCTTACTTTTCCTTACCCTCAAGCCATCACCCCGCTGCCCTGGTCTCTGTGGCTGCACCCAGGGCCATCCAGAAATGACGGCAGCATCTGGGATCAGTCACACACTGGTCTCCTCTCCAATGCTTCTATTGGGAGTAAATGTGTGTAAGTCATTATCAGGAACAGCGCTCAAGGGAAAAGCCAGGCCAGGTCACACGGTGTGAAAAAATCTGTACAGATAAGAGCGCTGAGTTGTAGAGCCAAGCTGGCAGCCTGGGATCTGACTCGGAAAGCCAGGGAGCATTCAGCATCCATGCTATCCAAGGGTAGGTTGCTGCAGCTCTGGGTGAAGCTGCTGACCCTGCAGGCTAACCGCACAGTCAGCTCTGGCTTTAAAAGAAAATGCTCTCTTCCCAAATAATTCTCAAGCATTCAATAAACCAACAGACACAAGCTGAATACCTATGATGTCCCCAGCACTGGACTAGACTTGTTTGTGTTAAGAGCATGGGGTGAAGAGGTGGGGAAATCAGTGTAGTAACCCTCAAGATACATTTCTCCATAGGTCTGTCTAAGCCATGAAAGTGAAAAGTGAAAGTGTTGCTCGGTTGTGTCCGACTCTCTGCGACCCCATGGACTACAGCCTGCCAGGCTTCCCTGTCCATCACCAACTCCCGGAGTTTACTCAAACTCATGTTCATTGAGTCAGTGGTGCCATATAAGGAATAATACAAAAGCACTCAGAACTTTGGGGCCAGATCCTGGAAGGTATTAAATGCCTTTAAGAATGCCTTTTACACAGAGAGCAATGGTGAGGTCTCCAGGGGATTATTAAACCAGAAAATGAACTACCAGAAAGAAACTGAATTGTGAAGTGGCTGTTGGGTGCAGGGTCAGGAAGAAGAAGCTGAGGCACCGGGACTAATCAGGAGGTGGCAGAAGTTCAGGGAAAATACTCAGGGCCCGTGTGAGGGTAGAAAGTGAAGGGACGGGGAAAGGACTGTTATGGGACATTTGCATAAGTAAGTACAGGCAGGCTAATGATTTGGATCTCTTTTGCTTGCTCCTTGGAAGAAAAGCTATGGCCAACCTAGACAGCATATAAAAAAAGTAGAGGCGTTAGTTGGCCAACAAAGGTCCATCTAGTCAAGGCTATGGTTTTTCCAGTAGTCATGTATGGATGTGAGAGTTGGACTGTGAGGAAAGCTGAGTGCCAAAGAATTGATGCTTTTGAACTGTGGTGTTGGAGAAGACTCTTGAGAGTCCCTTGAACTGCAAGGAGATCCAACCAGTCCATCCTAAAGGAGATCAGTCCTGGGTGTTCATTGGAAGGACTGATGTTGAAGCTGAAACTCCAATACTTTGGCCACCTGATGTGAAGAGCTGACATCTTTGGAAAACACTCTGATGCTGGGAAAGATTGAGGGCAGGAGGAGAAGGAGATGACAGAGGATGAGATGGTTGGATGGACTCAATGGACATGAGTTTGAGTAAACTCTGGGAGTTGGTGATGGACAGGGAGGATGCCACATCGAACTGAACTGAACTGAATGAACTGTTTAGTGTTTATATTTACAAGTGGTACACACACACACATCACATTTTAATCGATTATTTTTTAGAACACTTGGAATTACAGAAAAATTACTATTTCGAATATGGTACAGAGAGATCACATATAGCCTGCTTCAGTTTCCCCAACTAACATCTAACATTCAGCTCAGTTCAGTTCAGTCACTCAGTCGTGTCTGACTCTTTGTGACCCCATGAATCGCAGCACGCCAGGCCTCCCTGTCCATCACAAACTCCCGGAGTTTACTCAAACTCATGCCCATCGAGTCAGTGATGCCATCCAGCCATCTCACCCTCTGTCGTCCCCTGCTCCTCCTGCCCCCAATCCCTCCCAGCATCAGGGTCTTTTCCAATGAGTCAACTCTTCGCATGAGGTGGCCAAAGTATTGGAGTTTCAGCTTCAGCATCAGTCCTTCCAATGAACACCCAGGACTTATCTCCTTCAGTATGGACCTGTTGGATCTCCTTGCTGTCCAAGGGACTCTCAAGAGTCTTCTCCAACACATCTAACATTAGTATGGTACATTTGTCACAATTAGTAAATAAATGTAAACCATCTTCCCTTGGAGATGGACTCCTCAAGTCACCTGGCCACGGGACCCAAGTGAAGCCTGACTCCTTCCTGGAAGCCCCACACCCCAGATACCCCAGACACCCCACCTCTGCACTTACACCCCACAAAACCGTCACCTTTCCAGCCCTAGGTCCACATCACAGCTGAAGGGTGTGATCAAGCCCCTGTTGCCGCCATGCCCTGTGACACCCCTATTTTTAGGCCACCACTGAATCAAGAGAGGAGAGATTCAAATTCCTCTCCCCATATCATGGGGATGGTAGGGTTTCTTTTTCCTTGGAACACTTGAAGCAAATTGGGCCCACGTCCATTTTTGCCTTGACGATCATCCAAAATATGAACTCTACTCAAGTTACAATGAAACTCTTTCTGTCTTGGTTTCAAGGTGCCAATTCACATAGGTGCCAATACATTGTATGTCATGGATCAAATGCAGGGTGAGACAAATCCCCACATGCGAAGCTTACAAAGGAAATGTGTCAGAACCATTGCATAACTCCAGGAGCCCTCGGCCAGATTGAGGATATCAGCAGGCTTGAGTGTGGGGAGAGGGGAAGGTGGGCCAGGAGATATCTTTAGAGACAGCTGCCTTCCTGCTGAGTCCCGACCCCCTACCCCACTCCCACCTGGAGGTTTGTGATGCGGACTACCATGGGGTCACATGGAGAGTTTTGAAATATGTTCTACGTAGGGGTCACAGAGTCGGACATGACTGAGCGACTGAACTGAACTGAACTGAGTGGAGTGATGCAGCATACAAGAGCTTGACTTCTGGAAGAGAAAACTAAAAAGTGCTCCAGCAACAAAACAGAAATAGTGCAGGAGTTTGACCTGTACTCAGAGCTTGCAAATGGCTATGGTGGCCAAAGATGATTACAATTTTTTATTTTTTTTTACAGTCCTCCCATGGAGAGATAGAGATAGGTATATGCCTTCTCTTTGCATTCAGGTAAGCTCTGTGACTGTTCTGGGATACAGCAGGAATGACTCAGTGTCAATTTCTGGTCCATTTTATCTCTTCTAGAACATTCCTTGGAAACCCTGCCTGTAATAAATTGTCCACCCTGAGACCACCAGCCTAGAGAAGCCCTGGGCAAACACTCTGGATGAAAGCCAACTTCCCAGTCAAAGCACCCAACATTTAAGGCTTAGACACCCTGCCCATCCTCCAGTTGTAATGAGTGACTTCCACCAATGCCACATAGAACAGAAGAAGCACCCAATGCGCCACTCTTAAAGCCCTCCTGCAAGAAAAGAAAAAGTAAGTTACAATGAAACGGTTGCTGCTTTAAGCCATTAGATCTGGGGTAACTAGTTATGCAGCAGTAGGTAACCAGAGTGGTGGCAAAGGACGGTCTCCAGTAGGTAATTTGGAGGGCTCCCGGAAGAGAGCTGCGGCACGGTGCAAAAGATCAGGGTGTGAGTTATGCCCAGAGCTGAGTCCTGTCCAGGGGCCTTTCTAGAGATGCTGGTAGACCATCAGGAAGTGAGAGATGACACCAGACAACTCAGGGCTATGAAAGAGGTTGAGAACGCCCGCCCAGAGCAGAGATTTGTCTGTCTCAGTCAAGGACACTGGGATGGGCTTAGCAGTGGATTATGAAACAACCATGAAAGCATTTCATGGAGGAAGCTCTGGCTTCTAGACCAGAGAATGTGGCAGAAACAAAACAGGAAAACTCAATGACCCGAAGTGTGAAAAGAGAGATGATTTGCTAAAACATCAACTTCAAAATCGCAAAATTACACACACCTGGAAACTCCAATTAATGACTGGAACTACTGTTTGTGATTAAAGTGACTATCTGTTACTCTGAAATCAGCACAAGTCGATTCTTAACATCTGTTTCTTCACTGTTGCCCTGTAAATGGGGATAGGGGAGGAGAGGGTGAGATGTATGAAAAGAGTGACATGGAAACTTACACTACCATATGTAAAATAGATATTTTGCATATCTATTTGCAACGGGAATTTGCTGTGTGGCTCAACCTCCAGCTGTGGGATGGGGGGAGATGGGACGGAGGCTCAAAAGGGAGGAGTTATATGTATACCTGTGGCTGATTCACGTTGAGGTTTGACAGAAAACAGCAAAATTCTGTAAAGCAATCATCCTTCAATAAAAAATAAATTTAAAAAAGTCAGCAGGGTTCATGAGACTGTCAGCATTTATCTTTAGTGTCAAGAGACTTATACTCCTTTCAGTAAAGTTTAAGAATTTGGAAAGAGATAAAAGTTGTATTCTGTTTGACTAAATTACTGGCTAAGCTTTGCAGTAACTGAGTTATGGACAATTATCTCATGGATGTCATGCAATCTCTTTGGCATACTTGGTATTTCAGAACTAGATTATTAAAGAACATACATTTGTAAGCAGCAATGTTTTAAAGCTAAGTGTCTTTAGGTGCCTTATGGTGACATATGGTCTCAATTTACAGTGTTATGTGGAATAGGATTCAGGGCCCTAAATGTACACATTTACCTCAATTTGTTTAAGGAAAGCTATAGTTTTCCCACAAGTCCTGTGGGTGATAAATCTGATCACATTTCCTTGATTTCGAAGAAAGAGCTAAATTTAGCACTATACTTCCCCCTGACATACTATATTTTATGGTATCCATTTTGAGTAATAACTTTAGTTTTGGTTCCATTTTATCAAAACATGCTTATTTGTGCTTTCTAACATCTTATCTTTTTATCTGCCATATTTCTTTGAAAGCTTCCATATATGCACAGTGGAGTTTAAGTGCCTGGGCTCTACAGCCAGAGAGCCTTCGTTCACACCCGGTTCTACCTCTTACTGTGTAACTTTTAGACCAAGCCTTGTCATCTTTGTTTTCTCATTTGTAAAACAGATTTTAAGAGTATCTTCATAGGGTCATTGTAGGATTACGTTGAAGTGATGCATGTAGAACAAGGACTAGCACTTAGTTAAAAGTATTAGCTACTAATAATAATGATAATTTTATCCTTGTTGGATATCAACAATTAAATGCAAAATAGTAAAAATTAAAATAACAAACAGACTGAGATATTTGGAAATAGGCAAAGCAATAGAATACTGTTAAATGTTTAGGGGTGGGTTTTAAGTGTCATGAGACCTGAAGCTTGTAGAATTTTTATTAAAAAGAAATTATAAATACAAAATCAGAAATAAAAGTAGGTGAAATTTGCTAACTTGTCTGAAAACGAATGACAGGTTATTTTTTTTTTAACAACAACAAAGTAATACTGTCTCAACCTTGCTCAGAGATAATATTATCTGGCTGCAGTGATCTACATTATAATTTATTTCAAAGTTTGAAAATAAAATTACTTTCAGAGATTTTAAAGTAGCACTAGGACTTCTGTTGGTTTGTTCATAAATGTGTAGCTTTTATTTTGACAGGCATAATGACTCCACTCTAGTCAGCCCTGTCGGATGGGAATGAAAATCACTGTCCTCTCTTCCTCACGCCTTTCATTTACTTATTTTCACTGGAGGATAGTTGCTTTACAATGTTGTGTTGGTTTCTGCCTCACAGCAACGTGAATCAGCCATAAGCGCATATATATCCTCTGCCTCAAACCTCCCCCAGCCCACCCCGCCCCCCTCGGCGGTCCCTGACCTCCAGCTGGGCCCCCTGGGGTACCCAGCAGCCCACCCCTGACTGTATCACTTAGGCAACGTGTGTGTTTCAGAGTTACACTGTTGGTCATCCCACCCTCTCCTCCCCCTCCGCGGTGTCCAAAGTCTGTTCTCTATTCTGCATCCTATTCCTGCCCTGAAAATAAGTTCAGCAGCAGCTTTTTCTAGATTCTACATACATGCCTCAATGTATGTACCATGGCCAGTTTGCAGAAGCAACTGCGTCCATGTGCACCATGGAGAGTTGTAAGAAGTCAGTTAGCAACAAGGACTGGCAGCCTGTGTCCTCAACCAAGTGGACTGCGGCAGGCTCCGGCCAGGCTGACTACTGGAATTAGCGAGAAAGGCTCAGTAAGAAATAAAACACAAAAGAATATAGTTTATAATCACTACTATGTGAGAGTTACATAGCTATGCAATTTGGCCCCCCCAAAGAGCTATGAACCCAGATTCCAGATGTTGCATCACATGGCTTAAGTAAAATAAAGTCAAACTTTCTGTGGTACTGATACCAATCCTTGAGGACCACATAGTTCAGTTCAGTTCACTCGCTCAGTCGGGTCCGACTCTGCAACCCCATGAATCGCAGCACACCAGGCCTCCCTGTCTGTCACCAACTCCTGGAGTTTACTCAAACTCATGTCCGACTCGGTGGACATCCAGCCATTTCATCCTCTGTCATCCCCTTTTCCTCCTTCCCCCAACCCCTCCCAGCATCAGGGTCTTTTCCAATGAGTCAACTCTTCACATGAGGTGGCCAAAGTATTGGAGTTTCAGCCTCAGCATCAGTCCTTCCAATGAACACTCAGGACTGATCTCCATTAGGATGGACTGGTTGGATCTCCTTGCAGTCCAAGGGACTCTCAAGAGTCTTCTCCAACACCACAGTTCAAAAGCATCAATTCTTTGGCACTCAGCTTTCTTTACAGTCCAGCTCTCACATCCATACATGACCACTGGAAAAACCATAGCCTTGACTAGACGGACCTTTGTTGGCAAAGTAATGTCTCTGCTTTTTAATATGCTATCTGGGCTGGTCATAACTTTCCTTCCAAGGAGTAAGCGTCTTTTAATTTCACAGCTGCAGTCACCATCTGCAGTGATTTTGGAGCCCCAAAAAATAAAGTCAGCCACTGTTTCCACTGTTTCCCCATCTATTTGCCATGAAGTGATTGGACCAGATGCCATGATCTTAGTTTTCTGAATGTTGAGCTTTAAGCCAACTTGTGCACTCTCCTCTTTCACTTTCATCAAGAGGCTTTTTAGTTCCTCTTCACTTTCTGCCATAAGGGTGGTGTCATATGCATATCTGAGGTTATTGATATTTCTCCCGCCAATCTTGATTCCAGCTTGTGCTTCATCCAGCCCAGCATTTCTCATGATGTACTCTGCATATAAATTAAATAAGCAGGGTGACAATATACAGCCTTGATGTACTCCTTTTCCTATTTGGAACCAGTCTGCTGTTTTCATGTCCAGTTCCAACTGTTGCTTTCTGACCTGCATACAGATTTCTGAAGAGACAGGTCAGATGGTCTGGTATTCCCATTTCTTTCAGAATTTTCCACAGTTTATTGTGATCCACACAGTCAAAGGCTTTAGCATAGTAAATAAAGCAGAAATAGATGTTTTTCTGGAACTCTCTTGCTTTCTTGATAATCCAGCAGATGTTGGCAATTTGATCTCTGGTTCATTTGCTTTTTCTAAAACCAGCTTGAATATCTGGAATTTCACAGTTCATGTATTGCTGAAGCCTGGCTTGGAGAATTTTGAGCATTACTTTACTAGCATGTGAGATGAGTGCAATTGTGTGGTAGTTTGAGCATTCTTTGGCATTGCCTTTCTTTGGGATTGGAATGAAAACTGGCCTTTTCCAGTCCTGTGGCCACTGCTGAGTTTTCCAAATTTGCTGGCATATTGAGTGTAGCACTTTCATAGTATCATCTTTCAGGATTTGAAATAACTCAACTGGAATTCCATCATTTCCACTAGCTTTGTTCATAGTGATGTTTTCTAAGGCCCACTTGACTTCACATTCCAGGATGTCTGGTCCTAGGTGAGTGATCACACCATCGTGATTATCTGGGTTGTGAAGATCTTTTTTGTACAATTCTTCTGTGTATTCTTGCCACCTCTTCTTAATCTCTTCTGCTTCTATTAAGTCCATACCATTTCTGTCCTTTATTGAGCCCATCTTTGCATGAAATGTTCCCTTGGTTTCTCTAATTTTCTTGAAGCGATCTCTGGTCTTTCCCATTCTGTTGTTTTCATCTATTTCTTTGCATTGATCGCTGATGAAGGCTGTCTTATCTCTCCTGGCTATTCTTTGGAACTCTGCATTCAAATGGGAATATCTTTCCTTTTTTCCTTTGCTTTTCGCTGCTCTTCTTTTCACAGCTATTTGTAAGGCCTCCTCAGACAGCCATTTTGCTTTTTTTGAATTTCTTTTCCATGGGGATGGTCTTGATCCCTCTCACCTGTACAATGTCTCGTACCTCCATCCATAGTCCATCAGGCTCTCTGTCTATCAGATCGAGTCCCTTAAATCTATTTCTCACTTCCACTGTATAATCATAAGGGATTTGATTTAGGTCATACCTGAATGGTCTAATGGTTTTCCCTACTTTCTTCAATTTAAGTCTTAATTTTGCCTGAAGGAGTTTATGATCTGAGCCACAGTCAGCTCCCGGTCTTGTTTTTGCTGACTGTGTAGAGTTTCTCCATCTTTGGCTGCAAAGAATATAATCAATCTGATTTTGGTGTTGACCATCTGGTGATGTCCATGTGTAGAGTCTTCTCTTTTGTTGTTGGAAGAGGGTGTTTGCTATGAACAATGTGTTCTCTTGGCAAAACTCTGTTAGCCTTTGCCCTGCTTCATTCCGTACTCCAAGGCCAAATTTGCCTGTTACTACAGGTGTTCAGGTGTTTCTTGACTTCCTACTTCTGCATTTCCAGTCCCCTATAATGCCTCACTATTCCCATCTTACAACCTATAATAAAAGTGTAAAAGTCAGTGACCCCAAATTCTTAGGTGCCTCTAAGTGGATCTCTCACTCTAAGAAGACAGAAAAGCCTGCTGAAGTTTCATATGTGCTTCCACAAGCAATAAAGGAGAAATAGGGAGCTGAACCATGCAATCCATCAAGTATGCTAGGTCTGGTTGTCTTATTTGCATTGCTTCCTTGCTTGATTCCCTGGAGAAGGAAATGGCAACCCACTCCAGTATTCTTGTCTGGAGAATTCCATGGACAGAGGAGCCTGGTGGGCTAAAGTCCATGAGGCTGCAAAGAGTCAGGCATGACTGAGCAACTGTCACTCACTTGCTTGATTTGGTGGCTGAACAAAGCGAATGCTGTGTTGCTCAAAACCAAATCGTCATCCTTAAGAACAGCACTGGTGATCCTGCTTTCCCACCCCTTCGTGGTAAGGAAGCTAGATCTAGAGCTTAGCACTGGATCTAGCATGCAGATGACTGAGAAACCAGTCATCAATGCGCTTAGAGCATGTCCATAAATGCTTGTGTCCAATCTGAACACCTAATTGCCCATTCTGGCAAAGGATCAGGTTTATGACCTATACAGTAACACTGATCTACATAATACACATTGATTTCATCAGTCTTCAACTGTAACCTCCTCAGTAGCAGTTATTGGGCCAAGTACTTCTCTCTTATTACCTTCCTGGGTATTACAGCATAGTTATCAGTTTAATAATGGAAATGGTGTAGAAATCATTAACTTCTGTCAATTACAGACTGAGGGACATCCCATGCAGGAATGCTCCTCCATGGCAGGCTGCCCTCCTTAGAGAATGCATTATTGTGACTACTTGGGAAATTTTTTGACACATTTCTAGGAAGGGCAGGGGTTTTTCACTTTGCTGTAAGAGAGGAAGCAGGTGTGAAAGGCAAGTAGGTCAATGCAAGGGAATACCTCCTTCTGCTTCAGGGGACTCTCCTTAGCTTTTTTATTCTGAAAGATTCTATATGCACCATATGCTTGAGAAGTCCCATAGAAAGTGATCAAAACCCAGAAAAAGACATGATACAAATTTCTTGTTCTAAGGGCCTTAGTAGTGTTTGGAAGTAGCATAGGATCTGACTTGCTTAGCATATTTGTTCCATATTAAGAAAAGCATCTTAGAGGTATATCCAGCATGTTTCTGGGGATTTTTTTTAATAACATGCAAAATTAATAAGGAAGTATTAGTTTTTCACATTTAGGGGTTTAATCATAAACAAGCTTTGGGCTTTATTTTAATGCCAGTTATCACACTATTGGTTCTACCCGTCCATTTAGTCAGAAATTTTTGGAATCCCTTTGTTCACTGTGGAGCATTAGTCAGGTGATATAGTTCCATCCAAAACAGCCAACAATAACAATTCTTATTTTTTCAGTAGGGTTTCCTTGGCCTTGTGAGCAAAACTTACAAATGTACAAAGCTTATAAAACTTATAGACAGAGTTCATTAGTAGGAGAATTAGAAGTATTTATGTCTTACTAAATCATTGAGTAGTAATTAATTTTTCTTCTAGATACTTTATAGGTTTAAAAACATTTTCCTTGAGGTTTTTATGTCAAAGCCTCAGGTAATATTTGAATCATTTCTAAAGAATTTCTTGATAAAAGCCTCTTGATTTATTTTAGAACTCAATGTTTTCTTTGCCTTTTCCTTCAGCACCTCGGAAATTGACATTATTTTACAGTGAAAGAGAAAGTGGTTCGGGACCAATCATCGTTAACAAATTTTATTCTGAAATAATTTTATATTTGCAGAAGAATCACAAGGACAGTTCCCATATACTCTTCACCCAGTTTCTCCTAAGTTAAACAACCATGACACATTCATCAAAACTAAGAAATTAACTTTAGTACAATACTATTAACTAAACTGCAGGCTTTATTCTAATTTTGGTATTTTTTCCCATTAATCTTCTTTTTCTGTCCCAAGATCCAATCCAGGACTGCCCATTGATTTAGTTCCCATGTCTCCTCCTCTGAGGGAGATTCTCGATCGTTCTATGTCTTTCACACCCTTCACAGTTTTGAGTAGTTCTCGTCAGGGAGCTTGTAGACTGTCCTTCAGGTTGTGTTTGTCTGATGTTTTCCAATGACCAAACTCGGGTAATGGATTCGGGGGAAGAACACCACAGAAGTGAAGCACTTTTCCCACTGTACCATTTCAGGGGTGCATGCTATCAATATGACTTATTTCAGGTGATATTAACATTGACCGCTTGATTAACGTAAGTGCCCAGGGCTCTCCACTCTCCAGCTATCTTTCTTTTCCCATAGTCTCTTCCAACCCACCCTCAAGAGGAAGGGAACCAACTCCATTTCCCAGAGTGAACAATATCAAACAATTTGTTTATCATTAATAAAATGATAAACTAATAAATATTTAGAGGAAATATCCTGAGGCTATGCAAATACTCTCTTTCTTCTTAAAGTTGCATCTACTAATATTAGCATTTATCAGTGGATCTTGCCTGCAACAGTTATTACTATGGTGTTCTAATGGTGATTTTCTATTTCCTTCATATCTTCTGCATTTATTAATTGGAATTCATCTGTAAGGGTCCAATATTTAGGTCACCTGAGGCAAAGAGTTGACTCATTGGAAAAGACCCTGATGCTGGGAAAGACTGAGGGCAAAAGGAGAAGGAGGTGGCAGAGGATGAGACAATTGGATGGCATCACCACTCAATGGACATGAGTCTGAGCCAACTCCAGGAGCCAGTTAAGGACAGGGGAGCCTGGCGTGCTGCAGTCCATGGGGTTGCAAAGCATCAAACACAACTTAGTGACTGAACAAAAGCAAAATCTGTAAAGAATATCCCTTCCTCCCCATCTATTTGTTCATTAATTATTCAGTTACTCATTTATTTAAACATGAACTTAGGCACATTCATTTCTCTAGGTTATAACACCATACTATTTATTATGCTGCTCAAATTATTCTGCTTTAGCCATTCCATCTATTTTATATTGGTTCCTGTGTCCTTTTGACATATCCCTACCTTCATTTTTTGACTTTTTCTCTTTTTCTGACCTTACTTTCTGGAACTATATAAGATGCTCCAGAATCTTGCACTTCATTGCCCCAGACAGAGAGTAAGCCATTTCTCTAAGGAGACCTGATCCCTTTTACTGAAGAATAGTATATAGAAGCTGAGGTCTGGGAATTAGATACATCTGTTGAGACTGGAGTATCACTCTTTCTAGGCTCTCTTAGTAGACAGGTCTAAGAAATCTAGGTATGTACACCAGCCCATATACACACATAGCTATATTTATTTCTTTATTTATACTACATAGCATTAAAATAAGTGAGCTCATTATGTTACCAACTCTAATCTAGCACCATAGGGATAATTTTAGGCTTTTCCTTGGACCTCTCTAATGCTTTTGTAACTTCCTTCTCTGGCAGTGAGAAATCTGGCTCTCATCATCTGCATAGTTCATCCCTAGTATGTAAATAGTGTAGTTTCAGAATTGCTGAAATACTGCTGTAAGAAACAAATCTGCCAATCAGAGTACTGCTTGTAAATAGTTCTTTTTTTTTTTTTTTTTTTTTTGGCTTTAGAGTTAGATTATCCAACCAAAACACTACTTTCCAATGTTCTTAGGGTCAGCTCTTATTATCCGCTACCCCTTCAGTGTAGTTAAGTCATACACTCATATACAGCTAAATTAATTTGTCACAGTTTTGGGTTCTCCCAATATCTTGGGCTCTCCTAACTCAAAATTCTATTTGATTTTTTAAAAATTTACATATAGTAAATTTCACTCTTTATAGTTTACAGTTCTATGGGTCTTGACAAATGTATAAAGTAATCTACCTAACACCACAGTACATACAGATCAAATTCATCATTTTAAAAATCACCCTTTGTCAGAGCCAACCATTTTTAAATTCCTCTAATAGCTTCAGTCTTTTACTTGGACATACCTCACAGAGTTCTAGAGTAGCAAGCAAGCATGCCAAGGATAAAGTAGAAAAACAAACCACAAAAATATTTTATAGGAATAATGGCCACATATGCTCAAAAATGAACTTTAGAATATTATATTAGCATTGTTCTCTATAGAGCAGAGAATACAAACTGCTAAATAATGCTATGAATACATTGAGAGAATCACCAAAAATAATGTCAGGAAGGAAAACTTTTCCCTTCCTCCCTTCTAGGTCCTTTGACTGGTCTAAGCATTAAATTGACAAAGATAGATTAACAGCAGAAAAGCAAATTTAATTTTCTAGGTACAGATCTTCTAAAATAGGAGACTCAAAGAAGTGACCAAAGCAGGCAAATTTTATACCATTTAAACAAGGAAACAACACATTTGTGAAGAACTGACAAGAAAAAAGGGTTTGGGCTTGGGGTAGCAAATGAGTGGTTTGCTTACAAACCAAAACATGGTTTGTTTACAGAGCCTTGTCAGCCCTAAATTCTGTTTCCAGCGATAAGCATCTCTGTCTATTTCCTGGTACAGAAAAGGACCTTTAACAAGGGAGATTTAGCTCTTGTTTCTAGAGGGACAAAGGAAGACAGCTGTGTACTTCTTACACCAGCTGTTCATTAAGTAACTTTAATTCAAAATAATCAATATGCCAAAGTGGCATACTCTGGGATGGCATGTTCTGCTTCCCTTCAATAATATTTAGATCGCTATCAGCTTTACCTATTAGTATTTGTCTGAGCTCTAGGGAAGTGACTCACAAAAGCAAGCTCTTTAATTTTCCTGTTTGCCCATTTTTATTGCTTTGATTCAACTCTTTATCATCTCTCATCTAAACTATTAAAAAAAATTCCTACCTGGTCTCCCTCAGGCAAGTGTCTCCTAACTGAAAAACCCCTACCCACAAACTCTCTGAACATATCCTCTTTAAATCCAAATCTGATTATGTTTTCCCCTCAATTAAAAACCCATGCCAATATACCTGGACAAGACTAATTCAAAAAGATACATTCACCCCTATGTTTATAGCAGTACTATTCACAATATCCAAGACATGGAAACAACTCAAATGTCCATCAATAGATAAATGGATGAAGATGTGACACATATATAAAATGGGATATTGCTTAGCCACGAAAAGAGTGAAATGACGCCATTTGCAGAAGCTCATAGTACCACGTGAAGTAAGTCAGAAACAGAAGGACAGACACCCCACACTGTCACTTCCATGTGGGCCCTACAATGCGGCACAAATGGACCCGTCTGCAGACAGAACGGGACTCACAGATGGAGAGAATAGACTTGCGGTTGCAGGGGGTGGGAGGAGGGGCGGGGAGAGGGATGGCCAGGTTGGGGTTAGCAGACGCCAACCGTCCCATTTAGAAGAAAGAAAAAGGTCCTAGTGTAGAGCAAAGGGAACTACATTCCCTCTCCTGGGATAAACCATAATGGAAAAGAATATGCAAAAAGAATGTATATTTGCATATGACTGTGTCACTTTGCAGGACAGTAGAAATTAGCACAACACTGTAAATCAGTTACACTTCAAGTTTCTTTTCTTTTTTTTAATCTGCTAAAGAAAAACAACCTCATTCCAGTTGCCAACAGGAAGATCCCCAGCTCCTTAACATGGCAGTCCTGTGACTCACTGATCTATCTGGCCAAACCACAGCCTCTCACATACACCTCTCTGACTATGGGAAACGCCTCGCTTTCCCCGCACAGACTCCCCAGCTTCCCCACCGCCGGTCCACACTGCTCTCTCCTTGCGAACCCCTCCTTCAAAACCCAATCAGATTTTACTTCCTCTGGTATCTTGCACTGTTTCTCAAGGTGAATTCACTTTTTTTTTTCCTGCTTTTTGTGTTCCCATGGCCCTTGCATAGAATATTGTGCTGCTGATGCTGCTAAGTCGCTTCAGTCCTGTCCGACTCTGTGTGACCCCATAAACAGCAGCCCACCAGGCACCCCCGTCCCTGGGATTCTCCAGGCAAGAACACTGGAGTGGGTTGCCATTTCCTTCTCCAATGCAGGAAAGTGAAAAAAGTGAAGTCACTCAGTCATGTACGGCTCTTTGGGACCCCATGGACTGCAGCCCACCAGGCTCCTCCATCCATGGGATTTTCCAGGCAAGAGGACTGGAGTGGGTGCCAGTGCTTTCTCCAGAATATTGTACTGTGTAGTACTTATTAATATTTCTCTTTTTTGTAAAGTTTGAGTTCCTTAAAGAAAGGATACAGCCTTTCACCTCTGATAACATCCCTAAGACTTAAAATGCCAGACTTGTATGAATTCAGATAATGTGAATGTGAATTTAGACGATCATACCAAAAATAAAATGGCAGAACCCTCTGGAAGGCTCTCCTTGCCTGTCAGTCCCCTCTCTCCCCTCAGATTGCTTGCTGACTCACGGAAGTCAGACCTGGATGATCGGGGATAGAACAGCAAGGTGTCCAGGTACAGTCTGCACGCTCCAAAGGTACACTCTGTCTGTACAATATGTCTGACAGGAAACCGGAAACATGTACACTCACCACCCAGAAAAACTCTCTCATGTGTAATCGTGGAGCTATGTTCTGTCAAATTTACCACTCAGCTAGCTGTGAACATTATTTTAAAAGCCTTTTGGCAATACATACTTTTTCTTTCTGATTAGATGTAAGACACACCTTAGCATCATCGGCCACATACTAAAACCATCTCTTAGGCTATTTTAGGGAAAGTGTCAGCAATGACTCATTTTGTATGTTTCATATTGATCCATGCTAAACAGAAAGTCATATTTTCCAATCTTATCTCTCAGTTATATGAATACATCTATATCAGGGTTCCCCAGAGAAGTGGAATCAATAGAATCAATATCTAACTATACACATATACCTACAGAGAGAGAGAAATAGATTTACCATAAAGAATTGGCTTATGTAATTATGGAGACTGAAAAACACCAAGATATATACTCTGAAGAACCGAGAATCAGACCAGTGGGATAATTTCCAGTCTGAGTCTAAAGGCCTGAGAACTAGGAGACTCAATGGTTTCAGCTTTCAGAGCTCCTAATTTAAGAGAAGAAGAAGTTAAGTTCTAAAGGAGAGGCTTGTCAGACCGCAGACTATAAAGAGAATAGACCACTAGCACAGTAGGAAAATGAAGAGTGCCGTGAGGCAACCAGAGACTGCTGCGTTGGGAAATGGTGTGCTGGACTTCTGGGGCTTCTAAAATGGTTGGGGTTAGTGCAAAATCACCACTGCCTCTGCTGAAGACTATGCACCAGGGGGGCTTTAAATGAGAATGCGGCACTCTCTGAGACCTGAGTTAAAACACAAGCTTCGTGACACACGCTTCCCTGGTGGCTCAGATGGTAAAGAATCCCCCTACAGCGCGGGAGACCTGGGTTCTGTCCCTGGGTCAGGAAGGTCTCCTGAAGAAGGGAAAGGCTGTCCACTCTAGTATTCTTTCTTGAATCGCATGGACAGAGGACCCTGGTGGGCTACAGTCCATGGGGTCACAAAGAGTGGGACACGACTGAGCGACTAAGCCCAACACAGCACTGCTTATGTCATAGACCCTCTTTCTCAGGTTTTGGAGACAGTTTGAAGGCAAGCAACTCACCTTGGTGCTTTCTACCCTGTCTCCATTCTTTCTCATTTGTAGTTACTTAAGAACACTGCTATGTTCAAAATTGCGATCAGTTTTTAAGTAGGGTTTCTTAAAGTGGCACAACTAACAATATGCCCTTCCAATTTTCCACCATTCAATGTTAAAATCACCAATATCATTGGTTTATAACACCTCTTACATTATTGTTGGGCAAAATTTAAACATAAATGTATATTAACTTTGCCTCTAGACAAAATTGGGTTGCAAATTATTTGAATAAAACACAATATAGTATTATACTCATTTTGTAGTCAAAACCATCAAAATGGCATCTAGCAGAGCAATAAAATACAGCAATTTGACAATGATTTTTGAAGGCATGAACCACTTAAGTAATTAATATGATCCACTGGTTTTGTCTGGCACTGTTTCCAAGTCTCTCATGTCTTGTGCATTCACTTTGGGGCAAATAAGAAGATACAGGAAAAAGACTGTCATCTTTACCATCTTCACACTGGGAGTGCCCTCCCTTCTTCGCTATTTCCCTCCCTACAACACAGACTACTATGGGATCACAGTATTGAGGTAGAGTAGAGTGATCCTTAAGGAAGTTCTGAATGGATGTCAAGATTTGACTGTATCTTTTGCCCATTTAATCCTGGATCTTCAGATGAATCTGCCTATCAAATAATCAATTAAGTCACTCAGTCGTGTCTGACTCTTTGGGAACCCATGTACTGCAATACACCAGGCTTCCTTATCCATCACCAACTTCCAGAGTTTACCAAACCCATGTCCATTGAGTCAAGGTGATGGTGATGCCATCCAACCATATCATCCTCTGTCTTCCCCTTCTCCTCCTGCCCTCAATCTTTCCCAGCATCAGGGTCTTTTCCAGTCAGTCAGTTCTTCACATCAGGTGACCAAAGTATTGGAGTTTCAGCTTCAGCATCAGTCCTTCCAATGAGCATTCAGGTCTGATTTCCTTTAGGATGGACTGGTTTGATCTCTTTGCACTCCAAGGGACTCTCAAGGGTCTTCTCCAACACCACAGTTCAAAAGCATTAATTCTTTGGCACTCAGCTTTCTTTATAGTCCAAATCTCACATCCATACATGACTACTGGAAAAACCATAGCTTTGACTAGATGGACCTTTGTTGGCAAAGTAATGTCTCTGCTTTTTAATATGCTGTCTAGGTTGGTCATAGCTTTTCTTCTAAGGGGCAAACATCTTTTAATTTCATGGCGGCAGTCACCATCCATAGTGATTTTGGAGCCCAAAATAATAAAGTCTGTCACTATTTCCATTGTTTCCCCATCTATTTGCCATGAAGTGATGGGAACAGATGCCATGATCTTAGTTTTCTGAATGTTGAGTTTTAAGCCAACTTTTTCACTCTCCTCTTTCACCTTCATCAAGAGGCTCTTTAGTTCTTCCCTTTTTATCATAAGGGTGGTGTCACCTGCATATCTGAGGTTATTAATATTTCTTCCAGCAACCTTGATTCTAGCTTGTGCTTCATCCAGCCCCACATTTCACATGATGTACTCTGTGTATAAGTTAAATAAGCAGGGTGACAATATACAGCCTTGACATACTCCTTTCCAGATTTCAAACCCATCTGTTGTTTCATGTCCAGTCTAACTGTTGCTCCTTGACCTGCATACAGGTTTCTCAAGGGGCAGGTCAGGTGATCTGGTATTCCCATCTCTTGAAGAATTTCCCACAGTTTGTTGTGATCCACACAGTCAAAGACTTTGGCATAGTCAACAAAGCAGAAATAGATGTTTTTCTGGATGCCTTGCTTTCTCGATGATCCAACGGATCTTGGTGATTTGATTCTGGTTCCTCTGCCTTTTCTAAATCCAGTTTGAACATCTGGAAGTTCATGGTTCATGTACTGTTGAAGACTGGCTTGGAGAATTTTGAGCGTTACTTTACAAGCTTGTGAGATGAGTGCAATTGTGCGGTAGTTTGAGCTTTTTTGGCATTGCCTTTCTTTGGGTTTGGAATAAAAATTGAACTTTTCCAGTCCTGTGGCCAATAATGAGTTCTCCAAATTTTCTGACATATCAAGTGCAGCACTTTCACAGCATCACCAGGCCTCCTCAGACAACCATTTTGCCTTTTTGCATTTCTTTTTCTTGGGGATGGTCTTTATCACTGCCTCCTGTACAATGTCACAAACCCTCCATCCATAGTTCTTCAGGCACTCTGTCTATTAGATCTCCTCCCTTGAATCTATTTTTCACTTCCACTGTATAATCATGAGGGATTTGATTCACATCAAACCTGAATGGTCTAGTGGTTTTCCCTAGTGGTTTTCCCTGGTCTAGTGGTGTACATCTTAAATGTATTCATTTTTTATTTGTTAATCACACTGCAACAAAGTTGACAAAAATAAGTTATTTGTATTGTTCTTATTGTTTATTCATTTTCAGTGGGCAGAGTTTCTAGTTGGTGCTTCTTGGTGTCTATTAGCATTGCTTTGTTTTCCCAATTTCTTCTATCAAGTACAGAGAGAACTTAGGAAAATTTTATTGTTTGGAAATCAAAAAAAACATTTTTCCATTTCTGTTTTCCTTCTGGGATTGTTAAAGGGTTTTTAGTAATTTTTCCTGTGAAGGAGGGAGTGGTCCAAATCTGATTTCACAGTTAAATGTTAAAACATGAAACACAGAGACTATGCCATTTGATAAATTAATCATTTTTTGTCTGTGACTTCCACAATCCATATTTATGATGAGAAGCAGCATGCATAAAAGTAAACTTCTGCCAAAATTAGTAATATCTTCACGCTCTCAAAGCTTAATAGTAGATGAAGTAGCCTCCATTCATTGCTGCAGTGTTGACCATCCAGTTCTTTTCTCATCTTGAAAACCACTGCCTCTTGCCCATCCACATGTCTGCAGGAGCAGCCGAGCTTCTGCCTAACCCTTCCTTTAGGTGGTCTCTCTCTGTTGGCCTCAATCTCAGCATCTTACCCAAGCTGAGCAGTAAGTTCCCACCCTGGGACTTAGAATCTGATCATACCATTGCTCCAAATGTCTGTTTCCTTCCCAGATATGTTACCTCTCTCAAGTCCATGTGTGGAGGCATTTTCTTATGTCTTATCCTGTACTGGCCACACACCCTATGTGTGGTTCGTCACAGTCCTCACTGTCGTTCGTTCCAATATTCCCAGTTCCTCCATAAGAAAACCTCACATCACTGCTGGTCACCCTTTGTCTTCTGGGGCATAGAGACCCCAGTAGTATACTGCTCTCTGTGCACTGGCGCTTGAAATAGAGGCTTACGCTGTGTCAGGGTTATGCTGACTTTGATATGTGTCAGCATTTCCAGGACTGTCCATTCTTTAATTCCATAAAGTGTCGTTACATGAAGTTAAACAGCTGATTCAGTCTTTACAGGAGAACTGGGGTAGCCAAAGAAGATAACAAGATAAAAAGGGAGAAAGTTTAACTAAACAGTTAATATAACACCCACCACAGTATTTTATAGGGTGAAGATGTGCAAACCGTGAACCATACAAGCCCATCACCCAAATGGACGGATACCCTGGTGATGTTACAGATTACTTACTTTGCTGCTGCTCTTCAGTCGCTCAGTCATGAAGGACTCTTTGTGACCCCATGGAGTGCAGCACATCAGGCTTCCCTGTCCTTCACAATCTCACAGAGTTTGCTCAAACTCAAGTGCACTGAGTCGGTGAGGCCATCCAACCAGCTCATCCTCTGTCATCTCCTTCTCCTCCTGCCCTCAATCTTTCCCAGCATCAGGGTCTTTTCCAGTGAGTTGGTTCTTCACAGCAAGTGGCCAAAGTATTGGAGCTTCAGTTTCAACATTAGTCCTTCCAATGAATATTCAGGGTTTATATCTTTTAGGATTTGACTAGTTTGATCTCCTTGCAGTCCAAGGGACTCTCAAGAGTCTTCTCCAACACCACGGTTTAAAATTATTAATTCTTCAGCACTCAGCTTTCTTTATAGTCCAACTCTCACATCCATACATGATTACTGAAAAAACACAACTTTGACTGGATGGACCTGTGTTGGCAAAGAAATGTCTCTGCTTTTTAGTATGCTGTCTAGGTTGGTCATAGCTTTTCTTCCAAGAACAAGCATGTTTTAATTTCAAGGCTGTAGTCACCATCCACAGTGATTTTGGAGCGAAGAAAATAAAGTCTGTCACTGTTTCCATTGTTTCCCCATCTATTTGCATGAAGTGATGGAACCAGATGCTATGATCTTAGTTTTCTGAATGTTGAGTTTCAAGCCAACTTTTTCACTCTCTTCTTTCACTTTCCTCAAAAAGCTCCTTAGTTCTTCTTTGCTTTCTGCAATAAGGGTGGTGTCATCTGCATATCTGAGGTTTTGATATTTCTCCAAGCAATCTTGATTCCAGCTTGTGCTTCCTCCAGCCCAGTGTTTCTCATGATGTACTCTGCATAGAAGTTAAATAAGCAGGGTGACAATACACTGCCTTGAGCATTCCCTTCTGGATTTGGAATCAGTCTGTTGTTCTAGTCTGGGTTTCCCTTGTGGCTTAGCTAGTAAAAAAATCCGCCTGCAATGCAGGAGACCTGGGTTTGATCCTTGGGTTGGGAAGATTCCCTGGAGAATGGAAAGGCTACCCACTCCAGTATTGCAGCCTGGAGAATTCCATGGACTATGCAGTCCATGGGGTCGCATAGTGTCGGACATGACTGAGTGACTTTCACTTCATTTTACTTCACTTCTGTTGTTCCAAGTCCAGTTCTAACTGTTGCTTCTTGACCTTCATACACATTTCTCAAGAGGTAGGTCAGGTGGTCTGGTATTCCCATCTCTTTAAGAATTTTCCACAGTTTGTTGTGATCCACACAGTTAAAGGCTTTGGTGTAGTCAATAAAGCAGAAGTAGATAGGAGGGATATAGATAATGCTAAAGGAAGGTGATAAGAAGTTCCTCAAATTAACAAAAATCTGCTCTGGGCAAGTCACTCCCTCCGGGGGATGAAATATGGGTCTGCTGGCTTGTGAGTCTCCGTGGGGCAAGGGAAACATGGAAATCTTCCCTGTGCCTTGTACCCTGCACCCATGATGTTGCTACTTGTCTTATTTCTTCCACAGACAGTATGCTCGATGCTCAGTGGCGTTCGAGGCTGGTACATTTGCTAACTGTCATCTGTCGTGTACAAACGTCTAAAGGAGAAGTGGGCAAGAGGTAACAGTGGATGGAGCAGCCTCTCGCGGGTGGGCCTGCCTGGTCTGTGATCTCGTGCCCTTCTCCTCAGGGGGTCCCTCTCTCTGATGCCCTGGGTCCTTTTGGGAAAGTATGACAGTCAACTATTTTGCTTTAAGATACATCTGATTTTTCCCTGCAATATATTCCTGCAGGTCTGAGTTATTCAGCCTGAAATAACAACCCAAGGGGTCTAGCCTTCTCTGCAACAGTAGCTGTCACAGAACTTGTCTCATTATTCTTTCAGTTTCTAACAGGGAGAGGTAGAAACATACACACACACCCCTCCAAAATAAAAATAGCAATTCTTAGAAAACAGTATAATCTCAACCTACAAGGTAGAAGGTAAATATCTTTCTTACCAGCCACAGACTTTGCCAGACTATTAATAGCAATATCACAATGAAATATTTAATATCCTTATTTTGCAAATCAGTTCTAATTCCTTTCTTTCATCTCCAATTCACTTTCAGTTTTACCCAACCAACCTGTTGGTACTGAAAAATAAACTCCTTGTCAAAATTAGTAGCTACTTATTAGCAGTAGCTGCTTGCTTTTCTATAAAAAGCCCCAATAGAAACTCTGAAACTTGTTTCTGTAAGGTCTAAAATTAATTTTTGGTCAAGAGATGGTCTACTCACATTGTGTTTTTTTCCCCTTCTCTTTCTCGGTGGGGTGGGGGGCAGGGGGAGGGCGGTACAGTTTCTTTCTTCCAACTATAAAGTCATGTTTAAGTTTCAGTAAATGGAGAAAGCCAATCTGTAGACAGAGGGAATTAGAGGACAAAGGAAAAGAGTTCTGTAGGCATTGCTGAGCCTGGGGCTCGCTGTTCTCAAGGCCCTGCTGAATTTCTGCCCTTCTTAAACATAACCGGATTGCTCTCCTCCTTTCATCTCACCGGATACCATCTTATGTCTCTTTCTTGTTCTCAGGCGCTCAGTCGTGTCCAAGTCTTTGCAACCCCATGGACTATAGTCTGCCAGTTTTCTCGGACCCTGGGATTCTCCAGGCAAGAACACTGGACTGGGTTGCCATTTCCTTCTCCAGGGGCTCTTCCTACCCAGGGATCGAATCTGTGTTTCCTGTGTCTCCTGCATTGACAGGCCCATTCTTTACCACTGAGACACCTGGGAAGCCCCAATTTCTTGCTAAATAAGGCTTAATTCAAATTTTCTTTATGTCACTTAATAGCAAAGGAAATCTCACTAGTAGACCAAACTAACCAAAACAGAGAAAAGTCTTGTCCCACATCACCAGGTCCTGTTTAAGAAGAAACAGACATTAGCTCCATCTTTATCATCCGCAGAAGTGTTACAGAACGCTAACTCAGAGTATCCCTTTGGTTGCTTTCTAGGCGTGCCCCTCTCCCTTTCGCTCACTCTTGCTCCCCCTCCAGGGCAGCAGAACAGAAGCGAACAAACTGGGGTCTGAGCTTGTGGCTCCAGCTTTCTCGCATAGAAGAGAGAAACCGGGGAGAGGCAGGCCAGCCAGCCCAGAGCAGGTCCAAGACACAGCGAGGATGGTTGGGAAAGGAGAAAAATGTACTCCTCACAGAGGGAAGAAGAGCACCTTTGGTCAGTTTTTCCCCTGGTCCCTGTGGGTGAAGGGATTCCAACTACTCCTGTTTGGTGTTGCCCGATTCACACTGATTTTTGTTCAAATAAACTCTGAAAAAAAGATTTTTTTTTAATCCATAGAAAATAGAAACACCTTTTGTCTTAAATGCCAGAAAGTAGAATAGAAGGGATGACAGTGACCAAATGGACTCAAGAGTTAGCATAACTCCTTGTCATCACCTAAGGACAACCTACAGTTCAAAACCTGGAAACCTCCTAGTCCCTTGACATGAGGAACGGCGTTTGGACATCTTGGGTGTGGATGGAGGCGTGAAGGGCACACCTTGCCCCTGACCAGTGGTGAAAGAACAGAACCGACAGGGGATGTCTCTATGGGAAACACAGTGAGCACAAAGACCCTGCTAGAGGGGATAGGCGGTGCCCCGGGCAAAGGAAGGACCCAAAATTTCAACCACATCTCTGCGAGGCTAAAACCGCCTCCAAGTGAGACATTTGTTCAATCAAATCTCTGCAAAACGAAAACCTCCTCCAAGTGAGACGTTTGTTCAACCACATCTCTGCAAAACTAAAGCCTCCTCCCAGTGAGACGTCTGGGCTTACCCATGAAAGGTTATAACTCATCTCAGAAGGAGGAGATAGAGAACCAAACAGGAGTTGGTTTCAAAATAGAAAGCTGTAAGTAAAAGCTGGTTTCTGCTTTTCATTTCTCTGCTTGCCCCGCTGTCTTCAACAGCCACCATTCTGTGGGAAGTAGCTCCGATCTCAGTTTGCCAGTCCCAAGTCAAGTGCTGCTTCCTTCCTTCATTCTGCCTTCCCTGGGATTTCCCAAGGGCAATTTCCTCTCCATTGGTCATATCAAGGATGATTAATACAAACACAGGGTTTTGTGAGAACATTCCAATCCTGTCGTCAGATTCACACCCCAAGAACAGCAAAACCACATGGAATCTCCCCATTTAAAGATACAAACTTGCACTTGTCTATGACCTATGTAACATGTATGTACCGTAAACAGGAGCTATGACAGCAAAGGTCAACCTTGCCAACACTACTGAGAGGCTTCTGTTTCAACATCCTAATTCATTAGGGGCAAGTTCCTCGCAGTTCCAGGTTTTATGCTGGACAACCCCTCCTGTTTTCCAAAGAAGACTTCTAACCTCCTTTGTTTACCTCTCTTTTCTTGTCGTGCATTTTTCTCGACCACCTCCCTCTTAGTTTCCTGGAACCCGTCATTCCATATCAGCAGCCTGCAGACCATGTTTCATTTCTTTTCCCAGATTTCTGGGATGTTGGCAAGACGATTGAAAAGAATGGGCCAACTGACTCGATTTTTGTATGAGAAAATAAGAGAAAAGGTGGCAACAAACGGCGTTATTCCCCTGTGGTTAAGTGGGGCTGGTGGGAAAGCATCCTCCTCTCTGAGCTAGGAGGTGTGGGTTCTCTTCCTAAGTCTGCTACTGACTGCTGTGTGGCCTCCAGGAAAGGATGCACTATCCCTAATTATTCACAGAATCATATACAGTTTGAGCTAGAGTAACAACCAACCTCTCATTTCATAAGAGACTCAGAAGTCCGAAGTGACTTACCTGTACTAGACAAAGGGAGAATGAATTCGTGCAGGAACAGTGAAGGACTTAGAGGTAAGAAAGAGTATAACTCATTTGAAAAACAAAATTGTAATCCTTCGGGAAACAGTCCACCACCTGAAGTCAGACTGGATATGAGAGCCAATCCTCCCGTGTATCAAAATGGGGATGACTGCATTGCTGCATGTGGTGACAGAAACGAGGAGCTTAATTCCCTGAGACATTTAATTTCAGGCAGAAGATTGACATTCAGGTAAAATCTCCTGAAGGCAGTGAATAATCCTAGGTTCTAAGTGCTCATGAGAAAACTGAAACACCAATGTAAATATCACAGATTTAGTAATTAGAGTAAACAGCAAACTGAACCATTAAAGAAAAGAGATGAACAAGTCAAAGGTTATACTGAACTTCGATAGGTAGAAAGAGAAACTGTCAGGAAAACTAGAAGCAGTGGTCACGGAAGTAACAGAAAACCCATGCTGGAAGCTCAGAGGTCTGGAGAGAAAGGTGGAATGGCCGCTGGCTGAGCTGTCAAGCCCCATGCTCTGCGTCTTGCCATCTTTCCTCATTTAATTTTCAGAGCAGCCTAGAAGTACATATTGTTCTTCTCATTTTACAAAGGAGAAATCTATAGTTCAGAGAGGCTAAATGATCTGTCTACGGTCAGGGCTAATTTCAATCAGTACATCTTGCTCCAATTCAGATTAATCCAGTTGACCGAAAAACCAGGCGGAGTTTCCTTAACTCTCTCTCCCCTTCCACTTAGCTGTGACATGGTTTAGAGACAGAAAGACTTCCCTGGTGGGCCAGCGTTGAGGACCTGCCTGCCAGAGGACATGGGTCTGATCCCTGCTCCACGAAGGTGCCACGTGCCGCGGGGAACCAAGCCCGGCGCCGCAGCTCCTGAGCCCGAGCGCCAGAGCCCTGAAGCGCCCCCTAGAGGCGCCCCTGCAGGGAGACGCCTGCGCGCCCCCAGCGGAGAGCAGCTCCTCTCGCTGCAACTAGAGAAAGCCCCTGCGAGGCACCGAGGACCCGCACAGCCCAGCCGCAAACCAGGAAATGAATAATAAAATAAAGACACAAAGCCAGAATGAGCAGGCCTGGGAGCAACAAAATGCTGATTTAGCTTCTTGGATTTCTTGCTGATATCCTGAGAATAGAAAAGTCATTCAGTTCGTTTATTTTCCCCCAAAATATGTTTCTATACTTATACAAGCTTGCTTCTTTTCCTCATCTATTCTCCATCTCCCTAGAACTCAACCTGCAGGTCTCCAGCTTTCCTTCTGATTTCTCAACATCTTCCTCTGCAAATCGTTCCTTCTTTCTCCTTCTGTCCGTTCAAGGATCAGTAGCCAGGGCCTCATCCTGAGTGGAGAGGGACTGAAACGTTTTAAGTGAAGGAGATCCTTGAATCAAACTGACGTTTTAGAAAGACCCATAAAGAGAATTATAAAGAGGCATTTCTCCCTGGGCTCGTCCTGAATGGGTTCCTCTCTGAATGACTGTGCTTCGTGTTCACTGGGATAATTCCTGGCCATAGGAGAGTCAAAAATGTCCATAGACCTCCAGTCTGGGTTTTGTTGTTGCTTGCTTTTGTCACTGCCAATCTGGTTCTCTGTCTCCTACATTCTCTGCAGGCCTCCCTGTCTGTCACCAACTCCTGGAGCTTGCTCAGATTCGTGTCCACGAGTCAGTGATGCCATCCAACCCTCTCACCCTCTGTCGGTACTTCCCTCTTTATCTGATTCTTTTCTATTGTAAAAATTCCCACTGCTAAACTCACCCCTCAGTCCTCCTTTGGGATCTCCCATTCCAAGATTGCATCTTCATATGCTGCACTCAGGGTTTTTAAAATGCTTTTTATTTACTGAAATTGCACTCTCCCCAGGGAAAATGGATTTTCTGAACTTACTCAATCATTTTTCTATGTTTCAACTACATCAAGATCCCAGGATGACGCTGGAATCCTTGTGATCTCCATCGTCACTTCTGGACAATTATGCCTCTTGCTCTCATGTTAAACCCTGCCTCCTACCCTTCTCTTCACTGTTATGTCCAAAAGCCATTCTCCCTTCCTTTAACTCAAAACTTCTAGCTTTTATCTCCTCCCTAACTCCTGTCATCACTCTGAGTGAAATAAAGCTGCTGCTGCTGCTGCTGCTAAGTCACTTCAGTCGTGTCCAACTCTGTGCAAACCCATAGACGGCAGCCCACCAGGCTCCCCCGTCCCTGGGATTCTCCAGGTAAGAACACTGGAGTGGGTTGCCATTTCCTTCTCCAATGCATGAAAGTGAAAAGTGAAAGTGAGGTCGCTCAGTCGTGTCTGACTCTTAGCGACCCCACGGACTGCAGCCTACCAGGCTCCTCCTTCCATGGGATTTTCCAGGCAAGAGTACTGGAGTGGGGTGCCATTGCCTTCTCCAGAAACAAAGGTAATTTATCTCAAATTTTTGCTCATTAGATTTCATCACCTCCTTTTCCCTACAGACCTCTCCTCAACTTTTAGGTCATGTACTCATTTCCATGGCTACATCGTGGGGCCTTGTTTTAAAATGCAGTTACTTCCCAACTGAAATGATAAATGCAACTCCTTTAAAACTACACCTTCTTGTTTTTCCAGTTCACTTTGTTTATCACATTCAACCCAACAGATCCTGCCCATCATCAAGATCCTGAGTTGATGAATTCCTCTAGTTGTTTATCAACCATTCGTCTCTTCCCTCACCATTCTCCTTAGATTGAGAAAGTTATGCTGATTCAAAGAAAGAAAAAAATATGCAAATTCAAAATGAATTTATTTCACTGGGAGATTACAAGTAATTTGGCAGCAAGCCCTTCCGTTTCTCCCCACCAAATGCTTAAAGCCGCGAGCTGTGAACTCTGTTAGCTGCTCTCTCTCCTGATCAGTGTAAGCATTGCACAGCTCCATCCCTTCTGACCGTTCCTAGGGCTCCGTGCCTATAATTACCTTTTTTCACTTTTGCGTCATCAATGTCTGCCTCTTCAGTAGATCAATTCCCCCTACAACAACCATGATCTTCTGTTGTTCACCTTCAAAAATTTCATTAACATGTAATGCAGTTGACTTCCTTTATCTTCAATTTCTGCTCATGGCTTATGTGACTATGTGTTAGTTGCTCAGTCGTGTCTGACTTTTAATGATCTCATGGACTATAGCCTACCAGATCCCTCTGTTCATGGGATTTCCCAGGTAAGAACCCTGGAGTGGGTAATCATTCCCTTCTCCAGGGGATCTTCCAGACCAAGGGATCAAACCTTGGTCTCCTGCATTGCAGGAAGATTCTTTACCATCTGAACCAGCCAGGGAAGCCTGATGTAATCTAATTTCCCTTCTATCCTCTTTGCTGGCATATTCTCCTACTCTGTTTTAAAGTGTTTTAAATAAAGGAGAGGCTTATGTCTGTCCTTGGCTCTCTTCTCCTTTTAACCTATAGTCTCTCATTGGATAATCTCTTCCAGCCTCATGATTACTAAAACTCCCTCAGCCGTGCCTCTAACCTCTGACATTTCCTTTTGGACATCAAAGAAGCATCTCAAACTTCAAGCTGCCAAATCAGAACTCTAGTCTTCTCCCTTCCCCTGAGTTAACAGTAAAAGGTTAATTCAGCAGGCCTGAACTGCCTAAACCTGTGTATTCTAAAGGTCTTCAGGGTTGTCTCTTTATTGCTCTTGTAAGACAGTTCATGGGGCTTCCCAGGTGGCTCAGTGGTAAAGAATCCGCTTGCCAATACAGGAGACCTGGGTTTGACCCTGGGTCAGGAAGATTCCCTGGAGAAGGAAATGGCAACCCACTCCATCATTTTTGCCTGAGAAATCCCATGGACAGAGGAGCCTGGTGGGCAACAGTCCACGGAGTCACAAAGAGTTGGACACCACCTAAGGACTAACCAGCAGCGACATCTAAGACAGTACAGGGGTCTATATTCCATGGCACAGAACAGGCAGAACAGGGAAGACAGTGGAGGGAGGAATCAGAACCTTTCATGGCCCTGCCTCATCTCTGCATCCTTAACATTAATGTCTCATCAGGTGCTACATGTAACTGATCTTCCTTTTTAAATGCCCTCTTTAAAAATAAATCCAGTCCTTTCTTTCCAATTCTACTGCCAATACTCTTATATAAGCCCAGATTAATAAGCTTCTAAACTATTGCCACTACTCTTTCCCTGAAAAAATCTTTGCCATTATCAGGTTACTTTCCTTAAACTTCTCTCCATGCATGTCATTCCCTCTCTCAAACACTTTGCTGGTCTCCTCTGCCTGGTCTTCCTGTAACTTACCATCTCACATCAGTGTACTTTTCTAGTCTTAAATCCCACTAGTAATCTACACGAGGGCTTCCCAAGTGGCTCAGTGGTAAAGAATCTGCCTGCCAATTCAGGAGATGTGGGTTCAATCCCTGGGCCAGGAAGATCCCCTAAAGAAGGAATGGAAACCCACTCCAGTGTTCTTGCCTGGGAAATCCCATGGACAGAGGAGCCTGGTGGGCTACAGTCCATGGGGTCACAAAGAGTTGGATACAACTCAGCAACTAGAACAATGTAAATGAACAATAACATATGCTAATTAATCACAATGTCCCAAACACTGTTCTAGGTACTGAAATGCAAAGCATCCTACTTCCATGGAATTTTGTCAAGTAGGAAGAGAAAGACAATAACCAAACACACAAAATAAGTAAATTATGTAGTATATTAGAAAGTAATCAGTGCAAGGGAGGGTTAGGGAAAAAAGATGGGGCGTGTCAAAGAAGTCTCTAGTTATAAATGAGTGATCAGGGCAGGTCTCATCAAGTATGCAACATCTGAGGAAAGACTTGACAAGAATGTTGGAGTACTGTCTAGAAGAATACACAGAATAAATAACTACGAGAAGAATATATGTAATTGAACAGCAACTGCAAAGATCTTTAGGATGAGAAAAAGATAAATGTGGCTGCCATGGGAATGAATGAGTTGGAGACTGAAATGAAATGAGGTCAGAGAGATAATGGAAGGCAGACAATAGGGTCTTCCAGGCCATTATAAAGAACCCTCAACTCCAACCAAACTGGCCACCACTTATTTTTCCTCCATGTACATAGCCGTTCTTATTGCCACAGGTTTGTCTCTCTTGCCTAGGAAGATTTTCCTGCTTATCCAAAGCCTATCAGGCCCAGATTATCTCTCCCTCCCTTTATAACACCTTCCAGGACTCTGGCAGCCTGCAGTGACTTTTCACATTTTATCACACAGTCGATACTCGACATATTTGTCTTTTTTACTGTCTCCCTAACTTGTCAATGTCTTTGTAATAATATTTCATCTTGAGGATGATGATAATGATTATGTTAATTCATAATGATGATCATGACTCTACCTACAGCTTTGAATGACAATAATGTTTTCTGTTGCCCCTCTGCCCCACCAATGAAAGATGAAGCTATCCATATGATTAGAGTTAATATATGCAAAGCATCTAACATCTAAAAGACACTCAATAAAAAGCAAATTTTATTATTCATATCCTAAAATTAATTATTCCCATCAATGTTGTACCTAACTGTCAAGTGAAGAAGGCCAATTATTTCATCACCAAAAGGATGTACTGAACAGGAGCAATTATGGACCAACTCACGGTGATGACTTTCTCCTCCTCCCTACACGTCTGAGCCACTGAAGTCTCTCTCAGTCAAGTGCAGTCTTGGTACATCTCCTCCATTTTTAATTTACCCTATTTTGTTTTTATAAATGTATCTCTTGTCTTCTCAACCAAATGGCAATCTTAAGGCAAAATCCTGTGTCTCATGCACCCAGTTCACCACTTCACACCACAAATACTGCAGAAAGGGTGGATCAAGAGGGAAGGTACTCTTTCTCCACGTATTTTCCTGTTTGTCACACACAAACTTCTCTATTAAGCAGTAGCCATTTCAGTGTACTCTGAAGCATGGTAAAATTTAGGCACGGACTTAGTTTCAGTGCTCTGATCACCTGGTGATGTCAATCTTCCTACTTAAGCCAAAGCTGGCTTCCTGCCAGGCAGGTCTCTGCAAGAACAGGCAGGTTCATGACCTTTTTCTTGAAGCAGTTTCTTGTCCTGCCTTAAGCTAGCTGATGGAAAGAATAACAGATCCTCATTTCTGTAGAGCAATTCTTCCTTCTGTAGAATAATTCCTCAATTCCTCATTCCTCACCTCTTTTGGAAGGTGGGACAAGCAAGTGCTAAGATTTTTCGAAACAGCAAGAACAAACAAATACCCAGCTTTCCGATGAACCAAGAAGGAGAATTTCTTTATGTCAGACCCTTAGCACAATCTTGCTAAAAACGTACTATAGAGATGGTTGTTTCCAACAGAGAAAACTAAGGCAGAGAGAAGTAACAGCTCGTCAATGGGGCTTCCCTTGTGGCTCGGAACCCGCCCGCCAATGCAGGAGACACAGGGTCGATCCCCAGTCCGGGAAGATCTCACCTGCCATGGAGCAACTAAGCCGGTGCACCGCAGCAGGGAAGCCTGTGCTCCAGGACCCTGGAGTTACAACCACCGAGCCAAGCACCCTCGAGGCCGCGCTCCGCGGTGAGAGGCCGCTGCAGTGAGAGACCTGTGCACGCGACGAGAGAGGGCCCAGCTCCTCGCAACTAGAGAGAAGCCCGAGCAACAGCGAAGACCCAGCACGGCCAAAAGGAAACCCGTAATGAGTTTTTTAAAAGAAGCTCTCGTCAAGAGCATCCAGTGAGGAGGCCGCAGCAGACGACCGCCGCGGGGACCCTGCTAGGCGTTTCTCCTGCGCGCGGGACAGACGCGGAGACAGCACATGAACTACACACCAGGAGGATTGACAAAGTGCATTTTGCTAAAATGAGGCACATTCTACTCCCTGAAATTGCAGAAACTTGCAGTTTATGATAAGAATAACTTTCCAATGATTTTAAATCAATTTCCCTAAATTAATACAGACCTTCAAATCTCTAGCTAATCAACATATAGAATTCAGTTATTAAAGAAAATTAGGAGAGAAAACAACTCTCTTTTCAGACACCTTGGCCTTTGATGGTTTTTCAAGTTGGTAAATCAGCTAGTAGCTAATTACGCTATACATTTTCTCTGTTAGCCTCATTGTCTGCCTTAACCATTCTCCAAACGGCTGACAAAGAGCAATCATTCGTGGGATTTACAAGAGGCTGGTGAGTATATATTGTGCTATTAGTGATGATAGCATCACTCCCCTTATTTTGGGAAACTTCTCTTAACTCAGTTATTCCAGTGAGAAGCTTTTACCCCACAGCCCTACCAACCGTGTGAGATAAGCTGCTTTCATCAGAGTCCCATGACTATTGGCCCCAGTTTCAGAGCACAGGGTAGAAGCTGTCCCAGACAACTCTGAGAGAAACAGGAACAGATGAGGGCAGCTTTTAGGCTATAAGACAACAGCTGTCCTTCCCACTGTTCACGTAAATCAGCCAGCAAATTGCCCTTTTTTTTTGGTCCGAGGTAGTTTCAGTTGTGTTTGAGTATTGTTGAGTTGAGAGTGTGCTGAGTCGTGTCAGACTCTTTGAGACCCCGCTGCTGTAGCCGGGCTCCTCCGTCCGTGGGATTTTCCAGGGAAGGATCCTGGAGTGGGTTGTCGTTTCCTACTCCAGGGGATCTTCCTGACTCAGGAAGATCGAACCTGTGTTTCCTGCATCTTCTGCATTTGCACGTGGATTCTTTACCACTGAGCCATCTGGGAAACTCTTGCAAATAAAAGAAAGGAAACTTTTTATCAAAAAATGCTTTAAATCATAATTGCAATTTCCTTGAAGATGTGAATCTTCTGTATATTTTCATTATTTTGTATTGGAGTACAGCCTGTCATGATAGTTCAAGCGAACAGCAGAGGGACTCTGCCATACACATACAAGTATCCATTCTCCCCCACCCTTCACCCCCATCCAGGCTGCATATAACTCTGAGCAGAGTTCCATGCACTATACAGTAGGGCCTTGCTGGTTATCCATTCTAAATACATCAGTCTGTCCATGTCCATCCCAAACTCCCCAACTATCCCTCCCCCCATCCTTCCCCCCAGCGACCGTAAGTTCTTTTTCTAAGTCTGTGAGTCTGTTTCTGTTTTGTAAGTTCATTTGTATCATTTCTTTTTAGATTCCCCATATAAAGAATGTCATCCAATAGTTCTCCTCTACCTGACTTAATTCACTCAGTACGGCAATCCCTAGGGCCATCCACGTTGCTATACATGGCATTATTTCATTTTTTTAATGGCAAAGTAATTGTTTTTTTAAAAGTACTGGTTGGTTTTCAGGTTTTTTTTTTTTTTTTTTTTTTAAGGTTAATCATTTGAGGCCTCGAGGCAGACTAGTGCAGACTTAGAGGAACAGCAGGTATTTTTGTTCAAGAGGAAGATGATGTGTCCCTCAACTCATTCTGCACAAACAAGTTTTTAGGCACAGTAGTTCTGGCCCTCAGTGGAAAATGCCAGACCTCACCAAATACAACTTACACTCACAAATCATAATCTTACAAATAACAAGCTTAAGTATTATTAAATGGGTATAAACTTTTTCTTTTTAAATGAAACTGGCTGAGGTCACAATATCTTTACTAATTTGAGCATAGATATTTAGGTATTAATTAAGGACTTGTTCTATACAGTAAATAAATATGGTTTTTGTATGATTTCTCTAACTAGGAATACACAGTCTGATGAACTAATGATCAGGAAACAGTCTCACTGGATCAAAACCTGAAGAGGTCAGTGACCACCAGCCAAACGTGTTTACAGAGGCCATTTATGGACAGGATTTAGCTCCGGATCAACATCCTCAGCATCTGACCTTTATTCTTTCCTCATTTCAAAGGCTTGTATCCAGTACTTGGCTTCTTGGCTCATCACCAAAGGCATGATGATGATTTTCCAGAAGATTAACATTAGCCAAGCAAACACATGTGCTTAGCAGACTGCAAAAGGCTAAGAGTTAGACATTCCAATTTATAAATTTGCTGAGAGTTTCCAGAACTACTTTAAAAGACATAACCCCAGCCTCACAACACTTACGGGCAAACAGAGGAGATTAGACAAGAAGATATCTACTTCTTGTCTACCAGAAAATGAAAGCACAAACGTGTACTGATGGGGAAGGTGGGGTGGGAATCGAGCGGACAAGCGTGAGGGTATGTTGTACAATAACCATCCTTTTCTGAGCAATCACTGGATGGCAAGCGCTATATGTTTCAACAACTTTGCAATGTATGTAGAATTGCCCTCATGGAACTGAAGAAAAAGCTGAGTTGCTAAGGTTAAGTAATGGAGCAGAGGCCATGTAATTAGTAAGTGGCAGGGCTGGGATTCAATCCAAATACAGCCCAACTTTCAGTCCGTTTTTAATTTCTCTATTTCTTGCCCCTGGAACAGACAGCTGTAATTCCTTCTCTTGACCCCCGTGGTTTCAGTGTTCCACTTCAGATCTATCAATATATAATTTTAAAGGCTGGCTACTTTCTATTCATCACACTCCTCTGTAATCCCAAATGTTTTCTAATTGAGCATAAATCCCTTCTACTCTGTCTCAGAGATATCTCATCAACATAGAAAGAGAATGGATTAAAGGAAGATAATTTGAAGTCCATTATTCTTTAGTCTTCACCCTTTCATTCTACCATATACATTCACAAACATATACAAATGCAGGGTCATGCCCGTCACCTCAAATGGTAGGACAACTTTTAGCTTAAGGAGACACACCTAGAATAGCTCATTCAGTGGCCGTTACAGCTCCATCAGTCAAACTACAGGGACTTGGGACTCAGACCAGTCACCTTCAAGGTCAGAAGCCCGGCTCCAACAGAACAAGGAGATGGACTACAGTGTAGTTAAGCTAACTGTAGCCTCCTTGACCAATGACCCTCCCAACTGACCATCACCTTGGTGCTTGAGAGTACAAATAGAAGGTGCTTGATATATAGGTGGGGAATGGATGAAAGAATTCAAGAGTGATCTAAACTTTCCTTGAGCCCTTGCTGCAGAGTGTCAACAGGAAACACATGCCCCATTCCAAGCGTTTAACTCTTAGATTTAACTCAGAGTACCAGACACGTAGGTACCCGAGTACCTATGTGGGGAGCTGCTACCACTCATAGGCTGAAGTTGAGGGAAGAAATGATGCTCCCAGAGTCCAGGGAGAAGTGAAGCCAGGAGAGGGGCCCCTTCACAGCGTGAGATGTATCCCACCTGCACCGCCCATCATTCAGGAAGCAGAAGCCAGAGAGAAAAGGTGTCCAAGTGACGCCATCCATAGTAGTCAGGCTTTCAGGGCAAAGAGCAGAGAAGGAAACAGACAGGATCTAGGGAAACGTGCTGGGAGCCTGGGGGCGGGGTGGGGGGTTGGGGATGAGTATAGAATGCCCACATACCCAGTGATGTGTTCAGGGGAGGGAGGTCCTTATTTTATTATCTAAGACAAAAGATATTTTCACAGAATAATAAAATTTCAGACTATCTTCACAAGATGGGACTCCTAACTTTTTTTCTACTATTCTCAGATAAACCTCTCTATGACATTGTATTTAGAGATAGTAAATATAGGTCAGGGGGCTTCTTTGATGACTTGGACGGTAAAAAATCTGCCTGAAATGCAGCCTTCAATGCAAGAAACCCAGGTTCGATTCCTGGGTTGGAAAGATCCTCTGGAGAAGGAAATGGCAACCTACTCCAGTATTTGCCATGGAGTAGCATGGACAGCAGAACCTGGTGGGCTACAGTCCAAGGGGTCACAAAAGGGCTGGACACAGCCAATCGATTAACACGTTCACTTTCAAATATAGTCTAGAGAGAGCCTAGGGCGGCTGGTGTAGGTCACTACACTTGCTCACTCTCCTCACTGTCCCCCCTGTAGAAGACAGCTGCCCTTCTAAGGGAAAGCAGCGAGCAGTGTGGAAAGGGGTGTGCAAAGAGAAAGAGGTCTCAAGTCAGAGAGAGATTTTCAAGATGTGTAAGCAGTTGACAAGATGATATGTATCAAATGACACTGAAATTCTCCCACACCAGCCTACTAGATAGCTGATATTTCTCCCACCTACTCCATCTTTTTTTTTTTTTTAATTTTATTGAAGCATAGTTGATTTACAATGCTGTACTACTTTCTGTTATACAACAAAATGATTCAGTCATACATAAATATATTCTTTTCCATATTCTTTTCCATTATGATTTATCACAGGATATCAAATGTAGTTCCCTGTGCTATCCATTCTATATATTTAGATTGCATCTGCTAGCCCCACCTAGTCTGTCAGTTCAGTTCAATCACTCAGTCGTGTCCGACTCTCTGCAACCCCATGGACTGCAGCACACCAGGCCTCCCTGTCCACCACCAACTCCTGGAGTTTAGCCAAACTCATGTCCATGGAGTCGGTGATGCCATCCAACCATCTCATCCTCTCATCCCCTTCTCCTCCCGCCTTCAATCTTTCCCAGTATCAGGGTCTTTTCCAACAAATCAGTTCTTCACATCAGTGACCAAAGTATTGGAGTTTCAGCTTCAGTACCAGTCCTTCCGAAGAATATGCAGGACTGATTTCCTTTAGGACTGACTGGTTTGATCTCCTTTATTCTGTCTTTAAGATCCTTTTAATTACAACTCAATAGTATTAAGAACAAGGCATCAAATGTCAAACAATGAAGACATGATCAATTAACTCACTGATATGCAGGAACCCAACCCTGCAAGATAGCAGGTTTGACCAGAGTTTGATTTTGACAAGTCTATTTTGATCATATAGGAGGCTCAGGTGAGTAGTCTCAAGAGAAGATAACTGACACAAATATCATGTAGTAAACTGGAAAGGAAAGTTAATTTTTTTAGTTCTCTGACAATATTTCTTAGTTTATTTTTCTCAGATGGTTTCCTCCAAATCAGGTCAGAGTTTTGGGGCCTGTAATGGCATATAAAAGCCTATTCTTCTGACCTTAAGTCTTTTTTTTTAAAGGCTAGACCAGTCATTATCTTAAGTCCACGTACCTATAGCACTGCCAATGATAGTCTTTTATCCGTGGAGACAGAACTGAGTTTCAGTGTCCCAGGGAAAAACCTGAAATCACAGTCTTAAACCAGGCTCAGAGTTGAAGGTTCCTACTCCAGTGCTAAGTCGGAATCGCATCTCGTCAAGACATCTGTCTGAACCCCAGGGCACAGGGCCGTCTGCTCTCTCCCCACGGACCCACCAAGTCAGCGCACCCAGCCCTGCAACTCCCCTACGGAGTCCCTATCGGGGCAACAAGGGCAGCCTCTAGATAATTCCTGTTCATGACAGAGACAAATTCTTGCCTAACAAATCTGAAAAATTTTGGTTTGGAAAGCACATACACTGTGCCCTCCACAAAGACGATGAACTGACAAAAGGCTTCAGTGGCTAGCATAAGACAGCACCAAGACTCCTGCAGCAAGCAAGGACCAGGGCAGCAAGCGGGGACCCAGCCCGGGGCAGGAGCCCAGAGGGACGCAGCAGCGGTCCTGGATCTCCACACTCTGGGGGCACTCTTCCCGAGAGGCAGGCCTGGAGAACCTCCTAGTCACTCTTCTCTGGAGCTGACGCAGTGCGGATGATGAGGGGCTGAGACAGCCGCAATGCTGATGATGAGGGGCTGAGACACGCCGTCTCCCACGCTGTCCGCCCAGCCCAAGGATCTCCGTGTCCGAACGGACATGCCTCAGATGTGTCCGACCGGAAGTTAGGAATGCACAGTTACTTCTATATTTCAAACCACTCAGCCTCTGCTCACGCAACTGAAAATTCCACTACCGATCTGACAATCTGTAAATTCACATAAACTTTCCTCCCACCCAATCAAATTCCCATAGTTCAACCAGAACTACTGCTTTCAAAACAGTTCTTCATGACAGCACCAAGAAGTTACACAATTCTGTTATATTTTAGAAAAGAAGAAAAGGAAGAGAAATATACGAGGAAAGAGGGAAAGAGCAACACAAGAGGAAAATTAACAACTTCCTTTTCATACAGGCTCAACACAAAGCTTTATTCACCTTGACTCATAAACAGCTTTGCAGAGAATATGAGTTATGCCTTATTAGATGCAGTTCCATAAGCCAACATCTACTTTCACTATTGCCCAACCAGTCAATATAGAAATCTGAAAATATATCCTGAAGACTGTTGGAAAACTAGAAAATCAAAATATGTATCTGTTCAATAAAATTTAGACATAATTTCCTGGTTTAACATAGATATAAAGGAAGAATTCTCCTGGAGGCATTGGAGAAGAGAAACTTCAGAGGAAGTATTAGTCTCTTCAAATATTCAAATGCTGTCATGAGGTAGAATATATAGAACCATTCTATGCAAGTGCAGAGGCAGAATTATAAACAAGTAAATTCTGCTGAAACACAGAAAATTTTTTTACATTTCAAACTATTCAAAATGTAGCTGGTGACTGAACTCTCCACCACTGGAAGTATGAAACAGAGCCTTGATATGAAGAATCAGGTAACAAAGATTCCTGCCCATGTAGAAGCTCATGAAAAACTAGACTTAAGCCTTTCTCCCACCCTTCCATAGCCAAGAGATTCAGGATTTATCTACTCAGATTTGCAGTCTTAAGGAGGTGTGTGTGTGTGTGGGGTGTGTGTGTGTGTGTGTGTGTGTGTGTGTGTGTGTGTGTGTGTGTAACACTATAGGTACATAACAAAACTATGAACAAGGTAACCTACCTCCACACGCCCAAAGCCTTCCCTGTTATTAATATCCTCCACCAGAGTGGGGACTTGTTACAGGTGATGTACCTATACCATAACCACCTGAAGTGCATAGCTTATATCACTAATTACACGGATTTGGACCAACATATAGTGACATGCACCCATCACTATGGTATCATAGAGTGTGTTCACTGCCCCCAAAAGCACTTGTACCCCATTCGTCCCTCGCCTCTCACACCCACCCCGGGCAACCACTGACCATTTTACTGTCTCCATAATTTTGCCTTTTCCAGAATGTCATATAGTCTTTTCATTCATCTATGTGTGCATATGTGTGCACGTTCACACTCAGTTGCTCAGTCATGTACAACTCTTTGCAACCCCATGAACTGTAGTCCACGAGGCTCCTCTGTCCATGGAATTTTCCAGGCAAGAAAACTGGAGTAGGTTTCCATTTCCTTCTCCAGGGGATCTTCCCGACCCAGGGATCAAACTCGCATCTCTTGTGAGTCTGCATTGGCAAGCAGATTCTTTACCCTTGGAAAGCCCTTTCATTCACCTAGGGCTATACATTTAAAGTTTCTGCACATCTTTTTGTGGCTTGAAAACTCTTCCTTTGAGCACTGAATAATATAGCACTGCCTGAATGTACCACAGTTAACTTTCCATTCATCTACAGATGGACATCTAGGTTGCTTCTAAGTCTTGGTAATTAAAAATAAATCTACTATAAGCATTCATGTGCAGGTTTTCATGTGGATGTAAGCTTTCCATTTTGGGGGGTAAATACCAGACAACACAACTGTTGGATCATATAGAATGTTTCACCTTTAAGAAACTGCCAAATTGTCTTCCAAAGCGGTTGTACCATCTTGTATTTCTATCAGTACCAAGAGAGAATTACTGTTATACCACATCTTTCTCAGCCTTTCCTGTTGAGTGTTCCAGATTTCTGCCATTTGGTTAACTGTATAGTAGTATCCCACTGTTTTTACTTGCATCTCCCTTATGATATATGGGACTTCACTGGTGGCTCAGAGTAAAGTGTTTGCCTGCAATGCGGGAGACCAGGGTACAATCCCTGGGTCAGGAAGATCCCCTGGAGAAGGAAATGACCACCCACTCCAGTATTCATGCCTGGAGAATCCCATGGACAGAGGCGCCTGGGAGGCTACAGTCAGTCCATGGGGTCGCAAAGAACTGGACACGACTGAGCGATTTCACTTCATTTCACTGTGACATATGACGTGGAGCATCCTTTTGTATATTTATTTGCTATCTGTACATTTTCATTGGCATGTGTGTGTTAAAGTCTTTGGCTCATTTTTTACATCAAGTTGTTTGGGGTTTTTGGTCTGTTTTTATTTAAAGTAGATTTTAGTAGAAAATACTTTTATGCATCTAACTACATCATGATAAATTTGGCTATCAGGCAGGTCATTATATTTAATTGGTATTTGTCCACTCTAATTGCTAAAAAATGGAGAAAAGTTACTCAGGTCAAAATCTTGGAGTCTGCATTTTTGACCTCAAAACCTGCAAGCAATCAAACATCAAATCTTATAGACTGCATAATCAAAGTACATCCAGAATCTGTCCACATCTCACCCTGTCAGTTATTTATACTTTCATCAGAGTCAGCACTGTGTCTTACTTGGCTGGTGTGCAATAACTCTGCAACTGCTTCCTGCTTCCCATAATCCCCCTATTGTATATTCTCAGCACTGAAGCTAGAGCGATCAGTCAAAATAATTATTGTGTTACCTCTCAGCTCCAAGCTATTGCATGGTTTTCTTTTCCACACAACAGAGTCAGCACACATTTGGGCACTCAAAAATTTGTTGATTATATCCATTCAGAGTCTCTCTAGAAGGTTCTATAACAGAAACTTAAGAACCACTGATCTGGGAAAAGAAAGGATTGCTCGGTGTAAAGAAATTTGTGGTTAGACAGACTGTGTACTCTATTAATAGATTTAAGGTATGCAGGTCAGGAAGCACCAGTTAGAACTGGACATTGAACAACAGACTGGTTCCAAATCGGGAAAGGAGTACGTCAAGGCTGGATATTGTCACCCTGCTTATTTAACTTATATGCAGAGTATGTCATGAGAAACACTGGGCTGGAGGAAGCACAAGCTGGAATCAAGATTGCCGGGAGAAATATCAATAACCTCAGATATGCCAATGACACCACCCTTATGGCAGAAAACAAAGAGGAACTAAAGAGCCTCTTGATGAAAGTGAAAGAGGAGAGTGAAAAGGTTGGCTTAAAACACAACTTTCAGAAAACTAAGATCATGGCATCTGGTCCCATCACTTCATGGAAAATAGATGAGGAAACAATGGAAACAATGACAGACTTTATTTTCTTGGACTCTTGACTGCAGATGGTGACTGCAGCCATGAAATGAAAAGACAGTTCCTCCTTGGAAGAAAAAGGACCACCTAGACAGCATATTAGATCCAACCAGTTCATCCTAAAGGAGATCAGTCCTGGGTATTCATTGGAAGGACTGATGCTGAAGCTGAAACTCCAGTACTTTGGCCACCTCATGTGAAGAGTTGACTCATTGGAAAAGACCCTGATGCTGGGAGGGATTGGGGGCAGGAGGAGAAGGGGACGACAGAGGATGAGATGGCTGGATGGCATCACCAACTCTATGGGCATGAGTTTGAGTAAGCTCCGGGAGTTGGTGATGGACAGGGAGGCCTGGCGTGCTGTGATTCATGGGGTCACAAAGAGTCAGACACAACTGAACGACTGAACTGAACTGAACTGAGAACAGCATATTAAAAAGCAGAGACATTACTTTGCCAACAAATGTCCATCTAGTCAAAGCTATGGTTTTTCCAGTAGTTATGTATGGATATGAGAATTGGATTATAAAGAAAGCGGAGCACTGAAGAATTGATGCTTTTGAACTGTGGTGATGGAGAAGACTCTCAAGAGTCCCTTGGACTGTGAGGAGATCCAATCAGTCCATCTTAAAGGAAATCAGTCCTGAATATTCATTGGAAGGACTGATGCTGAAGCTGAAACTCCAATACTTTGGCCACCTGATGTGAAGAACTGACTCATTGGAAAAGACCCTAATGATGGGAAAGACTGAAGGCAGGAGGAGAAGGGGATGACAGAGGATGAGATGGTTGGATGGCATCACCAACTCGATGGACATGAGTTTGAGCAAGCTCCAGGAGTTGGTGATGGAAAGGGAAGCCGGGTGTGCTACAGTCCATGGGGTTGCAAAGAATCAGGCAAGCCTGAGCAACTTAACTGAACTGAACTGAGTACCATGATACCAAAAAAAAAAAAAAATGTACAGAATATAATTCTTTTTTTTTTTTTTTATTGTGTGTGTGTGTGTGTAATAAAGTTTTATTAAAGTATAAAAGAGATAGAGAAAGCTTCTGACATAGGCATCAGAAGGGGGCAAAAGAGTACCCCCAGAATATAATTCTTAACAGGTCTTCTTTCAGACATATTCTCTGGTTTTACTTCTTGCTATTGTTTTCTTATAAAATAATACAATTTTAAAAATACTTTTTCCTCTTTAAAAACATTTCTTAAACATCAAGAAAGTATATACATGCATTTAGAAATTTAAGTCCCAAGGGACTGAGGAAAGACTTGAAAACTTGGAAGTCGTAAGGAAAGGGGAATCCAAAGGTATAGCTTGGCTATAATAGAGGGCATTTGGGGGTAAATTGACAATGCTGGAATGTGGGAGGTAAAATAAATTAAGTTGCCATCGTTGTTGTTGTTCAGTCACTAAGTTGTGTCTGACTCTTTGGGACCCCATGGATTGCAGCCCACCAGGCTCCTCTGTCCATGGGATTTCCCAGGCAAGAGTACTGGAGTGGGTTGCCACTGCCTTTTCCAGGGGATCTTTCCAACCCAGGGATCGAACTGCGTTGACAGATGGATTCTTTACCACTGAGTCACCAGGGAAGCTCTGAAATTGACAACTACATTGGGGTTATGTAGAATAATATTTCTGATCATAGGATATACTGAAATATTTAGGGATAAATAACTGATATTTGCAACTTGCTCTCAAACATTGTGTATGTGAACACTTCTTGCATGTGTGTGAAATATTATGGGGCTATTAAATTAAATTAAATTAAGGGGCTATGACCCCTTAAAGTAAGCACAGAATCAGATAGGGATGATGCCCACAAGTTGAAGTAGGAGTTAGAACAATGAGCATGATGGCACATGCATTATGTCCAGTGAGTAGAGGGTCATGCAGAAAGTCTTTTTTCCTATTACCTAAGCAAAATACGTCTAATTGACTCTGAATCCTAATTCTCCCTTTATTTCTTAATAACTGAACTGTAGATCTCAGTTGAACACTTGATAAAATATTTCCAATCCTTCTGCCTGCCCCATGGAAGCTGATTAGATTTATTTGGAAGCACAAAACATATTTTTTCCCCTAAGAATACAGAGAGTGTTGTGGAAGATTCTGGGAACATAGGAAAGCAAGTAAGAGCAAGGACCCATAAAACGTAAGTTATTACTTTTAATGTGGCTCTTTTTTTTTTAGTTTCCAGAGATAAGTCTGGAGAAATTTAGTTTGTATTATAATAAAGTAGTCAGACTCTTGGATGTGACAGATATGTATTTCTTCGTATCATCTGAGATAAATGTTGCTAATCGACTCTGAACGCTCTCCATTTACTTGTTTGTCCATTTATTGGTGTTTGGCTGTGCTGGGTCTTCCTTGCAGCAAGCAGGATCTGGTTCCCTGACCAGGGATCAAACCTGGGCCTCCTGCATTGGGAGCTCAGAATCCTAACCACTGGACCACCAAGGAAGTCCCTGAACGTTCTCCCTTTGTTTCTTAGTAACTGAAGTGTGCTTCTCAGCTGAACACTTAATAGAAAAATATATTTCCTACCATCCCTTGTGGCTAGATTTGACCATGAAACTTGCATTTGTCTAACAAAATAAAAGTGGAAACACTGTGTGAGACTTCTAGAAAGTCTCCTTAAAAAAGTATGAATATATGGCCTATGATCCAGCTGCTGTCTTAGGCCGTAATGCAAGATGAAAATGAAGACCTCAGTAGCAAGAATGAAGGGGCCAGAGTTCTTGATGTCCAAAGTGAAAGTGAAACTCACTCAGTCATGTCTGACTCTTTGTGATCCCAAGGAATTCTCCAGGCCAGAATAGTAGAGTAGGTAGCCTTTCCCTTCTCCAGGGCATCTTCCCAACTCAGGGATCAAACCCTGGTCTCCTGCATTGCTGGTGGATTCTTTACCAGCTGAGCCACAAGGGAAGCCCAAGAAGACTGGGGTGGGTAGCCTATCCCTTCTCCAGTGGATTTTCCTGACCCAGGGATAAAACCAGGGTTTCCTGCATTACAGGCGGATTCTTTACCGACTGAGCTATCAGGGAAGCCCTTGATATCCATGGACTCTACAATCCCGTGCTTCCTACATCCAGACTTTCAGAGAAATAAACTATTGATTATTCAGGATTTTTTGTTACATGCAACTAAATCTCACAAGTAGTACAGAATTCTTCACCATCACTATGGTGTCACTATGTCACTATGTCACTATGGGACACTTTTATTTTTCACAATAACAGGGTTTTTATTCATTCACTGTGCTTGGTCCTACGTGAAGGAATCCCCTTCAGAAAATGTGACAAAATTCTGCAGAAAGAGCTAGATCATACCATGCAGGGCATTTGCCCAAAACTGCTTTGGGGTCGACCAGTTCATTGGAGTCTGCTTTGTAGTCCGTTCATATAAATCATCATCATCATATATTTCAATATTTTTTTTCCACTTTCTAAAATAGAATATTTTCAATTTCTTCCTTGGAGAAATATAATATCTACTAGAAAATATTTGCAAAGGTGTGGCTGGGTATGCACAATAGTTAATATCCATGGCTAATTTTATCAAGTACTTACATCGTCATGAGTAGTAAATACCAAGAACAGAGTCATCAGACTTACTGTAAATTGTGTTGCTTCTCAACAGAGCAACTAGTTTAATAATTTCCAAACCCATTCATGACGCAGAAGCCTGAGAAAAATAGAAGCCTTGCAATTGTAGCACCAGCTGAGAGAAGTGGAAGGTATCACTAGGAGAAATAGGATGAGAAGAACCAGACTGGAAATGGAAACATAAACCAAGATCTCCAGCATACTGGTGGCTCCCAAATTCGTTTTCCCAGAAACGATACATCTGGGTGAACACCTGAATTTGTTTTCTATTTAATGATCTATTTCTTGCAGTCATAAAATAAATAAGGGAAATCAGAGAGTCTACACCATTCCTTCTGAATCACTCCTGGTCCAAATGTCATTGGTGGGGCTGTTAATTCAATATTTGAGTTAGACTCAGACACTGTTTAAATCCTATTTATCGGATTATGACCTGGTGTGGGGGATTTATAGGTCCCTGTGGTAGCACAGCAGAAAACAAACTTACACTGCCAAGTAAAGGCAAACTACTGCTGGAAATTAAAATGTATTGTTCTTGGAAAGAACGTCTTCGTGATTAAGTGCAGTTTAGCAATCTTTCTGCAGAGAAACCACACGAAGCACAGCACTTGCCCGTTTCCTTTACCTCACTATAGGACACCGAGTCAATATCTCACAGAGGGAGGGAAAATGAAGAGCAGGCTTCGGGGGGCTCAGGACCCACTCATCCCCAGACCCATTTCTGTTTGTCCAGTTTCCCTGCCAGAGCTGCCACTTCCTGTGGAACCGGAACAGCTCCAGAATTTTATCTCGGTGGGTCTGTGTTGCTCCAGACCTCCCCATTTGGCGGAACTACTTGCTTATACTTTGTTAGGTGTGAGCTCTAGTCACTCAAGGGGACCTTCTTCTTCACCAAAAAGATGACAACTACAATCAGAGAGGGGACTTCCCTCAGGGGGCTTCCTTTATACCTCTGTCAGTGAGAATCTGCCTGCAATGCAGGAGACCCCGGTTCGATTCCTGGATCAGGAAGATCCCCTGGAGAAGGGAATGGCAACCCACTCCAGTATTTTTGCCTGGAGAATCCCAAGGACAAAGGAGCCTAGCAGGCTATACAGCCCATGGGTTCGCAAGAGTCAGACATGATTTAGCGACTCAACCACCACACTCAAAAGAAGGTAAATCGATCTTAAGAAATACATTTGGTCCTCTGTAGCCAACTTGTAATGTTAACACAACCCTATAATTCAAGTATTTTTCTCTATATCCTTCAATGGTCAAATTAGTCCTCTTCAAATCCATGTTTCCTAGAATTATACAGTCCTGCAGTTCCTGAAACATTTGAACATATTGTTGTTCTTAAATACTTACACTCAGATAGACAATCCATGATTGCCCAAAGTGGTGATCTTTTAATACATCTAATGCAAGGAGTCCCCAGCCTCCAGGATCTAACACCTGATGATCTGAGGTGGAGCTGATACATTTCAGTGGGAATCTAACTATGTGAGTGATTGAGGAAACCCGCTTTGCTGCTCTGCTGGCAGTACTGGGATCCTCTTTGCTGTCTTCCCTGACTCCTTATTTTATAGTTTTCTTTGGTTGAGATGTCCCCACACCACCTCCCAAGTTTGTGTTATCATAATCTCCAATTGTTAATACCTATTCTCCATAAGAAGAGTAAGTATATAACATACTAATTTCCTCCAGAGCCCCCAATTCTTACAGAACCATATTTAGGGAAGTGTCCTTACCAGTATTCACTAGTACCCTAGTAACAGACTTTACAGAGGTCTGGCTGTCCATTAAAACTAGTTCTCAATAGTTATGATTCAGAGTGTCTGGTTTAAGTGAGGTAAACAAACTTCTATGGATGTGACCTGCATGCTGCTTCTCCTCCTTAAGGAAGCTTGCTTACTCACTTATAAACAACAGTTTAGAGTAATTGTGTCTGATGACTTTTCCTTAATCATTAAGGCATCAAGAAATAGACTTCCATTATTCTCTGTCTTACTTGTGCATGCTTAGTCATCCGACTCTTTGCAACCCCATGGACTGTAGCCCACCGGGTTTCTCTGTCCATGGGATTCCCCAGGCAAGAATACTGGAGTGGGTTGCCACTTTGTCCTCCAGGGGATCTTCCTGACCCAGGGATGGAACCCATGTCTCCTGCAGCTCCTGCATTGGCAGGTGGATTCTTTACTCCTGAGCCACTTGGGAAGCTTTATTCTCTATATGAGATACACTAAGACAACAAGGAGGTAAAAATTACCATGATAAAGCCTAGAATATTAAGACAAAAGAACACCACAGGTATTTTTGTCCCATATCTTGGTTACAGCTTACCTAAATCACCCTTATCTTGCAGAAATAGAAAGACCTAGTCCATGCTTTCTTAACTATTTTTTGAAAGTTCTCTTAATCCTTGTGCTCAGAGTTGAAGAAAGAAATGTAACATGACAGATGGTCAAGAAAAGCCCCTTGGTTTGCTAAGGCAGGGTTGTAAGGTCCCCTAGGTTGATAACTTTTCAGCTTCCCTGGTGTCTCAGACAGTAAAGAATTCTCCTGTCAACCAGGAGATTGGGGTTCAATCTCTGGGTCAGAAAGTTCCCCTGGAGAAAGGGATGGCTACCCACTCCATCATTCTTGCCTGGAGAATTCCATGGACAGTGGAGCCTGGTGGGCTACGGCCATGGGGTGACAAAGAGTTGGACACGACTGAACAACTAACACTTTCACTTTTCACTAAAATACCTGAATCAGGTAATAAACAGAGTAAGAGCCAAGTCTGAGTTTAAATTCATTACCTCCTTTGTGGCTCACTAAATTTAACTGGTGGGTGTAGCTTGGATCCATAGTCAACATGGCAGCTTTCTGCTACTTTCAAGTCTAGATCTGGGATCCACATATGTGTAGAAGTGAAACTACAGAGCATTTGGGCACATTCAGGCATCAAGAATTAAAGGAGACAAATTCTATCTTGTCTCAGCTCAGAACAAGGAAAGAACTCTACCAGGCTGGACCACAATTTTCAACAAGCCAACTCCACCCACCAAGAAACAGGCTCTTATCAAGATTGTGTGCTCCTCCTGATGGACAGATGAAGAGAGTGGAAAGGCAGACCAGAAGCATTTCATCCAGTACTGACCCCTCTGGGCAGCAGAATGGGAGCTCTCCCATCTGTGGAAACATGAGCTCCACAGCACTAACCATCTTCTGTAACAAAAGGAGAGCACAGCAGAGTGTCAGCAGCCAAGAAGTTAAGGAAATGGAGTATCAAGTTGTTTGAGATCCAGCCTCTGAGGAATACAAGGACATCAGACACCAATTCTGCTGTATGTAGGTTAGAAGTGTGCCTACTGGCTTCACAGAAAGGTGAATATGTATATTATATTATATATAATAGATGGCCATGGCCAAGTCTGGGCAAAAGAAGTCTTGTCAGTGTTTTTTGGGGACTTTTCCCCCAAGCACAGTATTAGTCTATCTTGTTGTTTGAACCTCTTTAAGAATGACATATTTCTCCATGTTCTCAGTCATTGTCATTTCCTGTTATCTAGACCAGGCCTGATCCACCAATATATGTGCTTGTCAAATTTCTAAGAACTTTCCTGACAGACCAGTGGTTTAGACTCTTCAGTTCCAATGCAGCAGGTGTGGGTTTGATCCCTGGTTGAGGACCTAAGATCCCAGGGATGCTCATGGCCAAAAAAAAAAAATTATTTTCTCTATGCATTTGAGCTGGTGACCCTTTGCCTTTAATAAGGTTTTCTGCTATGACAAAAACTTTCACCCATTCATCTAATAAAGTTTTGTTTTGCTTATTTAAGGAAGAGTTCACTTACTGACTGAAAAGTTCTATTACTCTCTGTGCTCTATTTTATCTTATTGTTATTCAAGAATCAATCATAACTCAATGTGTGGTTCCATTTTATTTGGCAGATGTCTATAGTTTTCATTTAAGGGATGTCTAACCTGACTTTCACTGGGAAAAATGTCAGTACCTTACTTTCCATTTTCAATGCTATGAAATATTGCTCATAAATTATAAGGAATTATTATCATTTCGTCCCTAGTTACTACAAAAGAAAAGTGAATTATTTGAGACTCAAACTTTACCTTCCTTTACCATGAAATGCCATTATTCACACAAGATGTACAGTCAAATTCTTCTTTTGACAAATATTTAATGTATGGTTATTGTTTGGGGCACTGTGGTCAGTGATATCAGTACAGAATTTTAACAGAGTTCCTTCTTTTAACTGCAGACATTTACCAGCATCAACCTAAACTTAAAATGAAAGTGGTCATCCTATGACTGATATGCAAAATAATAAGTGAAAATGATTTATGGCGTAATATCAAAAGATCAATTATTCCAGGCATCATACCTATCCACTTTTATAGTTCTGATTCTGGTTTCTCTCTTATCAGTAATGAAAAGAATGAAATAACACTTTTTTAAAAATGCCCCTGAAGTAGGACATTAAAGTGTCTTTAAAAAGATCTTAGGGGAACAGTTATTTGTAAAACTCACATGGTGAAACTTCAAGGGCCAGAGTGAAGATGGTCAGGAAAGAGAGATGTCTTAGCCACGAAACGCAAGTACAAAATTCCATACAACAACTAGTTGAATGGTATAAATAATTATTGTATTTTGTAGTTGAAAGTTGTTAAGAGAACATATCTTAAAAGTTGTCATCACAAAGGAAAAAAAATGTAACTATTTGCAGTGATGGATGTTAGCTAGACTTACTGTGTTGATCACTTCACAATATGAATATTAAATTTTATTTTGTATATCTGAAACTAATGTAATGTTACATATCAGTTATATCTCAATAAAAAAAATAGAGTGCATTTATTATAAAAATGCATAAGTTTTGGATGGCTTTCCCCCAAAAAACACAAAACATTAACTTATTCTATCTCTCTTCTTAGTCCTTGTCTCTCTCTGTTCCCTTATTTGATCCTTATCTTTCTTAACAAGTTGACTTTTTTGGTCTGTTTGCCAATGCATGTTCTTTTTCAGGTCAAGCCCTATCAGAGACTCTTGCTGCCAAATTCCAAAGCCATATTGTTCCAAAAAAGCAAGGAGCTTTTTTTTGGTTCATTTAGTCAAGGGTCTGCATCTGATCTTGAAATGCTTCAGGAGGGGGAATCTGTCTAGTGTAAATATGGCTGTGATGGAAACAGGAAAGTATTTTCAGTGAAAGTCCTCTTAAATATGTCCACTTATGCTCCTCTTAAATATGTTCACCTATGCTCAAGCTGAGAACTTGCATATACATAAGTATTTTATGCAAATATACTGCTAGGTGTCAGTTAGCTGGGTATCTCTAATTAAAACATATTATTCCATAATTGATACACAAGACCCAGATTTAAGAACCTATTAGAATTATGGTTTTCTCAGAGTATATGCCCACAAGTGGGATTGCTGGATCATATCATAATTCTACTTTTAGTTTTTCAAGGAACCTCCATACTGTTCTCCATCTGATACTTTGGCCACCTGATGCAAAGAACTGACTCATTTGAAAAGACCCTGATTCTGGGAAAGATTAAAGGCAGGAGGAGAAGGGGACGACAGAGGATTAGATGATTGGATGGCATCACCCACTCAATGGACATGAGTTTGAGTAAACTCCAGGAGTTGGTGATGGACAAGGAGTCCTGGCATACTGCAGTCCATGGGGTCACAAAGAGTCGGACACGACTGAGCGACTGGACTGAACTGAACTGAACTGAATTGAATATTTGGGTGTCTTTGTCTCTCTGAAACTACTATGACGTATCACCTTACATTGCTCAAAATGGCCATCATCAAAGAAATCTGCATATAATAAATGCAGGAAAGGATGTGGAGAAAAGGGAACCTTCTTGCACTGTTGGTGGGAATGTAAATTAGCACAGTCACAATGGAGTACAGTATTCAGTTCAGTTCAATTCACTCACTCAGTCATGTCCAACTCTGCGATCCCATAGACTGCAGTATGCCAGGCCTCCCTGTCCATCACCAAGTCTCAGAGTTTATGCAAACTCATGTTCATTGAATCAGTGATGCCATCCCACCACCTCATCCTCTGTCGTCCCCTTCTCCTCCCACTTTCAATCTTTCCCAGCATCAGAGTCTTTTCCAATGAGTCTCTACTTCACATCAGGTGGCCAAAGAATTGGATTTTTCAGCTTTGGCATCAGTCCTTCCAATGAATATTCAGGGTTGATTTCCTTTAGGATGGACTGGTTGGATCTCTTTGCAGTCCAAGGGACTCTCAAGAGTCTTCTCCAATACCACAGTTCAAAGGCGTGCATTCTTCAGCATTCAGCATTCATTATAGTCCAGCTCTCACATCCATACATGACTACTGGAGAAACCATAGCTTTGACTAGATGGAACTTTGTTGGCAAAGTAATGTCTCTACCTTTTAATATACTGTCTAGGTTGGTCACAGCTTTTCTTCCAAGGAGCAACTATCTTTTCATTTCATGGCTGCAGTCACCATCTGCAGCGATTTTGGAGCATGAGAAAATAAAGTTTGTCACTGTTTCCATTGTTTCCCCACCTATTTGCCATGAAGTGATGGGACTGGATGCCATGATCTTAGTTTTCCAAATGTTGAGCTTTAAGCCAACTTTTTCACTCTCCTCTTTCACTTTCATCAAGAGGCTCTTTAGTTCTTCTTCACTTTCTGCCATAAGCGTGGCTTCATATGCATATCTGAGGTTATTGATATTTCTCCCAGAAATTTCGACTCCAGCTTGTGCTTCATCCAGCCCAGCGTTTCTCATGATGTACTCTGCAGATAAGTTAAATAAGCAGGGTGACAATATACAGCCTTGACATACTCCTTTCCCGATTTCAAACCAGTCTGTTTTTCCACGTTCAGTTCTAACTGTGACTTCCTGACCTGCACACAGATTTCTCAGAAGGCAGGTCAGGTGGTTTGGAATTCATATCTGTTTAAGCATTTCCACACTTTGTTATGATCCACACAGTCAAAGGGTTTGGCACAGTCAATAAAGAAGAAATAAATGTTTTTCTGGAATTCTCTTGCTTTTTCAATGATCCAATGGATGTTGGAAATTTGATTTCTGGTTTCTCTGCCTTTTGTAAAACCAGCTTGAACATCTGGAAATTCATGGTTCTCATATTGATGAAGCCTGGCTTGGAGAATTTTGGGCATTACTTTGCTAGCATGTGACATGAGAGCAATTGTGTGGTAGTTTGAGCATCCTTGTCATTGCCCTTCTTTAGGATTAGAATGAAAACAAATTTTCCAGTCCAGTGGCCACTGCTAAGTTTTCCAAATTTGCTGGCTGATTGAGTGCAGCATTTTCACAGCATCATCTTTTAGGATTTGAAATAGCTTAACTGGAATTCCATCACCTCCAGTAGCTTTGTTCGTAGTGATGCTTCCTAAGGCCCATTTGATTTCACATTCCAGGATGTCTGGCTCTAGGTGAGTGATCACACCATCATGATTATCTGGGTCATAAAGATCTTTTTTTGTATAGTTCTTATGTGTATTCTTGCCACCTCTTCTTAATATCTTCTGCTTCTGTTAGGTCCATACCATTTCTGTCCTTTATTGAGCCCATCTTTTCATGAAATGTTTTCTTGGTATCTCTAATTTTCTTGAAGAGACTATAGTCTTTCCCACTGTATCATTTTCCTCTATTTCTTTGCATTGATCACTGAGGAAAGGTTTCTTATTCTTTCTTGCTATTCCTTCTTGCTATTATTATTTCTTGCTTTTCTTTGGAACTCTGCATTCAAATGGGTATGTCTTTCCTTTTCTTCTTTGCCTTTCACTTCTAATCAATCTGAATTTGGTATTGACCATCTGGTGACGTCCATGTGTAGATTTGTCTCTTGCATTGTTGGTACAGGTTGCTTGCTGTGGCCAGTGGGTTCTCTTGGAAAACTGTTAACCTTTGCCCTGCTTCATTTTGTACTCCAAGGCCTAACTTCCCTGTTACTCCAGGTATCTCTTGACTTTCAGCTTTTGCATTCCAATCCCCTATTATGAAAAGGACATCATTTTTTGTTGTTAGTTCTTAAAGGTCTTGTAAGCCTTCACAAAGCTATTTGACTTCAGCTTCTTCAGCATTAGTGGTTGGGGCATAGACTTGAATTACTGTGATGTTGAATGGTTTGCCTTGAATTTGAACTGAGATCTTTCTGTCATTTTTGAGATTGCACCCAAGTACTGCATTTTAGACTCTTTTGTTGACTGTGAGGGATACTCCATTTCTTTTTAAAGAACTCTTGCTCACAGTAGTAGATATAATGGTCATCTGAATTATATTTGCCCTATACCATCAATTTTCATTTACTGATTCCTAAAATGTTGATGTTCTCTTTTGCCATCTCCTGTTTGACCACTTCCAAGTTACCTTGATTCACGTACCATACATTAGAGGTTCCTATGCAATGTTGTTCTTTATAGCATCAGACTTTACTTTCAGTGCCAGACATATCCACAACTAAGTGTCATTTCCTCTTTGGTGCAGCCTCTTCATTCTTTCTGGAGCTATTTCTCCACTCTTCTTCAGTGGCATATCGGACCTGCTGACCTGGGGAGTTCATCTTTCAGTGTCCTATCTTTTTGCCTTTTCATACTGTTCATGGGGTTCTCAAGGCAAGAATCCTGAAGTGGTTTGCCATTCCCTTCTCCAGTGGACCACATTTTGTCAGGACTGTCCACCATGACCCGTCCATCTTGGGTGGCCCTACATGGCATGGCTCCTAGTTTCATTAAGTTACACAAGGCTGTGGTCCATGTGGTCAGTTTAGTTAGTTCCCTGTGATCGTGGTTTTCATTCTGGAGGCCATGGTTTTGAAGTTCTTGCTTCTTCTGTCTGCCTCCTGATGGATGAGGATAAGAGGCTTGGGCAAGCTTCCTGCTGGGAGGGCCTGGCTGTGAGCAGAACTCGGTCTTCCTCTGGTGGGCAGGCCCAAGCTCAGCAGACCTTGAATCTGGTTTTTTTTCTGGTGTGGGGGCTGCAGTGCCTTCCTGAAGGTTGCCCTGAGGCGCCCCTTCCTGGAGTCCGCAGGCTTTGTCTTACGGCTAATGGTGACCTTCTCCAAGAGGACCTATGCCAACATGCTGCCCTCCCGACCACTGCTGCCAGAGCCCCTGACCCCACAGCAGGCAGTGTCAACCCACACCTCCGCCGGAGGCTCCCAGTCACCCAGGCAAGCCTGGCTCAGTCTCCTATGAGGTCACTGCTGCTTTCCCTATGACCTCGTACACACAAGGCTTTGCTTGTGCCCTCCAGAAGTCTCCGTTTCCCCTGTATATGTGTACACATAGCTAATTCACTTTATTGTACAACATTGTAAAACAGCTATCAGTTGAGTTCAGTCATTCAGTTGTGTCCGACTCTTTGCAACCCCATGGACCACAGCATGCCAGGCCTCCCTGTCCATCACCAACTCCCGGAGTTTACTCAAACTCATGTACATTGAGTCGATGATGCCATCCAACCATCTCATCCTCTGTCGTCCCCTTCTCCTCCCACCTTCAATCTTTCTGAGCATCAGGGTCTTTTCCAATGAGTCAGTTATTTGCATCAGGTGGCCAAAGTATTGGAGTTTCAGCTTCAGCATCAGTCCTTCCAATGAATATTCAGGACTGATTTCCTTTAGGATGGACTCATTGGATCTCCTTGCAGTCCAAAGGATTCTCAAGAGTCTTCTCCAACATCGCAGTTCAAAAGCATCTACTCTTCAGTGCTCAGCTTTCTTTATAGTTCAACTCTCACATCCATATATGACCACTGGGAAAACCATAGCTTTGACTAGATGGACCTTAGTTGGCAAAAACACCTATACTCCAATTTAAAATGAAAAGAATAAATAAATAAATAAAATGAAATGAAAAGAACCCATTAGACTCCAAAATTTTTAATGCAAAGTTTACTTGAAATATTTTAAAGCAGAGGATGCTGAAACATAACACTTTTAACTTTCCCCCCAAGGAGTCACTTCTCCCCACCCCAGTTCTCAGTAAGTTTGTCAAGGAAAATCTCACGTACACGACACAAAAAAACAGTTCATGAGTAAGATCATGTTAATTTGCCTATGAAAAATTTCCATGCTTTCTTGCCTAATATAAATTCAATTAATGCATAAATTTGTTTCAGGCAAAATAAATTGCATCACTCATGCTTTCAGCTCAGAATACAGAAAGTTAGGTATTTCAAAACATCCTGAATAACATGTTCAGAAGAAAGAATGGAATAAATTCTTGGAGGCAGGAAATTTGTCAGTCATGTCTTTATGTTTTTAATAATAGAAAAGAAAGTAAGCCCTTGGCAAAGCACATGTCTCAAGGTTGAGGGATGCCAAGTAGGTGGAGTTTTTCAAGAACTTGAGCAGCTTTTCTTTTGACTGTATTCTCAGAAATTACTTTTTCCCACCACTCCCAATTTTATTGAGATATAATTGACATTAAACATCATATTAGTTTAAGGTATAGAACACAATGATTTGATATATGTATATTTCATAAAATGATAACCATAATAAGTTTAGTTAACATCCAGAATCTCACATAGTTAATTTTTTTTCCTTATTATGAGGACATTTAAAATCTACTCTTCTGGCAATTTTCAAACATACAAATATTTATTGCTCACTGTCTGGTGGCTCAGAGGGTAAAGCGTCTGCCTGCAATGCGGGGGACCTGGGTTTGATCCCTGGGTCGGGAAGATCCCCTAGAGAAGGAAATGGCAACCCACTCCAGTACTCTTACCTGGAAAATCTCATGGGTGGAGAAGCCTGGTAGGCTACAGTCCGTGGGGTCACAAAGAGTCGGACATGCCTGAGCGACTTCACTTTCACTTTATATTCGTCATGCTGTACCTAACATCCCCAGAACTTATTTGTTTTATGACTATCCTGGAAGTCTACACCTTTTAACCACCTTCATCCACTCCTCACCACACATTTATGGCAACCACCATTCTATTTTCCATTTCTGCAAGTTTGAGAAAACTTCTTTTCTTTTAGTGAAGGCAAATATAGATAACCTGGCATCTTTCTAAAATTTAGTGAAATATTCTGGTTTTGTTTTATCATGACACTTTTAGCAAGTCTACAATTCTAGTTCAAATAAAACTGAAAAGACGAAACAGAATGCCTGTTCTGATCTTTTAATTCCTTAATAGAACTCTAGGGCTGGGAGTACCCCTACACTAAATATCTGGCTCAAGTAAGATTGAGAAGCACTGCATTATGGACTTTTTCCTCTTTTTTTTATTTCTTAAGGCACTTATCTGCTTAAGGATCCCTTGATTTCCATGTATACACATGCCATTATTATAGTCATAATATTGACCCCAATATGAAGATAACTCTCCTTTTTAAGCTTACACACACACACACACACACACACACACATTTTATTCATTTTTTGATAAGTAGATTTCACTGAAGAGATGAGGAGAGCAGGATGGGGTCATATCCTATGGAAAAGGTAAAAAAAAAATTAAATTCACATACAGCCTTCCTCTTCTCCATATCCCTTTCCTAAAACTCTTGTTCCCACTTCTGCAGTTCTGCTGTGTAACATCTTGTACGCAGACTCCATCCCAATCCATTACCTTCCACCATCTCGCTTTGACAACCCTTCTCCTCTCATCTGTCTACTTCAAATCCTCAGTCTCCTAGTTTTTCCGGGGATCTCTAAATTCTTCCTCCTGGTGCAGAACACTTTTTCCCCGCCTTTAATATCTGGTGATATTTGGGGTTCCTTGACAGACCCTATCTTCATCCCAGGAACTTATCAAAGCACTTAAAAAATAAAGGCATTCTATTCCCCTAAAGGCATTCTATTCCAATCTGTGAAGGTAATAACATTTAGTAATATTTTTTCCTATCTTTCTCTCTACACACAAACCCATTCCTTCATTTTAGCAAGAAAACGTTTAGAATGATTTTGAGTTAAGAAAACATATACAGTTTTATACATTTCTGGATTTCATTCTTTCACTCAATTATCTGCTCAAAGGTATTGACACATTTACTTCAGCTTGGGTTCCTTGTTATATTAATCCTAATACTGCTTTCTCCTGGCAAAATTTTCAAGAAATATAGGGTAACATGGATTCAAATGATACTACCTTGAATACAGCAGGAGAAAAGGAGTCACGAAGTATGAGGGAAGAATTAAGTACATAAGTATCTCCCCGAACAACTATATGGGGAAGATGCTAATCACAGACTGTTGACTATTGAACTAGAAGAACTTTCCTTTTATGAACTTTTCCTCAAGTTTTACACCTGGATCTAGTGTTTACTGACACTATATCTATTAACAACTACAACGACTCAATTTATATTTTTCTTTGATAAGAGATTATGTCTTCCATTTTAGGATGATCCAAACACCAGGAATAATTCAGGTAGAGAGTACCTTCTATCATTTTTTACATTTTCAGAATATTGTATTCACAAAAAGGGGACATAGTACCTTATGGGACACAAGATAGAAAAGGTTTTTCCCCTTCTGTTAGGGGAAAATAAATCAGTCAATTACTGATATAAACTGATATAAACTGGTTGTAATCACTTATCTTCAGTGACACTTACAAAGTCCCTGGAAGGAAACATTAGAGGCTAATGCAAAGCAAACTAAAACTCTACAGAAAGAAATTCACAGAGTAGCATAAAACTGCTACCATGTAGGACTTTAACTCCAAGAATCAAAACATAATAAGAATTACAAAGTTACTGTGATAAATTGCTATAAAAGCACAAAATATAATGCAAATATGAGATGAACCACGCCAACGAGAAGTCCATTTTTAATTTATTTTTTAATTGAAGGATAACTGCTTTACCAAATTTCATAGATTTCTGCCAAATATCAACATAAATCAACCACAGGTATACATATGTTCCCTCCCTCTTGAACCTCCCAAGAAGTCCATTTTTCAATCATAAGTACATAGCCAAAGACCACCAGGAGTAGACACTTTTGAGGGAGAATGTACAGTTGACAGTGATAACCTTTCTTTAATAACTGCTTCCTCCTGCTGTATAGGATCTGTTATCATATAACCCAAACTCTCTAGTTGCCACTGATTGAACCAGGCATGGACACCTATCTGAAGTTGGGTCACTCATAATCTCTCTCCTAAAAATTTAAAATTTGTGTTTTGGAAAAAGCTGGTCACTTTGCATTTAACTCTTGAACAGAGGAAACATAAACTTGCAAGCTGTAAGGTGGCCATTTCTGTGGGAAAGCTCCAAAAATCAGGGTGAAAGAAGAAAAGAAGATAGAAGAAGGAAAACATAGCCTGAATATCGGACTCTTTCCACTGCTTAGCTGTGATGGAACTTTTCCTACCCCAGGATTTCTTGCTCTATTGAGGAAAGTAGACAGCTTGATCTACTGCCCTGGATATACACGTCATAATTTCCATTTCTCTGGCTTAAATTAACCTGAGTTATTGTCACTTCAGTTCAGTCATTCAGTCGTATCTAACTCTTTGTGACCCCATGGACCGCAGCACACCAGGCCTCCCTGTCCATCACCAACTCCTGGAGTCTACTCAAACTCATGTCCACTGAGTCGGTGATGCCATCTGACCATCTCATCCTCTGTCGTCCCCTTCTCCTCCCTCCTTCGATCTTTCCCAGCATCAGGGTCTTTTCAAATGAGTCAGTTCTTCACATCAGGTGACCAAATTACTGGAGTTTCAGCTTCAGCATCAGTCTTTCCAATGAATATTCAGGACTGATTTCCTTTAGAATGGACTGGTTGGGTCTCCTTGCTGTCCAAGGGACTCTCAAGAATCTTCTCCAACACCACAGTTCAAAAACATCAGTTCTTCGATTCTCAGCTTTCTTTATGGTCCAGCTCTTGAGAGGGTCAATTCCTAGGCAGGTTGATAAGAAGTCCAGGATCCCTAGGAGAGAGGGGTCTGGGGTTCTCGAGGAGGTGATAGTGGTCTGGAACTCTCAAGGAGGAGGAAAGGAAAAACTTTTTTTTTCCCCTCTACATTCCTTAGTCTTAGTCACATAAAACGTTTTTTTCTTTAAGCCCAGAACTGATGATTACACAACAAATAACTCAGTTTAAACTCTATACTAGGGATTATATAACAACAATGTATCCTGCTTGAGGACACTTTGTCTTTCCTGAAAACCTTCTGACTAATCCTGAAGAAGCACAGGCTGGAATCAAGATTGCCGGGAGAAATATCAATAACCTCAGATATGCAGATGACACCACCCTTATGGAAGAAAGTGAAGAAGAATTAAAAAGCCTCTTGATGAAAGTGAAAGAGGAGAGTGAAAAAGTTGGCTTAAAGCTCAACATTCAGAAAACTAAGATCATGGTATCTGGTCCCATCACCTCATGGGAAATAGATGGGAAGACAGTGGAAATAGTGTCAGACTTTATCTTTGGGGGCTCCAAAATCACTGCAGATGGTGATTGCAGCTATGAAATTAAAAGACGCTTACTCCTTGGAAGGAAAGTTATGACTAACCTAGATAGCATATTAAAAAGCAGAGACATTACTTTGCCAACAAAGGTCTGCCTGGTCAAGGCTATGGTTTTTCCAGTGGTCATGTATGGATGTGAGAGTTGGACTGTGAAGAAAGCTGAGCGCTGAATATTAATGGTTTTGAACTGTGGTGTTAGAGAAGACTCTTGAGAGTCCCTTGGACTGCAAGGAGATCCAACCAGTCCATCCTGAAGGAGATCAGTCCTGGGTGTTCATTGGAAGGACTGATGCTGAAGCTGAAACTCCAATACTTTGGCCACCTCGTGCGAAGTGTTGACTCGTTGGAAAAGACCCTGATGCTGGGAGGGATTGGGGGCAGGAGGAGAAGGGTACAACAGAGGGTGAGATGGCTGGATGGCATCACCGACTCAATGAGCATGAGTTTGAATAAACTCCAGGAGTTTGTGATGAACAGGGAGGCCTGGCGTGCTGCGATTCATGGGGTTGCAAAGAGTCAGACACGAATGAATGACTAAACTGAACTGACTGAATCCTGATATCTTAAAAGGTATATTATGGGAGTGGGTCTGGTAAAATTTTCACAAACTTAAGACATTCTTTTAATTTATTGTAATAATTCATTAAAAAGTATATAACTCCCTTCCTAACACTAGTGAGGGGGCTATTTCTCCATCCCTCTTCTGACGTGTATGTCAGATTTCTCTGTCCCTTTTCACTTTAATAAAACTCTGCTACACAAAGGCTCTTGAGTGATCAAACCTGGTCCCTGGTCCCAAAGTCAAATCTTCTTCTTTGGAGATCACGATCCGACACTCTTCAGGATTAGCTATCATCTTGGGGGCTCGTCCGGGATCCTCAGGACAAGGTAAGAACACTCAGAGTTCTAGCCTCTCTGATTTCTCAGTATACACGTTTTCTGCTTTACTGGCTCTTTGGTGTGCTCATGTGCATGAATGACACGCCCTGCATGAAGCAGGTGATGAACCCTGCTCTGTGGTTTTGTGGTGCCTCGTAATGACTGAAGGCAGCCCCTAAAAGGGGGACCTTGTCAGGAGTTTATACTCACCTGCCAAAGCCAAGAGACACCTAAGGTCCCTCTTGCGAGGGGAGCGACCAGAAATGGGCGAAGCGTGTGGACTGAACTTTCATTTCTTGGTCAGCTTTTCCTGGTCTCTTTGATCATTCCATAATTGCATGGGGAATTAGAACTACTAGCCCAATCTGTTGGATCATAGACTTTCAATGGACTTATGATTCATGCCGTTACTATGAACTTTTACTTGGACTCCCAGACTGGTAGTCATGGGAACCCAGACTTGCTAGGAGCGTGTTTAGGAACTAAGTGGAACTAGTGAGTCCTTGTCGTAGCTGTGACTCCAAACTACAAGGATGGAAGCACTCCTAGAGAGCATGAGGTTTCTAAGAAGATAGGTCAGGAATCCCAGTTTGGGAGTATTGGGCTTCTTCCTTTGATAGTAGTAGCTCTTAGCGGACTAGATAACACTCTACTGATGGGGCAATGATTCATCGCTTCTACAGAGGTCAGGACTGTACTCAGGAATGTGAACGGGCACACTTCCCCTAGTAGTACTAGCTTCGGAAACATTCCAGGAAACCACTCAGGCAAATCAAACAAAGGTCATGGTGGTATGGAACTAGAAATCAATTCGGATGCCATCAGGTCTACCCCTGGTACATCTCCACCCCGCCTCGGTGGTAGAACTGGGAGGGACCAGTACGGTGCCTGCATCGGTAAGGGGCAGACTAAGTTTGACCAGGGAAGGGGAGCTTCGGTGGAGAGTCTGTCTACAACCCCATCTAGAGCAGGGAAGGATGCCTCCCGGCGGAAGGAAGCAAAGGTGCTGGTCTCTGTTTTTTTCTCTTTAACAGATGGGAGCTACTCAAAGTTCCAGACTCACACCCTTGAATTTTGTCCTGAAAAACTGGGATATATTTGACCCCCAGAATTTAAAAAGGACATGCCTGATCTTCTTCTGAGATACTCAATGGCCACGGTATCCTTTGGAAGACGGGGAACGCTGGCCTGTTAAAGGGTCTCTCAATTATGATACTGTTAGGGGAAGCACACTGATTGAAACCACCCACCCTGGTCAGGTACCATAGTAACCATTTGCATGAGTTGTTTTATGGCAGGAGATCCTGATAAGGAATATGGAACTAATAGGCCACCACCAGCCGGAAGAGTTCGGGAAAGATCGAGAGGAGACACTACCTGTCCGTCCACTTCCCAGAATCCCTCCTGCTAGCATCCATCTTGGCTGAGCGATGCGTGCGCCACCAGCAAAGACTCTGAATTAGAATGATTGGCCAAAGACCACCCGGAAACTAATCCCATCACCATAAAACCCAAGACTGCGAGCCACGCGGCAGAGCAGTTCTCCTGGGTTCCCTTACCCTCCTGCTCTCCACCCGGGTGCCCTTTCCCAATAAAATCTCTTGCTTTGTCAGCACGTGTCTCCTCGGACAATTCTTTTCCGAGTGTTAGACAAGAGCCCAGTTTCGGACCCTGGAAGGGGGTCCCCTTTCCTGCAACAAATGGCGACCACGAAGGGACATCTTCTTCGCTGGGACTGACATCCTGACCACTCGGGGTACTCAGGGGCCAGCTTGCCTGCCAATGGACCAGACCCAGCGGCCGCAACTGGGACCCTTTTGTCCCTGGTCGTCTCCTGACGCGGACAACTTGCCAGAGTGCCCCGACCGGTAAGGAACAAGAGACTTTATTGACCTCCCTCCCCTTCCCTCTCTCTTTCCTCTCCTTAGCCCTTCCTATCCTTCCTGTTTTTCTAGTCCCCCGGTCCTGGACGCAGGAATCTGGTCGAAGGGCCTCAGCTTAAGCTGAGGATTGGAGACTGATCACCTCCTCTTGGCAGAGAACTCGAACTCTGGTTCTGGTAGGGCCGAGTTCCAGTCCTCCCTTCTCTGGAAGCCCAGGGAAAAGTCCCGTAACGCCTGGGTGTCTGCAGGTGGCAGGAGACGTCTGTAAGGCCACCCCTTTTTTCTCTTTCTCTCCCCCACTCCTAGACCTTCTGTCTCGTCCCACTCCTTTTCTCTCAACCTGGCCCTCTTCCCTCTCTTTGAAGACCCAAGTTATTTCCGCTTACTCTGTCTGTCAATACTTGGACCTGAAGTTCTGGGTCTTTGTAAGAGATTTTCAGAGAGGCTACGCCCTCTGCTCCCCATCAACTGTGCTTTCTGTTCCTGGGGAGACGATCGGGCGTTAGAAGCCCTCCATCGGGTGCCCTGTTTCTATAAATTCAGCCATTTAATTGCGCATTTGGCTGAGTGCTTCCACGTGGAAGTGATTGACGGGGTTCAGTATAGTCGCACCTGGTCTTGGGTGAAAATTAACACCCTAGATACATCCTTAGGGGTTAATTTACCTTTTGGGACCAGCCCTACAGCCCCATTGATTGTGCTTACTACCGAACATTTCCTTTGGTGCTTATACAATCAGGCCCTTTGGGACCAGGAGAGAGCTTACAATCTCTCTAGAGGCAGATATAGAGGCATCCGCCCCAGTACTGGTCCCTTGGGAACGAGATATAGGCTATACCATCGCTAAAATAAAAAATAAGCCTAGCTTCCCTCTAGACACCCCGCTCGGTTGTCTTTTGGCCAACTGGGAGGGACACCAACTGGGAGGGTTAAAAAAGAAAAAACTTATCAAATACTGTACTCAGTACTGGCCTACTTACTCCCTGGGAGGAGGGGAAAAATGGCCCCAGTCAGGATCACTTGGACACAACACCATTTTACAGCTCAGTCTATACTGCAAACGTGTGGGTAAATACAAGGAAGTTCCCTATGTTCAGGCCCTTATGGCCCTCTACCAGGATTCTGAAAAAAAGGGAAAATATAAGCTTGAGGACTTTGATAAGTGCTCTTCCAAAATCCTTTTAGCAAGGTCTGAAACAGAAGATCCCCTTGACCTTCTCTTGACCTCCCCTGCTTCAGCAGAGAGGCCACCAGGAAGGGAGGGTCAGACACGCCCGGAAGTCAGGAGCCCGGCCCGGAAGACATGAGATCAGAAGGGGAGTCACTCCCAGTCGCCTTGGCTCCTCCTCCATATGTCCCCTCCCCCATGGGGTTACGATCAGGAAGTAAGCTTTGTCCTCTACAGAAGGAAAGGTCATCCTCAGACAAAATCTGCCCCCTAAGAGAGGTACCAGATGGGGAGCGGGGAACTATGCACGTTCATGTTCCGTTCTCTATGCAAGACATTACCCAATGCAAGGAACAATTGGGTTCATATTCCGAGAACCCCCAAAAATTTAAGGATAAATTTGAGCGTCTTAGCCTTAACTTCTCCCTCACCTGGAGGGATATAATAGTCATCCTCACCCGGTGTTGTAATGATGAGGAAAAAGCTCGAATCCTAGATCAGGCTAGAAAAGTGGCTGATGAAAGACAGCGGGTAGATGTCAGTCTGGCCCCTGCCGAAGAGGCAATTCCCTCGACAGAGCCAGACTGAGATCCTAATACAAGGGCAGGAAAGGAATCCTTAAGACACCTCATTACTTGCCTTCTACAGGGAATGACCCACGGTGTGCGAAAGGTTGTTAATTATAATAAAATAAAAGAGGTTACACAGGGAGAAAATAAAAATCCAGCTCTTTTTTTGGGCAGACTCACAGAAGCCTTTAAAAACTTTACCGAGACAGATTTAACAAGTATAAAAAGACGAGTCCTGTTGGCCCATTCCTTCATAACCCAGGCAGCCCCAGACATAAGAAAAAAATTACAAAAACTAAAAAAGGACCAGAGACCCCAATTTCCGATTTGGTGGAGGAGGCAAATAGGGTGTTTTTGAACAGGGACCGGGAGGAAGAAGCAAAAAGGGAGCAAAAAGAAGTCCGAAAAGATAGGAGAATAGAGAGGCAGACCCAGGCCTTGGCCCAACAACAGGCTAAAATCCTGGCCTTGATTCATCCTGCCACTATGCGAGAGTCCCGGGGAGAGCAAGGAAGAAAAAAAGATCTTAACAATCCACCGCGGCTGAGCCGTACCCAATGTGCCTACTGCAGAGAGGATAGACATTAAAAAAGGGAGTGTCCATATCGCCCTAAGGGAAGGCGTATGGCGACCCCTACACCTGCTCCCTCTGTGTTAGTTCTGGGCGACCAGGACTGACGGTGCCCAGCGGCTCGAGAAACCCCCGCGAATGGTGAGATCCAGATCACTCCTCTCGACCCTTGGGTGACTCTACAAATAAAAGGTAAAGATGTGAACTTTCTTCTAGACACGGGGGCTGCCTTCTCCATTCTTCCTTTCCGATTAAGACCTTTAGACTCCCAGACTAAAATGGTGATAGGGGTAGATGAAAAACCCCAAAGCCGGAATTTTACTAAGCCCCTCCATTGTAAGGTGGGAAATTGGCAAGGAACCCACCCCTTCTTATACATCCCTGGTTGCCCTGCTCCCCTACTGGGGAGAGACCTTCTTTGCCGCCTCCAAACCAAAGTGACTTGGGGAAAGGTAGAAGTCGATAATTTTCTTTGCCTAGTGTCTGAATATTTACAGTCAGAGGTAGAAAAGGAAGAGTCTGTCCCTTTCCTAGATGAGGTCAATCCCCAGGTGTGGGATGTCTCCAGCCCTGGTTTAGCCATAAATGTTCCACCGGTAAAGATTTCTCTGAGGCCAAATGCTCCCTACCCCTGGAAAAGACAATATCCCTTAAAACCAGAAGCTCTTGAGGGTCTTAGACCATTAGTTAACAAATACAGAGATACTGGAATTCTAATCAGCTGTGAGTCCCCCTGCAATACTCCAATCTTGCCCGTTAAAAAACCAGATAGATCTTATCGATTTGTCCAGGATCTAAGAGCTGTTAATGAAGCTGTGGTTCCCATCCACCCCATAGTCCCAAACCCGTATACCCTCCTATCCCAAGTCCCAGGAAAAGCCAAGTACTTCTCAGTCTTAGATCTTAAAGATGCTTTCTTTTGCATTCCTCTCCATCCTGAATCCCAAAAACTCTTTGCTTTTGAGTGGCGGGACTTGGAAACGAGGGAGACCATACAACTCTGCTGGACTCGACTACCACAAGGGTTTAGGGATAGCCCTCATATCTTTGGGACTTCCTTGGGGAGAGAACTAAGGGAATTAACTTTAACGAACAGTAGTCTAATATAGTATGTGGATGACTTGCTCATAGCTAGTCCAGATTTTACCAGCTCTCAAATAGACACTATTAAAACTCTAAATTTCCTATATAAAAAGGGTTATCGAGTATCCCCCAAGAAGGCTCAGATTAGCTTAACCCAAGTAAAATACCTTAGATTTATAATTACAAAAGGAAAAAGAATGCTTGACCCCGAGAGGAAATCCCACATCTTAAATACCCCGTACCCCCAAACAAAAAAAAACAGCTTAGGGGATTTTTAGGAATGACCGGGTTTTGCAGGATCTGGATTCCTAATTATGGCAATCTGGCCAAACCCCTATATGAAAAGTTAAGGGGAAAAGAAAAAGAGCCACTCGACTGGGATGAGACCTGCAAGGTGGCCTTTAATGCCCTAAAAGAGTCCATCACTACAGCCCCAGCTTTAGGCCTCCCAAACCTAGAGAAGCCTTTTAGACTCTATGTTTCTAAAAGGATAGGAACTGCTCTTGGGATGTTAGGGCAGATGATGGGGCCCGTATTACAACCCGTGGCTTATCTCTCAAAACAACTAGATGAGGTGGCCAGAGGGTGGCCCACTTGCCTCCGGGCAGTAGCAGCCACCGCTCTTATGGTTAAAGAGGCATCTAGGCTGACCCTGGGTCAGCCCACCACAGTATATACGCCTCACCAGGTGCAAGCAGTCTTGGAAACTAAAGGGGACAGGTGGATGACAGGGGGAAGGATCACCCAATACCAAGCCCTCCTCCTTGACACTCCAGAAATAAGGTTGAGGGTCTGCCAGACTTTAAATCCAGCAACCTTACTGCCAGATCCCCCTACTTCCCCTCTAGATCACCAATGCATACAAATCATAGACGAGTTATACTCTTCTCGCCCAGACCTATCAGAGACACCTTTATCTGACCCAGAGGAAACTGGCACACAAATGGCAGCAGTTTTGTAGAAAAAGGAGAGAGAAAAGCAGGATATGCAGTAGTGAGCCTAGAAAAAACTAAAGAAAGTGGGTCTCTTCCCCCAGACACCTCAGCCCAGAAAGCTGAACTTTTTGCCCTGACGAGAGCTTTGGAGTTAGGAAAAGAAAAGAGGATTAATGTGTATACGGACTCTAAGTATGCTTTCCTCATTCTGCATGCCCATGCAGCAATTTGGAAAAAAAGAGGGATGCTCAGTGCCCGAAGCTCTCCTATTAAACACAAAGAGCTCATTCTCAGGCTCCTGGAGGCAGTCAAACTTCCTGCAAAATTAGCTGTCATCCACTGCAAGAGTCACCAAAAGGGGCAAAAAAAAGAGGCCCAGGGAAATAGGAAAGCTGATCAAGAGGCAAAACGAGCTGCCAGGAGAGCTACCCCTGCCACTGCTATCTGCCCCCTTTTCCCAAGGAAACCCTGACTCCAGATTATACCCCAGAGGAACATTCCCGATATGCTGAGCGGGGCTGGGAGATTGGGTCACATGGGTGGTTTCAGACTGATCAGGCCCAAATAATACTCCCTGATTCTCAGGTTTAGAAAATTACTAACCCCTTACATAAGAGCATCCATTTTAAAAGAGATAATCTAGAAATCTTGCTTAAGTCTATTCTCTACCATCCGCAGTTAGCTAAGGTTGTTAGACAGGTCACACAAAATTGTGATACCTGTCTAAAAAATAATTCAAAAACCAGACCCTTGCCACCTCCTCTAATTAAACCTGTCCAACATCGGGGATCATACCCAGGAGAAGACTGGCAAGTAGATTCTACAGCCATGCCAAAGACCCAAGGGTTTTCTTATTTGCTAGTCTTTATTAACACATTCACAAGATGGATCGAAGCGTTCCCTACTGAGACAGAGAGAGCTACAGAAGTCTGTAAGGCTCTGGTGAAGGAGATAGTGCCTAGGTTTGGGCTGCCTCGGTCACTTCAGAGTGACAATGGGCCCTCATTTACAGCCACGATATCCCAAAACCTAGCCGCATGCTTAGGCATAAAATACCGGCTCCGCTCATCCTGGAAGCCTCAAGCTTCAGGAAAGGTAGAGAGAGACTTCTGCTCTGCTAGGCAGGCCTACGCCCCGACACAGCAAAAAGAAGTTACAAAAAAAAAGAGACCTCCGCCCCAATTCCCAAGAAGCATCTTGAGTATGAAGTCTCTCAGGGGGGAGTTGTTAGGGGAAGCACACTGATTGAAACCGCCCACCCTGGTCAGGTACCATAGTAACCATTTGCATGAGTTGTTTTATGGCAGGAGATCCTGATAAGGAATATGGAACTAATAGGCCACCACCAGCCGGAAGAGTTCGGGAAAGATCGAGAGGAGACACTACCTGTCCGTCCACTTCCCAGAATCCCTCCTGCTAGCATCCATCTTGGCTGAGCGATGCGTGCGCCACCAGCAAAGACTCTGAATTAGAATGATTGGCCAAAGACCACCCGGAAACTAATCCCATCACCATAAAACCCAAGACTGCGAGCCACGCGGCAGAGCAGTTCTCCTGGGTTCCCTTACCCTCCTGCTCTCCACCCGGGTGCCCTTTCCCAATAAAATCTCTTGCTTTGTCAGCACGTGTCTCCTCGGACAATTCTTTTCCAAGTGTTAGACAAGAGCCCAGTTTCGGACCCTGGAAGGGGGTCCCCTTTCCTGCAACAATACTGTTTTACAACTAGACTGGTTCTGTAGAAAACAAGAAAAATGGGTAGAAGTGCCATATGTGTTGCTCTTTATCTCTCTGTGAGACATGCCAGACTTATGTCCTAGGGATGCAGATTTGGGTGTGAAACCTTCAGCTGCCTCCTGTTCTCTTACTTTGCCCCTGTATCCAGGGTTCCCTCCCAACTGAACAGGCTGAGAGTCAGGGCACCCTTCCAGGAGGGGTTGCCTCGGTCTCAGTAGAATTTTCAACAGTCCCAATTGTGGTCCAGACTATTTAGAGGATCCAAAAAGTACATAGAAGACTTTACGAGACTAATTTTACTTTATGAGCTTCCTTGGAGAGATGCAATGCATGTCTTGGGACAGACACTGACTTCTGACTTGAGAATTCAAGTTTTGGGGAAATCTACTGCTTTTGGAGATGAATGGCTTGAGGAAACACGAAATAATCCTGCTTCCTACTGGGAGCCAAGTGGTTCCAATGACAGAACCACTTTGCTGAATGTATTCTTGAAGGAAGCAAGCTTAAGCAAGCTCACGCTGAGACTTTAAGTTATGCCAAGTTGGCTTACATAGAACAGTGAGAGAAGGAAATTCCTGGTAAATTCCTAGGGAGACTACAGAAGGCCCTCCACAAGTTTACTGATGTTGATTCTGAAAGTGCAGAGAAAGAATAATCTTAAAAGATAGATCTCTCACTCGGCTCCAGATATTTGCCGTAAGTTATGAAAACAGGCGTTTGGACCAAGTCAGTCTTTAAAAAACTGCCTCAGCTAGCTCAGATGGTATATTACAGTAGAGAATATGAGGGGGAAAAACAGCTACAGAAAAGAACCAAAGAAAAGGTCCAGGTTCTAGTGACGGCTGTGAAAACTGCTACGAATCAGCCTGAAGAGAAAAATGCCCAGAGGAACCCTGATGAAAAGGGATGGGCTTGCTATCACTGTGGAAAGGAGTGGCATCTCAAGCGAAGTTGCCCTCAGGCGTCTAAGCCGCACCTGGCTCCCCATCAAGTCTGCAAGGGACCACACTGGAGGAGACACCGCCCCCAGAGGCACAGGCCCCAGGGTCGGGCTCTCAGGACAATCAGGACTGAAGGTGTCTGAGGGTCCCCACTCAAGCTTCCAACCTAATTACACCTGAGGAGCCCCGGGTTTTAATAACTGTGGGGGCCAATCCGTTGATTTCCTTTTGGACACTGGGGCAATTCTCTGTGCTTACTGAAGCCCTTGGTCCACTTTCTCCCAGTCCACTACTGTAATGGAAGGATGAGCCAAACATTATTATTTCAGTCATCCTTTAAGCTGCAACTGGGGCTCTGTGCTGTTTTCTCACGAGTTTCTGATCGTGCCGGGGTTTCCCTCACCCCTTCTGGGGAGGGATATACCCAGCAAGGCCCAGGCCTCTGTTTTCATGAATATGGAGCCTGCTCTTTCTCTCCCGTTAATTGAACAAAATGTAAATCCTAGAGTATGGGCTGATGGAAAGACAGTGGGTCAAGCACAAAATGCTGTTCCTGTTGTTATCAAGCTCAAAGACCCTCACCTATTTCCACATCAAAGCAGTACCCACTAAAGTCCTAGGTTAAAGAAGGGTTAAAACCCATAATTGAAAATTTAAAGGAGCAGGGGCTATTAAATCCCTGTAATAGTCCATGCAACACTCCTATTTTGGGTGGAAAAAGTCAAATGATATACGGAGACTAGTTCAAGATTTACAAATAATAAATGAGGCTGTGGTTCCTTTTACTCATATGCCAAAAACAAATGGATTTTCTTGCTTACAGGTCTGGGTAGACACTTTTACTGGATGGATTGAGATCTTTCCCTGCCATACTGAACAGGCTAAGGAAGTTATAAAAATTTTAATACATGACATTATTCCCAGGTTTGGGCTGCCATGGAGTCTCCAGAGTGACAATGGCTCCACCTTTAAAGCTGCTGTAATTCAAGGGGTGTCAAAAGCTCTAGGAATAGAATATCACTTACCCTGTTCCTGGAAAAACCAATCTTCAGGAAAGGTAGAAAAGGCTAATGACATTATTAAGAGACATTTGCATAAATTAACTTAAGAGATGTGGAACTGACTAAAATTTCTACCCATAGCTTTTAATGAGGGTTCAGACTGCCCCTAAAAAGGAAGGACTGTCCCCCTTTGAATGTGTCTATGGAAGACCCTTTTTATGCACAGACATTGTTATAGGCCCTGGGGCCTTATAATTAACTAACTATGTGACTCAGCTTTCAGCCTTTCAAGAGACATTACGGAAACTCTGGAACATGACTCCTGACCCAGCCTCTGAGTCAAGCAAGCCACTCTTTGAGCCAGGCAACGAGGTCCTGATAAAGACTTTGGGGTCTGGAGGCCATTCTCTCAAGCCCTTCTGGGAAGGCTCTTATCAGGTTATTCTTTCTTCTCCCACAGCTGTCAAGGTGCCAGGAATTGATTCCTGGGTGCACCACACTTGAGTTAAAAAGTGGCACCCTGACCAAAATTAACAATGTCATTTTTTGTCTTTATCCTCTATGTTTTCACATTTTACTTTTCAGATGGGCCTGATAATCTATGTGAACCTGCTTCTGTTGACTCCAAAAATCCTGAGTCTATCGTTTGACCCTCAAGACAATGCCTTCCTGTCCTGGGCTCATTCCTACGCTGCATTCCACAATCTATCTAACTGCTGGGTCTGCACAGCACTCCCCTCTTCATCAGTTGAAGGCTTCCCATGGAGGCTTTCTCCATTTCAAGGAGAAGACTTTCCTCAACTCTATAAATATCTCCACCAACAACAATCACGTGTGATGCCTCTCTTTTAATCATGATATCTAGCAATCCTAAAATGGATTGGTGCAAAACTTTGTATTTTAACTATGGACAAAATGTGACTTTTAATCTTGCTTATACATTGTCTTGGTTTAATGACTATTTTGCCTTACATCTGTTACTGTGTACTGGATTTGTTTCTAACCATTTCAAAGCTTTTAAGTCACAAATGAATGTCCAGGCTCCTACGAATGCCACAGCCTCCTCCAGCTAATACTTGGGGCCCCTGGATCAGAGACCTTCAATATGAGGATTAGGAGAATATGCTGCCTCAACAGTTGAGGGACAGTGCCCCATCACAGCAGGAAGCAGATATGGAATGAAAACAACGCCCCTTTCCCTTGGCAACATAATTCTGCTAAAAGAAAATAGGGGGATGAGAGAGTCAATTCCTAGGCAGGTTGATAAACAGTTTGGGGTCTCCAAGGAGAGAGGGGCCTGGTGTTCTCAAGGAGGAGATAGGAATCTGGAACTCTCAAGAAGGAGGAAAGGAAAAACTTTTTTTCCCCTCTACATTCCTTAGTCTTAGTCACACGAAACATTTGTTTCTTTAAGCCCAGGACTGATGATTACACAACAAACAACTCAGTTTAAACTCTGTACTAGGGATTATATAACAACAATGTATCCTGCTTGAGGGCAGTTTCTCTTTCCTGAAAACCTTCTGACTAATCCTGATATCTTAAAAGGTATATTATGGGAGTGGGTCTAGTGGAATCTTTCTATTGTTAAGTTCTAATCCTGTTATCCTAAAATGTAAATTGTGTGAGTGGGTCTGGTAAAATTTTCACAAACTTGAGACATTCTTTTAATTTATTGTAATAATTCATTAAAAAGTATATAACTCCCTTGCTAACACTAGTGAGGGGGCTATTTCTCCATCCCCCTTCTGACGTGTATGTCAGGAGATTTCTCTGTGCCTTTTCGCTTTAGTAAAACTCTGCCACACAAAAGCTCTTGAGTGATCAAGCCTGGTCCCTGGTCCCAAAGTTAAATCTTTGAAGATCACAAAACCAACACCACTCACTAAGTTATCACTCTCACATCTGTACATGACTACTGAAAAACCATAGGTTTGACTAGACAGACCTTTGTTGGCAAAGTAATGTCTCTGCTTTGTAATATGCTATCTAGGTTGGTCATAGCTTTTCTTCCAAGGAGCAACCATCTTTTAATTTCATGGCTGCAGCCACAAAAAAGAAAGAAAGAAAGAAAGAAAGAAAGAAAGAAAATGAAAACTACAGGCCAATATCACTGATGAACATAGATGCAAATATCCCTTACAAAATTCTAGCAAACAGACTCCAACAACATACTAAAAAGATCATACATCATGACCAAGTGGGCTTTATCCAAAGAATGCAAGGATTCTTTAATATCTGCAAATTAATCAATGTAATACACCACATTAACAAATTGAAAGATAAAAACCATATGATTATCTCAATAGATGCAGAAAAAGCCTTTGACAAAATTCAACATCCATTTATGATAAAAACTCTCCAGAAAGCAGGAATAGAAGTAACATACCTCAATATAAAAAGCTATATATGACAAACCCACAGCAAACATTATCCTCAGTGGTGAAAAATTGAAAGCATTTCCCCTAAAATCAGGAAAAAGACAAGGGTGCCCACTCTCACCACTACTATTCAACATAAGTTTGGAAGTTTTGGCCACAGCAATCAGAGCAGAAAAAGAAATAAAAGGAATCCAGATAGGAAAAGAAGAAGTGAAACTCTCACTGTTTGCAGATGACATGATCCTCTACATAGAAAACCCTAAAGACTCTACCAGAAAATTACTAGAGCTAAACAATGAATATAGTAAAGTTGCAGGATATAAAATTAACACACAGAAATCCCTTGCATTCCTGTACACTAACAATGAGAAAACAGAAAGAGAAATTAAGGAAACAATACCATTCACCATTGTAACAAAAAGAATAAAATACTTAGGAGTATATCTACCTAAAGAAACAAAAGACCTATACATAGAAAACTATAAAACACTGATGAAAGAAATCAAAGAGGACACAAATAGATGGAGAAATATACTGTGTTCATGGATTGGAAGAATCAATATTGTGAAAATGAGTATACTACGCAAAGCAATCTATAGATTCAATGCAATCCCTATCAAGCTACCAACGGTATTCTTCACAAAACTAGAACAAATGATTTCACAATTCGTATGGAAATACCAAAAACCTTGAATAGCCAAAGCAATCTTTAGAAAGAAGAATGGACTGGAGGAATCAACCTGCCTGACTTCACACTCTACTACAAAGCCACAGTCATCAAGACAGTACGGTACTGGCACAAAGACAGAAATATAAATCAGTGGAACAAAATAGAAAGTCCAGAGACAAATCCATGTACTTACGGACACCTTATCATTGACAAAGGAGGCAAGAATATACAATGGACAAAACACAACCTCTTTAACAAGTGGTGCTGGGAAAACTGGTCAACCACTTGTAAAAGAATGAAACTAGAACACTTTCTAACACTGTACACAAAAATAAACTCAAAATGGATTAAAGATCTAAATGTAAGACCAGAAACTATAAAACTCCTAGAGGAGAATATAGGCAAATCACTCTCCAACAAAAATCACAGCAAGATCCTCTATGACCCACCTCCCAGAATATTGGAAATAAAAGCAAAACTAAACAAATGGGACCTAAAGAAACTTAAAAGCTTTTGCACAACAAAGGAAACTATAAGCAAGGTGCAAAGACAGCCTTCAGAATGGGAGAAAATAATAGCAAATGAAGCAACAGACAAAGCATTAATCTCAAAAATATACAGGCAACTCCTGCAGCTCAATTCCAGAAAAATAAATGACCCAATAAAAAAATGGGCCAAATATCTAAACAGACATTTCTCCAAAGAAAACATACAGATGGCTGACAAACACATGAAAAGATGCTCAACATCACTCATTATCAGAGAAATGCAAATCAAAACCTCAATGAGGTACCATTACACACCAGTCAGAATGGCTGCTATCCAAAAGTCTACAAGCAACAAATGCTGGAGAGGGTGTGGAGAAAAGGGAACCCCCTTACACTGTTGGTGGGAATGCAAACTAGTACAGCCACTATGGAGAACAGTGTGGAGATTCCTTAAAAAACCGGAACTAGAACTGCCATATGACCCAGTAATCCCACTCCTGGGCATACACACTGAGGAAACCAGATCTGAAAGAGACACGTGTGCCCCAATGTTCATTGCAGCACTGTTTGTAATAGCCAGGACATGGAAGCAACCTAGATGCCCATCAGCAGATAAATGGATAAGGAAGCTATGGTACATATACACTATGGAATATTACTCAGCCTTTAAAAAGAATTCATTTGAATCAGTTCTATTGAGATGGAGGAAACTGGAGCCCATTATACAGAGTGAAGTAAGCCAGAAAAATAAACACCAATACAGTATACTAACACATATATATGAAATTTAGAAAGATGGTAACGATAACCCTATATGAAAAACAGAAAAAGAGACACAGATGTGTAGAACAGACTTTTGGACTCTGTTTTTGGGAGAAGGCGAGGGTGGGATGTTCTGAGAGAATAGCATTGAAACAAGTATACTATCAAGGGTGAAACAGATCACCAGCCCAGGTTGGCTGCATGAGACAAGTGCTCAGGGCTGGTGCACTGGGAAGACCCAGAGGGATGGGATGGAGAGCGAGGCGGGAGGGGGGATCAGGATGGGGAACACATGTAAATCCATGGCTGATTCATGTCACTGTATGGCAAAAACCACTACAACACTGTAAAGTAATTAGCCTCCAACTAATAAAAATAAATGAAAAAAAAAATTTTTTTAATTCATGGCTGCAGTCACCATCTGCAGTGATTGTCACTGTTTCCACTGTTTCCTATTTGCCATGAAGTGATGGGACCAGATGCCATGATCTTCGTTTTTTGAATGTTGAGTTTTAAGCCAGCTTTTTCACTCTTTTCTTTCACTTTCATCAAGAGACTCTTTAGTTCCTCTTTGCTTTCTGCCATAAGGGTGGTGTCACCTGCATATCTGAGGTTTTTGGTATTATTCCCTGACATCTTGGCTCCAACTTGTGCTTCACCCAGCCTGGTTTTTCGCATGATGTACTCTGTGTATAAGTTAAATAAGCAAGGTTACAATATACAGCTTTGATGTACTGCTTTCCTAATTTGGAACCAGTCCATTGTTCCATGTCCAGTTTTAACTGTTGCTTTGTGTGTGTGTGTGTGTGTGTGTGAATGGAAGTCAAGTGTATTTGAACAAAAGCTCCAACAAGCAAATTTGTCTCAGCAGAAGGCAGAGATCTGTGCTGACTTCAGTACAGACACTGATACAGTATAGCTAGTATTGGCTACTTTGCACCTAGTAGCAGATCACCCTTTCCATGGCTTAGCACATTTACAGAAAACTGTTCACCATGGAAGGACCTCACAGATGACCTCTGAGTGTGTGGCTCAGCCATTCACATCCCCAGCACTACTTCCACAGTCCCAGCTGGCATCGCTGTCAGCCAGACTCCACTGCCTAGAGAACGGCTCCAGCATCACCGCATCCCAGGGGCAGCTGGCTTCTCCATCATTGCCATGCCCATGGTCGCTCCTCCCTGCAGTAGGGGGAGCTCAGCCTCAGGACCTGCTCATCTCAACCAAAACCCTGGGAGCTGTGCCTTCCCAACACAAGCATCACCTCAAAGTGCCATTTTCTAAACACAGAGATTCCTCTAGTTAAGCCTATAAGCTAAGAGTAATCAAGGAGAAATATGCCTAAAGCTTGATCTGGGTTAGTGTATATGAAATAAAGCACACTTTATAAATCGAGTCCTTACAAAGGAAAGACTTAGATCCTGGCCAAGTCAGGGTAAACCTACCTGGAAAGACTGTCCCGTTTCTGCAGAGGTGGGCAGAGTACTCGGGACATGAAGCCTGTATGTGCTCTTGGTGCAAGCCTGGGAAGCTGGAAGGACCCAGCCAGTGCTGGCAGGTGCAGCAGCAGAAACCTGTCTGTCAACACCAGCCTGGCCCTTCTGCCCTGACCTCACAGTGCAGCTTCCTTCCTCACTGAGGAAGGAAGAAAAAGCAAGCTGCACTGTGAGCATTTATTCCCTCTCCCTGGTCTCAGGCCCAGGATTACAAGGGAGGCAGGAGTTTGAGTTTAACTTATAAAACTAACCTTTCCCTTTTGCCCCCTTGTTTTTTGTTTTTGTTGTTGTTGTTGTTTGTTTTGTTTTGCTTTTGTTTGCTTGTTTGTTTGTTTTCCCTGAAGAATCAGGAGTGTTTTCTCAGTTGCTCTTTCAAGGCCTTCTTGCTTTCTTGTTACAGGATCCATAAAGCCCAGAATATAGAGGAGTTCAAGTCGGGATTTGCCACGAAGCTGTGAAAGGCCCTGGGGTAAGACAGAGACGCCAGCAGGGGAGCCACAAAGTGTCCATACAGGACGATGAGAAAAGGCTTGCCAGTTGCTGTTTTACATGCTCTTTGCAGCCATTCCACTGCATAATTCCAACCTGAGCCTTCTTCAGCAGGTCAGGTACAGGAATACAGCTGTCTGGCATGAGCCTCTACAGCTTGAAGGTGGTGATGACCAAGGCCAGCGTGGAACCCTTGAGCTGCAGCAGCTGATGGCCCACCACACACAGCTGCAGATGGCTGGTCAGAGATTCTACATAGAGGGGAGGATCCCTCTGAGGCCTCAGCTCCTTCATGTGGGGCCAGTGCAGGACCACCAGGGTGTGCAATATGGACAGAAAGTCCAGCGGCATCCTGATGTGAAGGTCCCCATGCAGTTTGTCTGAAACAGCCAGCTCCATCCTGAGCAGCTCATTCAGGGACAAGCCAGAGCCATTGTGCTTTATGAAGTCTTTTATGTGTGGAATCAACTCCTTTCTTCATTAACTTCTGCGGCAAGTCTCAAGGAAGAAATTGTGACAGCGGAGTATATGCTTGTTTATCTTTACTGAAACCACGAGGTGGCTGAAGACAGTGAGAGCCTGGTGAAAAGTGATACACCCACCACATTAACAGATTGAAAGATAAAAGCTACATGATTATCTCAATAGATGCAGAGAAAGCCTTTGACAAAATTCAACATCCATTTGTGATTAAAAAAAAAAAAAAAAAAAAACCCTTCAGAAAGCAGGCATAGAAGGAACATACCTCAACATAGTAAAAGCCATATATGATAAACCCATACCAAACATTATCCTCAATGGTGAAAAATTGAAAGCATTTCCCCTAAAGTCAGGAACAAGACAAGGGTGCCCACTCTCACCACTATTATTCAACATAATTTTGGAAGTTTTAGCCACTGCAATCAGAGAAGAAAAAGAAATAAAAGGAATCCAGATAGGAAAAGAAGAAGGAAAACTCTTACTGTCTGCAGATGACATGATCCTCTACATAGGAAACCCCAAAGACACTACCAGAAAATTACTAGAGCTAATCAATGAATATAGTAAAGTGGCAGAATATAAAAGTAACACACAGAAATCCCTTGTATTCCTATACACTAACAATGAGAAAACAGAAAGAGAAATAAGGAAACAATTCCATTCACCATTGCAATGAAAAGAATAAAATATTTAGGAATAAATCTACCTAAGGAAACAAAAGACCTATATGTAGAAAACTATAAAACACTGATGAAAGAAATCAAAGAGGACACAAATAGATGGAGAAATATACCATGTTCATGGATCAGAAAAAATCAATATAGTGAAAATGAGTACACTACCCAAAACAATCTATAGATTCAATGCAATCCCTATTAGGCTGCCAATGGTATTTTTCACAGAACTAGAACAAATAATTTCACAATTTGTATGGAAATACAAAAAATCTCAAATAGCCAAAGCAATCTTGAGAAAGAAGAATGGAACTGGAGGAATTAACCTCCCTGACTTCAGACTATATTACAAAGCTAGTCATCAAGACAGTATGGTACTGGCACAAAGACAGAAATGTAGACCAATGGAACAAAATAGAAAGCCCAGAGATAAATCCATGAACCTATGGACACCTTATCTTTGACAGAGGAGGCAAGACATACAATGGAGAAAAGACAATCTCTTTAACAAGTGGTGCTGGGAAAACTGGTCAACCACTTTTAAAAGAATGAAACTAGAACACTTTCTAACACTGTACACAAAAATAAACTCAAAATGGATTATAGATCTAAACATAAGACCAGAAATTATAAAACTCCTAGAAGAAAACATAGGCAAAACAGTCTCTGACATAAATCACAGCAGGATCCTCTATGACCCACCTCCCAGAGTAATGAACATAAAAGCAAAAATAAACAAATGGGACCTAATTAAACTTAAAAGCTTTTGCACAGTGGAGGAAATTATAAGCAAGGTGAAAAGACAGCCTTCAGAATGGGAGAAAATAACAGCAAATGAAGCAACTGACAAAGAATTAATCTCAAAAATATACAGACAACTCCTGCAGCTCAATTCCAGAAAAATAAACAACCCAATCAAAGAGTGGGCCAAAGAACTAACCAGACATTTCTCCAAAGAAAACATACAGATGGCTAACAAACACATGAAAAGATGCTCAACATCACTCACTATCAGAGAAATGCAAATCAAAACCACAATGAGGTACCATCTCACGCCAGTCAGAATGGCTGCCGTCTAAAAGTCTATAAACAATAAATGCTGGAGAGGGTGTGGAGAAAAGGGAACACTCTTACATTGTTGGTGGGAATGAACACTAATACATCCATTATGGAGAACAGTGTGGAGATTTCTTAAAAAACTGGAAATAGAACTACCATAAGACCCAGCAATCCCATTGCTGGACATACACACTGAGGAAACCAGAACTGAAAGAGACATATGTACCCCAATGTTCATCGCAGCACTTTTTATAACAGCCAGGACGTGGAAGCAACCTAGATGTCCATCAGCAAATGAATGGATAAGAAAGCTGTGGTACATATGCACAATGGAATATTACTCAGCTATTAAAAAAGAATGCATTTGAACCAGTTCTAATGAGGTGGATGAAACTGGGGCCTATTATACAGAGTGAAGTAAGTCAGAAAGAAAAACACCAATACAGTATATTAATGCATATATATGGAATTTAGAAAGATGGTAATGATGACCCTACATGAGAGACAGCAAAAGAGACACAGATACAAAGAACCGGCTTTTGGACTCTGTGGGAGAAGGCGAGGGTAGGATGATTTGAGAGAATAGCATTGAAACATGCATATTGTCATAAGTGAAACAGATCACCAGTCCAGGTTCAATGCATGAGACAGGGTGCTCAGGGTTGGTGCACTGGGATGACCCTCAGGGATGGGATGGGGAAGGAGGTGGGAGGGGGCTCAGGATCAGGGACACATGTACACCCATGGCTGACTCATGTCAATGTATGGCAAAAACCACTACAATACTGTAAAATAATTAGCTTCCAATTAAAATAAATAATTTTTTAAAAAGTGGTCAGGGAGCAGTCAAAGGTGCTCTCAAGGATTCACTCAGTTCTCAGGAGCCACAGCACAACTTCCCCAAGGCAAAACAAACCCTGCCCACTGAAGTGGCCGACCTCCGCAGATGTGCCCTTGCGGGACCTGCTCAGGTCAGCGGCAGCCGGGAAGGCCCCTGGTTTCCTGCAGGAGCCGGTGGCAGGCGGGGGTGGGGGCCCTGTAGGCGGCGAGAGCGCCCCCCTCCTGGAGCTGGTCCACGGAGGGCAGGGAGCCCTGGGGAGACCTGCCCAGACCGTGTGCACAGACACGTCCCCAGCGGGGTGGACAGTGGGGGGCGTGTGCCCAGACCTCCCTCCGAACTGGCGCCTGGACCAGGGTCTCACCACCAGGCCCAGTTCTGTGGCAGTGCCGCCCTCCGGAGACACGGCTGTGTCAGGGCCTGGCTGACTGGTGTTTCCCGACCTGCAAACAGGTTTCTCAGGAGGCAGGTCAGCTGGTCTGCTATTCCCATCTCTTGAAGAATTTTCCACAGTTTGTTGTGATCCACACAGTCAAAGGCTTTGGCATAGTCAATAAAGCAGAAGTAGATGCTTTTCTGGAATTCTTTTGCTTTTTCTATGATCCAGTGGATGTTGTCAATTTAATCTCTGGCTCCTCTGCCTTTTCTAAATCCAGCTTGAACATCTGGAAGTTCACAGTTCACGTATTACTGAAGCCTGGCTTGGAGAATTTTGAACATTACTTTCCTAGTGTGTAGGATGAGTTCAATTGGGCGGTGGTTTGAACATTCTTTGGCATTGCCTTTCTTTGGGATTGCAATGAAAACAGCTTTTCCAGTCCTGTGGCCACTGCTAAGTTTTCCAAATTTGCTGTTTATTGTTTACTTGTGATCAAAAGGAATTTGACTAAGATATCATCAGTCTCCTGCTCATAGTGCACTTTATTTTCAGATCCAGTACCCAGAAAGAGGTAAGAGCTTCTAAATTGTGACTATATATTCCTAAACCAGATTTTCACCCTTGAGCTTCATAATCAGAGGGGGGGAAAATGTATATGTCCCATTCATTTTCTATCTGAAGAGCTTAACACAGTTCGTGGCACACAGTAGGCCCTTAAGAACTTTTTTTTTTTTTTTTTTTTTTGAATGAATGGAATGGAATATATTCCCATTAAATTTACAGATACCTCCAAGGAAATAACTCTATTTCAGATTTTGGAAAGTGAGATCTAAACATAGGCTAACCTCATAATTCAAGGAAAGACAAAGGAAGTCACTGGGCAAAAATCCTCTCCTGTTACCACCAGCACTGGCTCTACAAACCAACCTGAATCTGCACCTAACCTCTCTGACCTACCTCCGGATTTGAAGGAAGATGAATCCTGGCTATTATAAAACTCAAACCTTCCATTTATCCTCTGGATCCCTCTCTAGCCCTACCTTTTCTGTGAAGTTTTCTACTCTTTAATGAATCTTTAATTTCACTCTCTTTGCATGACCATTCTCATCAGCATGGAAATACTCCCTTATGTCATAACAAACACACACATATATTCACACACACAGTAACTTGGCATCATAGCCTTTCCAGTTATTGATCCATTGATCAACCCTCTTGATGGAAAACCAATATACAGCTTTCTATCCTCTCTCTCTACTTGCATAAACCATTGCTGGAGAGCTTCCATCACCACTGCTCTTTGAAACTGCTCATCAAACATATCAGCAACATACAAGTTACCAAATTCAAAGAATGGTATTTTATCTTTTATACTTATTAACTCAGCTTCTTCTTAGTAACAACTTACTTAGTTAACCAATCTCTTCTTCAGATTCTGTGACAAAATTTCACTGGTATTTTCCCACCATCTCTGGCAACCCTGAGAAATCTCCATTACTGATTCATCTCATTTGACACCTAAATTTTGGACTGCATTAGAACCAAGTCCAAGGACTCTTATCAGTCTATGAAGAAAAAGATCTAGTTTGTCTTGTTCAATCCCTACTTACAAAACCGGTCAAGAGGTGCTGGTAAAACGAATAAATTAGGGCCACCTCTGCAACACCTCCTCCTTTTTTCTGTTGCCTTTGCCATTAGTTCCAGCTGAGTATAGATAGGTCTGTATACACAAAGCATTCCTAAGCGAACAGTGCAAAGAAATAGAGAAAAACAATAGAATGGGAAAGACTTGAGGTCTCTTCAAGAAAATTAGAGATACCAACAGAATATTTCATGCAAAGATGACCACAATAAAGGACAGAAATGGAATGGACCTAACAGAAGAAGAAGATATTAAGAAAAGATGGCAAGAACACACAAAAGAAGTCTATTAAAAAGATCTTAATGACCCAGATAATCATTATGGTGTGATCACTCACTAGAGTCAGACATCCTGGAGTGCAAAATCAAGTGGGCCTTAGGAAATATCACTACAAACAAAGCTAGTAGAGGTGATGAAATTCCAGCTGAGCTATCCTAAAAGATGATGCTGTAAAGTGCTGCATGCAATATGCTAGCAAATTTGGAAAACTCAGCAGTACCCACAGGACTGGAAAAATTCAGTTTTCATTCCAATCCCAATGAAGGCCAATACCCAAGAATAGTCAAACTACCACATAATTGTACTCATTTCACATGCTAGCAAGGTCATGCTCAAAATTCTCCAAGCTAGGCTTCAACACGCTCAAAATTCTCCAAGGTAATCTCCTGTAGAGGTACAAGTCAGCAGTGGACTACTACAGGGACAGGGGCTCTGGGTGTAGCAGACTTGGGTATGGCATAAGCCCTCTTGGAGAAGCTCTCCATTAACCCCACTATAAAGCTGCCAGAACTTACACAGGACTGGGAAATAGATCCTTGGAGGGCATAAACAGAAACTTGTGCACCAGGACCCAGGAGAAAAGAGCAAGGACCCCACAAGAGACTGACCCAGACTTGCCTTTGAGTGTCCAGGAGTCTCCAGCAGAGGTGTGGGTTGGTGATGGCCTGCTGTAGGGCTGATGGCACTGAATGTACCAGTAAATGCATGGGATCTTTCAAAAGAGGTCATCATTATCTTTATTACCTTCACAACAGTTTGGCCCAAGGTAAATAAAAGGAGGGAACACAGCCCCACTCATCAACAGAAAATTGAATTAAAGATTTACTGAACATGGTCCATGTTCATCAGAACAAGGCCCAGTTTCCCTGTCAGTCAGTCTCTCCCATCAGGAAGCTTCAATAAGCATCTTATCCTTCCACATCAGAGGGCAGACAGATTGAAAACCACAACCACAGAAAACTAACCAATCTAACCACATGGACCACAGCCTTGTCTAACTCAATGAAACTATGAGCCATGCCATGTAGGGCCACCCAAGACGGATGGGTCATGGTGGAGAGTTCTAGTAAAATGTGGTCCCATGGAGAAGGGAATGGCAAACCACTTCAGTATTCTTGCCTTGAGAACCCCTTGAAGAGTATGTAGAGGCAAAAAGATAAGACAATGAATGATGAACTTCCCAGATCAGTAGGTGCCAAACATGCTACTGGAGAAGAGTGGAGAGATAACTCCAGAAAGAATGAAGAGACAGAGCCAAAGAAAAAACCAACACCCAGTTGTGGGTGTGACTGGTGATAGAAGCAAGGTCTGAGCCTGTAAAGAGCAATATTGCATAGGAACCTGGAATGTTAGGTCCATGAATCAAGGCAAATTGGAAGTGGTCAAACAGGAGATGGCAAAAGTGAATGTCGACATTTTAGGAATCAGTGAACTAAAATGGACTGGAAAGGGTGAATTTAACTTAGATGACCATTATATCTACTACCCTGGGCAAGAATCCCTTAGAAGAAATGGAGTAGCCATCATAGTCAACAAAAGAGTCCAAAATGCGTACTTGGATCCAATCTCAAAAACGACAGGATGATTTCTGTTAGTTTCCAAGACAAACAACTCAATATCACAGTAATCCAAGTGTATGCCCCGACCAGTAATGCTAAAGAAGCTGAAGTTGAATGGTTCTATGAAGACTGACAAGACCTTCTAGAACTAACACCCAAAACAGATGTCCTTTTCATTATAGGGGACTGGAATGCAAAAGTAGGAAGTCAACAAATATCTGGAGTAACAGGCAAATTTGGCCTTAGAGTAGAGAATGAAGCAGGGCAAAGGCTAACAGAGTTTTGCCAAGAGAACGTACTAGTCATAGCAAACACCCTCTTCCAACAACAGAAGAGAAGACTCTACACATGGATATCACCAGATTGTCAATACCATAATCAGATTGATTATATTCTTTGCAGACAAAGATGGAGAACCGCTATACAGTCAGCAAAAACAAGACCAGAACCTGACTGTGGCTCAGGCCATGAATTCCTTAAGATAAAATTAAGACTTAACTGGAAGAAAGTAGGGAAAACCACTAAACCATTCAGAAATGACCTAAATCAAATCCCTTACTATTATACAGTAGAAGTGAGAAATAGATTTAAGGGACTAGATGTCAGACACAGTGCCTGATGAACTATGGATGGAGGTTCATGACATTGTACAGGAGACAGGGATCAAGAACATCCCCAAGAAAAAGAAATGCAAAAAAGCAAAATGGCTGTCTGCAGAGGCCTTACAAATAGCTGTGAAGAGAGGTGAAAAGCAAAGGAGAGAAGGAAAGATATACCCATTTGAATGCAGAGTTCCAAAGAATAGCAAGGAGATAGAAGAAAGCCTTCCTCAGCTATCAATGCAAAGAAATAGAGGAAAACAATAGAATGGGAAAGACTAGAGATCTCTTCAAGAAAATTAGAGATACCAAGGGAACATTTCATGCAAAGATGGGCTCAATAAAGGACAGAAATGGTATGGACCTAACAGAAGCAGAAGATATTAAAAAGAGGTGGCAAGAATACACAAAAGAACTGTATAAAAAAACATCTTAATGACCTAGATAATCATGATGGTGTTTACAGCCGGACATCCTGGAATGTGAAGTCAAATAGGAAGCATCACTATGAACAAAGCTAGTGGAAGTGATGGAATTCCAGTTGAGCTATTCCAAATTCTCAAAGATGATGCTGTGAAAGTGCTGCACTCAATATGCCAGCAACTTTGGAAAACTCAGCAGTGGTCACAGGACTGGGAAAGGTCAGTTTTCATTCCAATAACAAAGAAAGGCAATACCAAAGAATGCTCAAACTACTGCACAATTGCACTCATCTCACACGCTAGTAAAATAATGCTCAAAAGTCTCCAAGCCAGGCTTCAACAATACGTGAACCATGAACATCCAGATGCTCAAGCTGGATTTAGAAAATGCAGAGGAACCAGAGATCAAATTGTCAACATCTGCTGGATTATCAAAAAAGGAAGAGAGTTCCAAAAAAAAAAAAACTATTTCTGCTTTGTTGACTATGCCAAATCCTTTGACTGTGTGGATCACCACAAACTGTGGGAAATTCTGAAAGAGATGGGAATACCAGACCACCTGACCTGCCTCTTGAGAAATCTGTATGCAGGTCAGGAAATAACAGTTAGAACTGGACATGGAACAAGAGACTGGTTCCAAATCGGGAAAGGAGTATGTCAAGGTTATATATTGTCACCCTGCTTATTTAACTTATATGCAGAGTACATCATGAGAAATACTGGGCTGGATGAATCGCAAGCTGAAATCAAGATTGCCAGAGAAATATCAGTAACCTCAGATATGCAGATGACACCACCCTCGTGGCAGAAAGCAAGGAACTAAAGAGCCTCTTGACGAAAGTGAAAGAGGAGAGTGAAAAAGTTGGCTTAAAGTTCAACATTCAGAAAACTAAAATCATGGCATCTGGTCCCGTTACTTCATGGCAAATAGATGGGGAAACAGTGGAAACAGTTGCACACTTTATTTTGGGGGGCTCCAAAATGACTGAAGATGGTGACTGCAGCCATGAAATTAAAAGACACTTACTTCTTGGAAGGAAAGTTATGACCAAACTATACAGTGTATTAAAAGTCAGAGACATTACTTTACCAACAAAGATTCATCTAGTCAGGGCTATTGTTTATCCACTAGCCGTGTATGAATGTGAGAATTGGACTATAAAGAAAGCTGAGCACCAAAGAATTGATGCTTTTGAACTGTGGTGTTGGAGAAGACTCTTGAGAATCCCTTGGACTGCAAGAAGATCCAACCAGTCCATCCTGAAGTTCAGTCCTGAGTATTCATTGGAAGGACTGATGTTGAAGCTGAAACTCCAGTACTTTGGCTACCTGATGGGAAGAGACGACTCATTTGGAAAGACCCTGAGGCTGGGAATGATTGAAGGCGCGAGGGGAAGGTGACGACAGAAGATAGATGGTTGTATGGCATCACCAACTCAATGGACATGAGTTTGGGTAAACTCTGGGAGTTGGTGACAGACAGGGAAGCCTGGCGTGATGCAGTCCATCGGGTCGCAAAGAGGTGGACAAGACAGACCGACAGAACTGAACTGAAGTGAGGCTTCAACAGACATGAACTCAGATCTTCTAGATGTTCAAGCTGGATTTAGAAAAGGCAGAGGAACCAGAGATCAAACTGCCAATATCTGTTGAATTATATAGAAAGCAAGATATTGCCAGTAAAACATCTACTTCTGCTTTGTTGATTATGCCAAAGCCTTTGACTGTGTGCATCACACCAAACTGTGGAAAATTCTTAAAGAGATGGGAATATCAGAACACCTTACCTGTCACCTGAGAAACCTGTGTGGAGGTCAAGAAGCAACAGTTAGAACTGGACATGGAATAATGACCTGGTTTCAAATTGGGAAAGGAGTAAGTCAAGGCTGTGTATTGTCACCTTGCTTATTTAACTTATATGCAGAATATATTCATTGGGAGGACTAACGCTGAAGCTGAAACTCCAATTCTTTTACCACCTGATGCAAACAGCCAAGTCTTTGGAAAAGAGCCTGATGCTGGGAAAGATTGAGGGCAGTTTGAGAGGGAATGTCAGAGGATGAGATGTTTGGATGGCATCACCAACTCAGTGAACATGATTTTGAGTAAACCGCGGGAGATGATGAAGGACAGGGAAGCCTGGTGTGGTACAGTCCGTGGGGTTGCAAAGAGTCAGACAGGACTGAGCGACTGAATAACAACAACAAATGTAAGAAAGTGGCAGACCTTCTAAATTACATTTCAAGGAATACTGACTTGGGGTAATGTGGAAGACAGTTTCCTGAGCTCTGACATCTGCATCACAATGGCTGGCATCAGCTCTGAGCAGGAGTCAGCATCATCAAAGGTATCTGGAACTGGGGTTTAGAGTCACTAAAAAGCCATGACAATTGAGGGACTCATTCCAGATGATCTTTGAGATCTCCTTGGGGAAATTCCTGAACTATTTGAAAGAATCTTTGAAATAGAGGCTAGAATGCCAACAATTTCCATGGTAGAAAATAAAAACGGGCAAATGACCCCACTGAAATTGAAACCAGCCCTATGTTGTGACTAGTGCAGCCTGAGAAATACAAATGATTTATGTGTTGTCTAGGTAGTTCATCACCTGAGGACATTTGACAATTTCTGGCATATACCAAAGTACTGGCTTATTTGTAGGAAGTATTGCCTACAATACTTCCAACAGGCTGAGGTCTAGATACAATGGACTGTCACAAGGCAGGAGGCTTCTCTATACAATTAATTGCCTATTATTTTATGGGAGGGCTACGGTTCCTGAAGAGATTCAAGGTATTAGGTCTGATAGAGAGAGTGCCTGAAGAACTATGGACAGAATTTCACAGCACTATATAGGAGGTAGTGACGAAAACCATTACCAAGAAAAGGAAATGGAAAAAGGCAAAATGGTTGCCTGAGGAGGCCTTACAAATAGGTCACAAAAGAAGAGAAGTGAAAGGTAAAGGAGAAAAGGAAAGATATACCTATCTGAATGCAGAGTTTCAAAGAATAGAGAGGAGAGATAAGAAAGCCTTCTTAAGTGAACAATGCAAAGAAATAGAGGAAAACAATAGAATGGGAAAGACCAGATATCTCTTCAAGAAAACTAGAGAACATTTCATGCAAAGATGGGCACAATAAAGGACAGAAATGGTGTGGACCTAACAGAAGAAGAAGATATTAAGAAGAGGTGGCAAGAATACAGAGGAGACCTATACAAAAAAGATCTTCATGACCCAGATAATCAAAATTGTGTGATTGTTGCAGGAAGGGGGACCCCCTTTCAGGGTCCGAAACTGGGCTTTTGTCTAACACTCGGAAAAGAATTGTCCGAGGAGACACGTGCTGACAAAGCAAGAGATTTTATTGGGAAAGGGCACCCGGGTGGAGAGCAGGAGGGTAAGGGAACCCAGGAGAACTGCTCTGCCGCGTGGCTCGCAGTCTTGGGTTTTATGGTGATGGGATTAGTTTTCGGGTGGTCTTTGGCCAATCATTTTAATTTAGAGTCTTTCCTGGTGGCGCACGCATCGCTCAGCCAAGATGGATGCTAGCAAGAGGGATTCTGGGAAGTGGACGGACAGGTAGTGTGGATGGACAGGTAGTGTCTCCTCTCGATCTTTCCCGAACTCTTCCGGCTGGTGGTGGCCTATTAGTTCCGTATTTCTTATCAGGATCTCTTGCCATAAAACAACTCATGCAAATGGTTACTATGGTACCTGACCAGGGTGGGCGGTTTCAATCAGTGTGCTTCCCCTAACAACTCCCCCCTGAGAGACTTTATACTCAAGATGCTTTTTGGGAATTGGGGCGGAGGTCTCTTTCTTTTGTAACTTCTTCCTGCTGTGTCGGGGCGTATGCCTGCCTAGCAGAGCAGAAGTCTCTCTCTACCTTTTTTGAAGCTTGAGGCCTCCAGGATGAGTGGAGCCGGTATTTTATGCCTAAGCATGCGGCTAGGTTTTGGGATATCGTGGCTGTAAATGAGGGCCCATTGTCACTCTGAAGTGACCGAGGCAGCCCAAACCTAGGCACTATCTCCTTTAGCAGAGCCTTACAGACTTTTGTAGCTCTCTCTGTCTCAGTAGGGAACGCTTTGATCTATCTTGTGAATGTGTCAATAAAGACTAGCAAATAAGAAAACCCTTGGGTCTTTGGCATGGCTGTAAAATCTACTTGTCAGTCCTCTCCTGGGTATGATCCCCGATGTTGGACAGGTTTAATTAGAGGAGGTGGCAAGGGTCTGGTTTTTGAATTATTTTTTAGACAGGTATCACAATTTTGTGTGACCTGTCTAACAACCTTAGCTAACTGGGGATGGTAGAGAATAGACTTAAGCAAGATTTTTAGATTATTTTTTCCAAAATGGATGCTCTTATGTAAGGGGTTAGTAATTTTTTAAACCTGAGAATCAGGGAGTTTTATTTGGGCCTGATCAGTCTGAAACCACCCATGTGACCCAATCTCCCAGCCCCGCTCAGCATATCGGGAATGTTCCTCTGGGGTATAATCTGGAGTCAGGGTTTCCTTGGGGAAAAGGGGGCAGATAGCAGTGGCAGAGGTAGCTTTCCTGGCAGCTCGTTTTGCCTCTTGATCAGCTTTCCTATTTCCCTGGGCCTCTTTTTCTTGCCCTTTTTGGTGACTCTTGCAGTGGATGACAGCTAATTTTGCAGGAAGTTTGACTGCCTCCAGGAGCCTGAGAATGAGCTCTTTGTGTTTAATAGGAGAGCTTCGGGCACTGAGCATCCCTCTTTCTTTTCAAATTGCTGCATGGGCATGCAGAATGAGGAAAGCATACTTAGAGTCCGTATACACATTAATCTTTTTTCCTTTTCCTAACTCCAAAGCTCTTGTCAGGGCAAAAAGTTCAGCTTTCTGGGCTGAGGTGTCTGGGGGAAGAGACTCACTTTTTTTAGTTTTTTTTAGGCTCACTACTGCATATCTTGTTTTTTTTTCTCCTTTTTTTTTTTTACAAAACTGCTGTCATCTGTGTACCAGTTTTTTTGGGTCAGATAAAGGTGTCTTTGATAGGTCCGGGCGAGAAGAGTATAACTCGTCTATGATTTGTATGCATTGGTGATCCAGAGGGGAAGTAGGGGGATCTGGCAGTAAGGCTGCTGGATTTAAAGTCTGGCAGACCCTCAACCTTATTTTTGGAGTGTCAAGGAGGAGGGCTTGGTATTGGGTGATCCTTTCCCCTGTCATCCACCTGTCCCCTTTAATTTCCAAGACTGCTTGCACCTGGTGAGGCGTATACACTGTGGTGGGCTGACCCAGGGTCAGCCTAGATGCCTCCTTAACCATAAGAGCGGTGGCTGTTACTGCCCGGAGGCAAGTGGGCCACCCTCTGGCCACCTCATCTAGTTGTTTTGAGAGATAAGCCACGGGTTGTAATACGGGCCCCATCATCTGCCCTAACATCCCAAGAGCAGTTTTTATCCTTTTAGAAACATAGAGTCTAAAAGGCTTCTCCAGGTTTGGGAGGCCTAAAGCTGGGGCTGTAGTGATGGACTCTTTTAGGGCATTAAAGGCCACCTTGCAGGTCTCATCTCAGTCGAGTGGCTCTTTCTCTTTTTCCCTTAACTTTTTATATAGGGGTTTGGCCAGATTGCCATAATTAGGAATCTAGATCCTGCAAAACCCGGTCATTCCTAAAAATCCCCTAAGCTGTTTTTTTGTTTGGGGGTACGGGGTATTTAAGATGAGGGATTTCTTCTCGGGGTCAAGCATTTTTTTTTTTCTTTTTGTAATTATAAATCTAAGGTATTTTACTTGGGTTAAGCTAATCTGAGCCTTTTTGGGGGATACTCGATAACACTTTTTATATAGGAAATTTAGAGTTTTAATAGTGTCCATTTGAGAGCTGGTAAAATCTGGACTAGCTATGAGCAAGTCATCCACATACTGTATTAGACTACTGTTCGTTAAAGTTAATTTTTTTAGTTCTCTCTCCAAGGAAGTCTCAAAGATATGAGGGCTATCCCTAAACCCTTGTGGTAGTCGAGTCCAGCAGAGTTGTATGGTCTCCCTCGTTTCCAAGTCCCGCCACTCAAAAGCAAAGAGTTTTTGGGATTCAGGATGGAGAGGAATGCAAAAGAAAGCATCTTTAAGATTTAAGACTGAGAAGTACTTGGCTTTTTTTGGGACTTGGGATAGGAGGGTATACGGGTTTGGGACTATGGGGTGGATGGGAACCACAGCTTCATTAACAGCTCTTAGATCCTGGACGAATTGATAAGATCTATCTGGTTTTTTAACGGGCAAGATTGGAGTATTGCAGGGGGACTCACAGCTGATTAGAATTTCAGTATCTCGGTATTTGTTAATTAATGGTCTAAGACCCTCAAGAGCTTTTGGTTTTAAGGGATATTGTCTTTTTCAGGGGTAGGGAGCATTTGGCCTCAGAGAAATCTTTACCGGTGGAACATTTATGGCTAAACCAGGGCTAGAGACATCCCACACCTGGGGATTGACCTCATCTAGGAAAGGGACAGACTCTTCTTTTTTTACTTCTGACTGTAAATATTTAGACACTAGGCAAAGAAAATTATCGACTTTTACCTTTTCCCAAGTCACTTTGGTTTGGAGGCGGCAAAGAAGGTCTCTCCCCAGTAGGGGAGCAGGGCAACCAGGGATGTATAAGAAGGGGTGGGTTTTTTGCCAATTTCCCACCTTACAATGGAGGGGCTTAGTAAAATTCAGGCTTTGGGGTTTTTCATCTACCCCTATCACCATTTTAGTCTGGGAGTCTAAAGGTCCTAATCGGAAAGGAAGAACAGAGAAGGCAGCCCCCGTGTCTAGAAGAAAGTTCACATCTTTACCTTTTATTTGTAGAGTCACCCAAGGGTCGAGAGGAGTGATCTGGATCTCACCATTCGCGGGGGTTTTTCGAGCCGCTGGGCACCGTCAGTCTTGGTTGCCCAGAACTAACACAGAGGGAGCAGGTGTAGGGGTCGCCATACGCCTTCCCTTAGGGCGATATGGACACTCCCTTTTTTAATGTCTATCCTCTCTGCAGTAGGCACATTGGGTACGGCTCAGCCGCGGTGGATTGTTAAGATCTTTTTTTCTTCCTTGCTCTCCCCGGGACTCTCGCATAGTGGCAGGATGAATCAAGGCCAGGATTTTAGCCTGTTGTTGGGCCAAGGCCTGGGTCTGCCTCTCTATTTTCTTATTTTTTCGGACTTTTTTTTGCTCCCTTCTTGCTTTTTCCTCCCGGTCCCTGTTCAAAAACACCCTATTTGCCTCCTCCACCAAATCGGAAATTGGGGTCTCTGGTCCTTTTTTTAGTTTTTGTAATTTTTTTTTATGTCTGGGGCTGCCTGGGTTATGAAGGAATGGGCCAACAGGACTCGTCTTTTTATACTTGTTAAATCTGTCTCGGTAAAGTTTTTAAAGGCTTCTGTGAGTCTGCCCAAAAAAAGAGCTGGATTTTTATTTTCTCCCTGTGTAACCTCTTTTATTTTATTATAATTAACAACCTTTCGCACACCCTGGGTCATTTTCTGTAGTAGGCAAGTAATGAGGTGTCTTAAGGATTTTTTTTCTGCCCTTGTATTAGGATCTCAGTCTGGCTCTGTCGAGGGAATTGCCTCTTCGGCAGGGGCCAGACTGACATCTATCCGCTGTCTTTTATCAGCCACTTTTTTAGCCTGATCTAGGATTTGAGCTTTTTTTTCATCATTACAACACCGGGTGAGGATGGCCATTATATCTCTCCAGGTGAGGGAGAAGTTAAGGCTAAGACGCTCAAATTTATCCTTAAATTTTTGGGGGTTCTCGGAATATGAACCCAATTGTTTTTTGCATTGGGTAATGTCTTGCATAGAGAACGGAACATGAACGTGCATAGTTCCCCGCTCCCCATCTGGTACCTCTCTTAGGGGGCAGATTTTGTCTGAGGATGACCTTTTTTTCTGTAGAGGACAAAGCTTACTTCTTGATCGTAACCCCATGGGGGAGGGGACATATGGAGGAGGAGCCGAGGCGACTGGGAGTGACTCCCCTTCTGATCTCATGTCTTTCGGGCCCGGGCTCTTGACTTCTGGGCGTGTCTGACCCTCCCTTCCTGGTGGCCTCTCTGCTGAAGCAGGGGAGGTCAAGAGAAGGTCAAGGGGATCTTTTGTTTCAGGCCTTGTTAAAAGGATTTTGGAAGAGCATTTATCGAAGTCTTCAAGCTTATATATTTTTTTTTTTTTTTAGAATCCTGGTAGAGGGCCATAAAGGCCTGAACATCGGAAACTTTTTTGTATTTACCCACACGTTTGCAGTATAGACTGAGCTGTAAAATGGTGTTGTGTCTAAGTGATCCTGACTGGGGCCATTTTTCCCCTCCTCCCAGGGAGTAAGTAGGCCAGTACTGAGTACAGTATTTGATAAGTTGTTTTTTTTTTTTTTAACCCTCCCAGTTGGTGTCCCTCCCAGTTGGCCAAAAGACAACCTAGCGGGGTGTCTAGAGGGAAGCTAGGCTTATTTTTTATTTTAGCGATGGTATAGCCTATATCTCGTTTCCAAGTGACCAGTACTGGGGCGGATGCCTCTATATCTGACTCTAGAGAGATTGTAAGCTCTCTCCTGGTCCCAAAGGGCCTGATTGTATAAGCGCCAAAGGAAATGTTCGGTAGTAAGCACAATCAATGGGGCTGTAGGGCTGGTCTCAAAAGGTAAATTAACCCCTAAGGATGTATCTAGGGTGTTAATTTTTACCCAAGACCAGGTGCGACTATACTGAACCCCGTCAATCACTTCCACGTGGAAGCACTCAGCCAAATGCGCAATTAAATGGCTGAATTTATAGAAACAGGGCACCCGATGGAGGGCTTCTAACGCCCGATCGTCTCCCCAGGAACAGAAAGCACAGTTGATGGGGAGCAGAGGGCGTAGCCTCTCTGAAAATCTCTTACAAAGACCCAGAACTTTAGGTCCAAGTATTGACAGACAGAGTAAGCGGAAATAACTTGGGTCTTTAAAGAGAGGGAAGAGGGCCAGGTTGAGAGAAAAGGAGTGGGACGAGACAGAAGGTCCAGGAGTGGGGGAGAGAAAGAGAAAAAAGGGGTGGCCTTACAGACGTCTCCTGCCACCTGCAGACACCCAGGCGTTACGGGACTTTTCCCTGGGCTTCCAGAGAAGGGAGGACTGGAACTCGGCCCTACCAGAACCAGAATTCGAGTTCTCTGCCAAGAGGAGGTGATCAGTCTCCAATCCTCAGCTTAAGCTGAGGCCCTTCGACCAGATTCCTGCGTCCAGGACCGGGGGACTAGAAAAATAGGATAGGTTGAAAAGAGGGGTGGGAAAAGAAGGGTCAACAAAATCTCTTGTTCCTTACCCGGTTGGGGCACCCTGGCCAGTTGTCTGCGTCAGGAGGAGACCAGGGACAAAAGGGTCCCAGTTGCGGCCGCTGGGTCTGGTCCATTGGCAGGCAAGCTGGCCCCTGAGTACCCCGAGTGGTCAGGATGTCAGTCCCAGCGAAGAAGATGTCCCTTCGTGGTCGCCATTTGTTGCAGGAAGGGGGACCCCCTTTCAGGGTCCGAAACTGGGCTTTTGTCTAACTCTCGGAAAAGAATTGTCCGAGGAGACACGTGCTGACAAAGCAAGAGATTTTACTGGGAAAGGGCACCCGGGTGGAGAGCAGGAGGGTAAGGGAACCCAGGAGAACTGCTCTGCCGCGTGGCTCGCAGTCTTGGGTTTTATGGTGATGGGATTAGTTTTCGGGTGGTCTTTGGCCAATCATTTTAATTTAGAGTCTTTCCTGGTGGCGCACGCATCGCTCAGCCAAGATGGATGCTAGCAAGAGGGATTCTGGGAAGTGGACGGACAGGTAGTGTGGACGGACAGGTAGTGTCTCCTCTCGATCTTTCCCGAACTCTTCCGGCTGGTGGTGGCCTATTAGTTCCGTATTTCTTATCAGGATCTCTTGCCATAAAACAACTCATGCAAATGGTTACTATGGTACCTGACCAGGGTGGGCGGTTTCAATCAGTGTGTTTCCCCTAACATGATCACTTGCCTAGAGCCAGACATCCTGGAATGTGAAGTCAAGTGGGCCTTAGGAAGCATCACTACAGATGAAGCTAGTAGTGGTGATGGAATTCCAATTGAGCTATTTCAAATCTTAAAAGATGATGCTGTGAAAGTGCTCCACTCAGTATGCCAGTGTTAGGTAGAATAGGAAAAAGGAGTCCAGAATGGCAGGGGCTAAAAGATAAGGAAGAGAAAGGCCCTCAAAAATAGAACAAAGGAAGGCCCAAGGACCAGAGTGAGGACCTCAGGTAGAACAAATAACATTCCTGACTAGCCCCGTTTACAAAGAGCACACCCAGGGGGAGAAAAAACCTATATAAAGAGGAGCCAAAAAAAAAAAAAAGAGGAGCCAAAATACCGGGGGTCTCTCTCTCTCTCTCTCTCTCTCTCGTCTTCGCATCTTTTTGGTTGGAGGCCCTCACAGCTCGAGGATGTATTTTCCTTTATCTTCTAAATAAAACTGAGCTATAACACGGGGCTGTAACACTGTCCAAGAGCTGTGATGCGCTGAGGGCTTTAACGTCCGTCGCTTAAATTTTTTGTTGTGACAAGACAGAACTGAGGAGATTACACTCCCCTGACATCTAAGGTGCTGTGACTTGGGTTTAACCTGGCTGGAACAACCTCGGTGCAGTCCCCACAAGGAGGAGGCCAGGCACAGCAGGAGCCCAACGCTGCTCCCGCGGTGGAAGCATAACGCAAAGGAAACCCAGGAAACCCAGCGCAGGGGAAGTGACAAGAAGCCCAGCGACCTAGAAACCAGGACAGTGAAAAACGAACTCAGCAGAAAGTTCACACAGCTCAGTCTCAGATTCCAGAAGACCTCTGGTTAAGGTAGGAGGTCCTCACTCCTATGGCTGGAGGGACATATGCCTAAGGAAATCTTAATTTCTTTGCAGTCTCTCGTTTCTTGTTTCCTTGAACCCTTCGTGAGCAGGCAAGTGCCAGTGGGCACAATTGAGGGACTCTGGAGAGGCTGCTCCTCGGTATGTCCCAAAGGCACTCTCTGCTGAGCCCCAGTAGCTGTTGCCCAAGCCGGTGGCAGTTCTTCTGTCCTTAATCTTCTTTGTGCCAAGGATCAGGCCAATGAAAACTGTGAGCACAGGTCAGGTATTTAGCAGATTTTCCAGCCGGCTTTGAAGGGGATTCCTTGGCACGTTTTCCCACTGCTTTTTCCTCCCATTCTTCATCTCCTCTCTCCCAGGACTTGAGCCCAGCCAAAACCCAGGACGCCTGGCTTCAGGACCTAATGAAGCTCAACTCTGATGTCTCATTGCAAAACTTCAGTGAGAGACACAGCGATAGGTAAGAGGTGGATTTGTTAGGATTCAGAGAGGAGCACACTCTGCAGGGTGTGGGCCACTGCTGAGGGCAAATGGTTCAGCCATGGAATGTGGTCTGGCTAGTTTGGGGGAGCTGGGTGAATTAATATGCTAATGAGTGGGAGGATCATCTGAACCATTGGGGAACCACCCACTCCTCTGTCTTCTGACAGTGCCTTGGAGCTGTCCTGCCAGGTCTGGGTGTGTCATTTAGCTTACAGATTAAGGTTTACTTGAATTTGACTTGTCATCTTGGACACAACTGATTTTAATCAGTTTATGTTATGCCCTTGTGCTATGTCATTCTTTCAAAAGTTGTGCCCTGCCCCCTTCCCTCCTGTTTCATGCTCTTTTCCTGAGCCCTGTCCAGGCCCACAATGTTGCCTCCACAGTCTTCTGGAAGAACAACCAGAAAATAACTGGCCCTGGGGAGGGAAATACTGTATAACATCCAACCCCTCTAGATATTCAGGCCTTCATCTTCCGTGTTTCCTACAACACGTGCAACACCAGCATCTCCCAGTGAACCCAATCGGGCAGGCGACAGGCACACAGTGCCTGCTAGAAGTCCATCTGTCGGCATCCCTTCAAGGGCAACTGGGCTTCCAGGGATAATGTTTGCCTCTTTGGGAGTCAGCCCTGCAGGCCGTTTGGGCCCAAACCCTTGCTACCCATCTCCTAAAGTTACAAACATACCCCTGGATCAAATCTCCACTCTGCTTTTATGGAACATCTGGTCTGTTGTCTCTTACCAATTTGTTCTTAAGCCACTTACTAACTCTTACAACCAGGACCCTGCCACATTGTAGGCAACATTGCTCCACCCCACCTATTATTAAAACACTTTAATGCCCCTAACAGGGTCAGATAACCCACTCCTTTGCCATTACTTCTGTTATTACCTAAAGTGGGTCTATGACAATGAAATGTTTATCATTGGAGACACCCTAACCTGCTCTTATGGAGGACTAAGGGAGGAAATCAGTGACTTACAATCCCTTATAGCAGTGAGAGGATAAGGCTTATGACTGTTTCACCAGGTTTCCAGTCTCAGGGCACAGGCTAAGATTGCTTTACATCAGGGTATCTATTCTCATCTGTGGTGAACAAACTGGCAATGAGTTAAGGTTACAGCTCCTTAATCCTACCCAGCACTGGTCATGCTGGAGACATTGAGGACACCCAACTCCAGTCCAGGTGTCCCAGGAGGTCAACCTGCCTTGACCTGCCTAGGGATCTGGTACTCAAAGGGTTGTCATGCCTCAATCTGCTCAGGGATCCACCAATCCAGGGGTCTCAGGAGTTCATCATGCCTCGACCTGCCCAGGGACTCAATTCTCAGGAGGCCAACCTGCCTCAACCTGCCTGGTGATTCGATCTCCAGGAGGCTGTCATGCCTCAGTCTGCCTGAGGATCTGCACCTTGACCCGGGGACGCCTGGCTCTCGGGTTGCAACAGTACTGGGTAGAATAAACTTCAGAAAGACTCACCCCTAAGGAAGCCCATGCATGGAAATAGAAGAAAGCCTATTACTTGTGGGACTGTGCCCAGTCTCAGCAATAACTCAGGAGCCCAATGAGAACCCTATTGCCTTTCTGGAAAGTTTAAAAGAGGCCCTCAAAAAGTTTACCAATCTGGACTTAGACTCTTACAAGATACAGGTGATTTTAAAGGACAAATTCCTGTCCCAATGACATCAGAATAGTTACAACAACTCCAGCAGCAAGACCCTGCTGCCTCTTTAGATGAGATGGTCCAGACAGCCAGCAACAACTTTTATAACAGAGAAGAGGAGAAGGAGGCCAAGGCCCAGGAAAGGGAGAAAAGGAAAGAGACAAGGCATGCTCAGAGGCTGGCCACCCTCCAGGGAAGCCCTATGGCAAACTCCGAATCCTTAAAGGACAAGGCATGGAGCAAATGCCTAATCTGTAGACAGGCAGGGCATTGGGCCAAAGAGTGTCCAAACCTCCTAAAACAAATCTCCTAAAACGGCTTGCTACAAATGCCATCAGCTGGGACACTGGGTGGCACTCTGCCCTCGGGACTGAACAGCCTCAAAGCCAAGCAAGCCTTCCCTCACAATAGTTCAACAGGACTTAGGCAGTCTGCTCCAGCCAGGCCACCTGTCACAGATAACCATCCCAGGGCTGGAACCAAGGGTGCACCTGGATGTGGCAAATAAGCTTGAGAATTTCTTGGTTGACACGGGGGCTACCTACTCTTTCCTGACCTCTTACTCCAGAGCCTTCTCCTCCCAAATCTGTGCCATTTGGGGTGCTACAGGAAAAAACAATTACAAAAAGATTCACCTGAGCTCTTTGTTGCTTGGATGGACAAATATTTTCCCACCAGTTTCTAGTGGTCCCTGACTGTCCTCCCTTATTGGGAAGAAACCTCTCCCTGCCTTTGAAATCTTGCTGCTATTGCAATCCTGATAGAAGATGCTTTAAAACTCTCTTTGGGAGGCAAACTATTTTTACAAGCCACCAAGTGAAACAACTCCTAAGTGGGAGAGGCCATTTATGGATGTCTGATGAAAGAATCCTCAGATAGCAAGAAGTGCTGATGGAAAATCCAGGCCTGACTATATCCTCTTGTGAAGTTCTTAACCCAGCCACCCCCCTGCCTACTCCCGAGGGCTCTCTCCCCTTTCACTCTTGTCTAGAAACCTTGGACCACTGGACAAAACCCCAAGAGGGATTTTCGGAAGATCCTCTGACCAATCCTGAGGAAATCTGGTACACTGATGGAAGCAGCTTTGCCTTGGATGGGAAAAGAAGAGCCGGATATGCAGTAATCTCCAATTTAGCCTCCAGACCATAGAGGCTAAACCTTTGCCACCAGGTACTTCAGCCCAATTAGCTGAAGTCCAATAGCCCTGACTCGAGCTTTAGAGCTGGGAAAAGGAAAAAGAATAGCCATTTACACTGACTCCAAGTATGCCTTTCTGGTGCTACGTGTACATGTTGCTATTTGGAAAGAAAGAGGCCACTTGACCACTCAAGGGTCCCAATTAAATATGGTGATCAAATCCTTAGGCTCTTGGAGGTAGTCCATCTGCTCACTGAGGTTTCAGTCTCCCGCTGTAAAAGACACAAAAAGGGAGCACGGAAGTGGCACGAGGGAACCAGGCAGCTGATCAGGCAGCTAAGAGAGCAGCGTTACAGAACCATGACCTAATAGGGGTGGCCACCCTAGTTCCACAGACTGATTTGCCAGAAACTCCTTCATATACTGAAGGTGAGACTCTTAAAGCTAAGAGTGAGGGCTTTCAAGAAGACCATATGGGGTGGCTCCACGGGATAGGCTACCCACTCCACTTGGAGAATTCCATGGACTACAGTCCATGGGGTCACAAAGAGTCAGACACAGCTGAGCAAGTTTCAGTGACTCTTCCTATAAGAACACTAATTCCAGCAGATCAGAGTCCCACCCTAAGGCCTCATTTAAATAAAGTCACATTGGTGGTTAGCATTTCAACATATGAATTTGGGGGGACAAAAATATTTAGTCCATAGCAGGCATGTTCAGGTCTTCCAAATAGCACTTCTTTTTGGTTCATCTCATATTGATCTAGTCACAGCTCGCATTCAATACATATAGGGAATTAAAAAACAATTCCAAGGGACTTCCCAGGTGTTCCAGTGGTTAAGAACCCACCTTCCAATGCAGGGGACATGAGTAAGATCCCACATGCCACAGAGCAACTTAGCCCACAAGGCATAATAATGAAGTCTGCACACTCTAGACCCTGCCCTCACAGTGTGTTGCAACTTAGACCTGACACAGTCAAATAAAGAAGCATGTTTTAAAGGTACCACAGAGAGTTAGAGTCTACCTTCAAAGAGAGGTCAGAAAAAGAAAATACAATAAAAGACAAAAGACTTTTCCTCAAGAGAACTGGAGACAATGTCTCATGAAGTTCCCATAGAATGAAAAATCAGTAGAGGGGATTCAAAAAGACTTTGTGGAGAAGGTCATGTCTTAATAGAGATTGAGGTTTCAGGTGGAAAGATTTCAGGATTGAAAGGGCTGTTTATAGTGAAAGGAAACTGCATAAAGAAAGGATAAAAAAGAACAAAGTATAGACATGGTAGGGAAACAGCAAGTAATCCAGTACTGATAAAACACAGGATGTATAAGAATAGAAGTGAGCAATAAAGCTAGAAAGAAGATAGGCAATGCATTATCAAAGTCTTGAATGTTACAGTAATTTATAGTTAATTGAGTAGGCAATGTCAAACAATCGAAAATTTCTAGAGAAGAACAATGTGACCAGAGGTAGTGTTCATATTTTTTAAATGAAGTAGCAAAAATAGGAGCACATACTCTGTCAACTATAATTCAGCAAAGAGCAATGAAGAGGATTGCAATTAAAAGTCTTTCACAAAGCATGCATGCTAAGTCACTTTAGTCATGTTTGACTCAGCGACCCTGTGGACTTAGCTTGCCTGGCTCCTCTCTCCATGGGATTCTCCAGGCAAGAATACTAGAGTAGGTTGCCATGCCCTCCTCCAGGGGATCTTCCCAATCCAAGGATCAAACTGAGGTTCCTGCCTTGCAGGCAGATTATTTACCATCTGAGACACCAGGGAAGTCATGTGTGATATTAGTGAGAATTATCTCATAGTATGGCAAACTATCCTGCTGATTTTATTTATTTTACTATCTGTTACTTCTCTCAAGAATACCAGATGGGCAGAAAAGAAACTGCATTCTCTGCTTTAACATAAAGACTTATCTGATATCATTCATTGAGAAATATTGACTCATTGGAAAAGGCCCTGATGCTGGGAAAGATTGAAGGGAAAAGGAGAAGGGGGTGGCAGAGAACGAGATGGTTGGATGGCATCACCAAGTCAACGGACATGAATTTGAGCAAACTCCAGGAGACGGTGAAGGCTGAGGAAGCTTGCATGCTCCAGAACATGGGGCTGCAAAGAGTCAGACATGACTTAGCAACTCAATAACTTTCTATTATAAAAGTTGATGGGATTGACTCCTAAAAATCTGCCCCTCATATGTATATTTAAAAATTATAAATCAAGCTATAAAAACTCAATATGTCATATTTTCATACACTAGAAAATGTATCTTAACAACTACATTTCAACATAAAAGAGAAAACTTTAATGTATTTAACAATAAGCTAAAAGTTTAGATTGTATTCTAGAAATCCAGATTTCCTCAGAGTTCTATATTGAGACGTGGCTATACGGGAAGATCCGGCTTCTGGCCCTCAGCCCAGGGCTCCTCCCTTCCTTTTCCACATCCTGGCACAGCCTGCACCACAAGGGGCCATTTGCTCATGGAGGTGGTCACCCCAGTCTTCACCTCTCAGACTGGTCACCTGACTTACCTCCCTTCCAGCTGCTGTCCCTAGGACACCCCTAAAGTCAAGGGACAGACACGCCAGTGGAACAGTCCAGCACTCAGCAAGATGGGCCAGAGAAGAGAGCTGTGCAAACCCAGGGGAGGGCTCAGGGCCTGTGGATGGGAAAGTCTGGGGACCAGTGCTGTTTGTGTGCTTCGCAAGAGGATGGATGTGCTACCGCTGCTGCACGGGAGAAACACACGGAGCACGAGAACTGAGGCAAGCTTTGTGGAGGGTCTTACTAGGACTATATACTTTAGGAGACATCCTTTCATATGAGAAACTGCTCTGAAGAGGCAGCGAGGAAGCCAGTATATATATATATATATATTTGCTTTTTGGCTAGGGAATATGTGCAGCTAAGTATAATCTTGATAAAAGATGACTGTCAGTCACAAAGAACATATATCTAAAGTGAAAGGTCTTAGCGCTCCTGTGCGTATGGGAAGATGCAAGAAGCTGGGTTCTTTAAATTCTTCCTAAAATACATCCACCTATCTAAGGCGCCTGTTTGTCCAAAGCACAGAGCATCCTGTAATTGTCTTTCATTTCTCGGCTAAAGCACGGAGTGCTTCCTGCTGTCACGGCCTTAACCTCTTCTGTCTGAAGCAGAGTGCACTGCCAGCTGGTGACTACCACCGGTTGACCTTTGCAGACCTGGATAGTGGCTGAAACGTTCTTTGCTCTTCTCTTGTTTGCACTTCCTATTGGCCCCACAGACATCTAGCTCTGTGGGCCTGTGTCTGGCTGGAAATGACTCACAGTTGGGGCTCTCAACAGCATACAGCCAAGGACAGCTGCCTCCTGCCCAAGTTCAGGGGTAGTATCACCTGGAAGATATTTCAAATTTCAAAAACTACCTAGTGGAAGGCTCCTTTTAGGAACCTGGAAATGTAGCAGGGGATTTTGATGGCTATGGTGGCTGGAATGTGAGCACTTTAAAGGGAAGCAGAAAAGAAGAACCATTGTAACAGAACGTCTTTGAATTAAGAATTACATAGACAGGGCTTCCCAGGTGGCCCAGTGGTAAAAACCTGCCTGCCAATGCAGGAGATGAGGGTTTGATCCCTGGGTCAGGAAGTTCCCTGGAGAAGAAAATGACAGTCCACTGCAGGATTCTTGCTGGGGGAATCCTATGGACAGAGGAGCATGGGGGCTACAGTCCAAGTGGTCACAAAAGGGTCAGACACGACTTATCAGCTAAACAACAAGAGTAGAAATAAGATCAGATAAAAAACAGAGAAGTGGTAACTAGGTGAAAGTCTCCTATAAACAAATATAATCGAAGCTTTGTCCATCAACACAACCTTCAGTTGAAGATTTAAGGCAAGGATCAATTTCCATTTCAATAGAATCATTAGCTCTTATTGAGTCTGGCTATATTTTATGTTTTTCAAGGAAACAAAAAGGAAAACAAGTTAAAAAGAAACCTGTAGAAGGGAAACTGCTGTAAAGTAAAAGGAACTACATCCTGAAGGGCATTAGCAGATGTATTAGCAGAGTTAGAAAAACATGTTTCAAACCTGGCTCACATCCTAGAAAGAATAAAAAATCCAGCCACTATAAATTGGGAGATGGACATATAAAGGTGAAAATATTGAAATAAAAAGGAAACAAAATGAAAATTAGATAAAAATTTAAAACAAAAAATAAAAACAATGAAATGGAAAAGAACAGAATAAGATGAAAAAGAAGATGAACATGATAAAGAAGGATTTCAAAAAAACTAAAACCATAATATAGTAATATATCTACTACTGTAGGCAGGAATCCCTTAGAAGAAATGGAGTAGCCATCATAGTCAAAAAAAGAGTCCAAAATGCAGTACTTTGATGCAATCTTAAAAATGACAGAATGATCTCTGTTCATTTCCAAGGCAACAATTCAATGTCATGGTAATCCAAGTCTATGCCCCGACCAGTAACACCAAAGAAGCTGAAGTTGAAGGTTCTATGAAGACCTACAAGACCTTTTAGAACTAACAACAGCCCCCCTCAAAAAAAAAAAAAAAAAAATGTCCTTTTCATTATAGGGGACTGGAATGCAAAAGTAGGAAGTCAAGAAATACCTAGAGTAACAGGCAAATTTGGCCTTGGAGTACAGAATGAAGCAGGGCAAAGGCTAATAGAATTTTGCCAAAAGAATACACTGGTCATAGCAAACACCCTCTTCCAACAACACAAGAGAAGACTCTACACATGAACATCACCAGATGGTCAACACTGAAATCAGATTGATTATATTCTTTGCAGGCAAAGATGGAGAAACTCTATACAGTCAGCAAAAACAAGAATGGGAGCAGACTGAGGCTCAGATCATGAACTCCTTAAGACAAAATTAAGACTTAAACTGAAGAGAGTGGGGGAAACCACTAGACCATTCAGAAATGACCTAAATCAAATCCCTTATGATTATACAGTGGAAGTGAGAAATACATGTAAGGGACTAGATCTGGTAGACAGAATGCCTGATGAACTATGGACAGAGGTTCATGACATTGCACAGCAGACAGGGATCAAGACCATCCCCAAGAAAAAGAAATGCAAAATATCAAAATGACTGTCTGAGGAGGCCTTACAAATGACTGTGAAAAGAAGAGAAGTGAAAAGCAAAGGAGAAAAGGAAAGATATATCCATTTGAATGCAGAGTTTCAAAGAATAGCAAGGAGATAGAAGAAAGCCTTCCTCAGTGATCAATGCAAAGAAATAGAGGAAAACAATAGAATGGGAAAGACTAGAGATCTCGTCAAGAAATTTAGAGACAGCAAGGGAAGATTTCATGCAAAGAAGGGCGCAGTAAAGGACAGAAATGGTATGGACCTAACAGAAGCAGAAGATATTAAGAAGAGGTGGCAAGAATACACAAAAAAACCATACAAAAAGATCTTCATGACCCAGATAATCATGATGGTGTGATCACTCACCTAGGACCAGACATCCTGGAATGTGAAGTCAAGTGGGCCTTAGGAAGCATCACTACAAACAAAGCTAGTGGAGGTGATAGAATTCCAGTTAAGCTATTTCAAATCCTCAAAGATGATGCAGTGAAAGTGCTGCAAATGCACTCAATATGCCAGCAAATTTGGAAAACTCAGCAGTGACACAGGACTGGAAAATGTCCGTTTTCATTCCAGTCCTCAAGAAAGGCAATCCCAAAGAATGCTCATACTATAGCACACTTGCACTCATCTCCCACACTAGTAAAGTAGTGCTCAAAATTCTCCAAGCCAGGCTTCAATAAGACGTGAACTGTGAACTTCCAGATGTTCAAGCTGGTTTTAGAAAAGGCAGAGGAACCAGAGATCAAATTACCAACATCCCCTGGATTATCAAAAAAGGAAGAGAGTTCCAGAAAAACTTCTATTTCTGCTTTACTGACTATGCCAAAGCCTTTGACTATGTGGATCACAATAAACTGTGGAAAATTCTGAAAGAGATGGGAATACCAGACCACCTGACCTACCTCTTGAGAAACCTGTATGCAGGACAGGAAGCAACAATTAGAACTGGACATGGAACAATAGACTGGATCCAAATAGGAAAAGGACTATGTCAAGGCTGTATATTGTCACCCTGCTTGTTTTCCTTATATGCAGAGTACATCATGAGAAATGCTGGGTTGGAGGAAGCACAAGCTGGAATCAAGATTGCTGGGAGAAATATCAATAACCTCAAATATGCAGATGACACCACCCTCATGGCAGAAAGTGAAAAAGAACTAAAGAGCCTCTTGATGAAAGTGAAAGAGGAGAGTGAAGAAGTTGGCTTAAAGCTCAACATTCAGAAAACTAAGATCATGGCATCTGGTCCCATCAATTCATGGCAAATAGATGGGGAAACAGTGGAAACAGTGGCTGACTTTATTTTTGGAGGCTCTAAAATGACTGCAGATGGTGATTGCAGCCATGAAATTAAAAGATGCTTGCTCCTTGGAAGGAAAGTTATGACCAACGTAGACAGCATATTTAAAAGCAGAGACTTTGTCAACAAAGGTCCATTTGGTCAAGGCTATGGTTTTTCCAGTGGTCATGTATGGATGTGAGAGTTGGACTATAAAGAGGACTGAGTGCAAAAGAATTGATGCTTTTGAACTGTGGTGCTGGAGAAGACTCTGGAGAGTCCCTTGGACGGCAAGGAGATCCAATCAGTCCATCCTAAGGGAAATCGCTTCTGAGTGTTCATTGGAAGGACTGATGTTGAAGCTCAAACTCCAGTATTTTGGCCACCTGATGCAAAGAACTAACTCATTTGAAAAGACCCTAATGTCGGGAAAGATTGAAGGCAGGAGGAAAAGAGGACAACAGAGGATGAAATGGTTAGATGGCATCACCAACTCAATGGAAATGAGTTTGGGTAAACCCCAGGAGTTGGTGTTGAACAGGGAGGCCTGGCGTGCTGCAGTTCATGGGGTCACAAAGAGTTGGACACGACTGAGTGACTGAACTGAACTGAACTGAAATTGGAGGAAGTCAGGAGTAAAATCAAATCTTGGACAAGTGAAACATTGAATATGAGAAACTTGTCAAGAATACAGAAAAAAAAGAAAGAAATTAAAACAGTATAACATAAGATTAAGCTCCTCTACTCAGTAAGTCCTGCAGCAAAATTGAATTAGAAATTATCTACTAAAACTTAACTCAGAGAAAAACTCAGAGCATTAAGATTAGATTTAGGGACTTCGCTGGTGGTCCAGGGTTAGACCCCATAGTCCCAGTACAGGTGGCATGACTTTGATCCCAGGTCGGGAAACCAAGGTCCCACATGCTGCACCACACAGCCCCCCAGAAGGGCTATTTTAAAACAGAGTAAACAGAAAATAAACAGAGAAGTTAACTTTGAGAATAACGGAAGGTAGGGAAAGAAAAGCAAAATGTGGCCACACACACACACACACACACAAAGCAGAAAAATAAAAAAGAATTAAATTTCAAAATTAATAGTAAATTAGAAAATTAGTAGGGTAAACATATAAGCTGAAGAAATGGGGGAAAATATACAACATGAAGTGGCAAGAGTAATTAAAAAAAAAAAAAAACAGGAAAAAAGGCACAAATGCACAACTGGAATAAGAAATAGTGATGAAAACTACAATCTACTTATGGTTATGTGCCCAAGAAACTTTGTTTACTGTTCTGCAATCATTAGAACAAACTATATTATCAGAAAGATATCATGAGCAATCCAATTTTCAGCTGAGCAAACAAAAATCAAAACATTAAGAAACGTGTTCAACCCACAAAGCAATAAAATGATAATGCCAGTATTGAAATCTACAGATCTTTAGCCTACAGTCTCTGCCATTATGGAGCCAAACACCAACTCAGAGAAAATTATTTGAATTATGATGGAATGCTATGTGCCACTGAACAGAAACCAACTTCAGAAAGAAAAGGAAGCATTGCTCAGAAAATGTTAATTATCAAAATGTATGAAAAATTCAGTAAAGAGATCATCGAATTATTTTTTTATTTTTTATTTTATTTTATTTTATTTTAAATTTTTTTATTAGTTGGAGGCTAATTACTTCACAACATTTCAGTGGGTTTTGTCATACATTGATATGAATCAGCCATGGATTTACACGTCTTCCCCATCCCAATCCCCGCTCCCACCTCCCTCTCCACCCGATTCCTCTCGAAACATCCCACCCTTGCCTTCTCCCACAGAGTTCAAAAGTCTGTTCTGTATTTCTGTGTCTCTTTTTCTGTTTTGCATATAGGGTTATAGTTACCATCTTTCTAAATTCCATATATATGTGTTAGTATGCTGTAATGTTCTTTATCTTTCTGGCTTACTTCACTCTGTATAAGGGGCTCCAGCTTCATCCGTCTCATTAGGACTGCTTCAAATGAATTCTTTTTAATGGCTGAGTAATATTCCATGGTGTATATGTACCACAGCTTCCTTATCCATTCATCTGCTGATGGGCATCTAGGTTGCTTCCATGTCCTGGCTATTATAAACAGTGCTGCGATGAACATTGGGGTGCACGTGTCTCTTTCAGATCTGGTTTCCTCAGTGTGTATGCCCAGAAGTGGGATTGCTGGGTCATATGGCAGTTCTATTTCCAGTTTTTTAAGAAATCTCCACACTGTTTTCCATAGTGGCTGTACTAGTTTGCATTCCCACCAACAGTGTAAGAGGGTTCCCTTTTCTCCACACCCTCTCCAGCATTTATTGCTTGTAGACTTTTGGATAGCAGCCATCCTGACTGGTGTGTAATGGTACCTCATTGTGGTTTTGATTTGCATTTCTCTAATAATGAGTGATGTTGAGCATCTTTTCATGTGTTTGTTAACCATCTGTATGTCTTCTTTGGAGAAATGTCTGTTTAGTTCTTTGGCCCATTTTTTGATTGGGTCATTTATTTTTCTGGAATTGAGCTTCAGGAGTTGCTTGTATATTTTTGAGATTAATCCTTTGTTTCTTCATTTGCTATTATTTTCTCCCAATCTGAGGGCTGTCTTTTCACCTGACTTATAGTTTCCTTTGTAGTGCAAAAGCTTTTAAGTGTCATTAGGTCCCATTTGTTTAGTTTTGCTTTTATTTCCAATATTCTGGGAGGTGGGTCATAGAGGATCTTGCTGTGATTTATGTCGGAGAGTGTTTTGCCTATGTTCTCCTCTAGGAGTTTTATAGTTTCTGCTCTTACATTTAGATCTTTAATCCATTTTGAGTTTATTTTTGTGTATGGTGTTAGAAAGTGTTCTAGTTTCATTCTTTTACAAGTGGTTGACCAGTTTTCCCAGCACCACTTGTTAAAGAGGTTGTCTTTTTTCCATTGTATATCCTTGCCTCCTTTGTCAAAGATAAGGTGTCCATAGGTTCGTGGATTTATCTCTGGGCTTTCTATTCTGTTCCATTGATCCATATTTCTGTCTTTGTGCCAGTACCATACTGTCTTGATGACTGTGGCTTTGTAGTAGAGTCTGAAGTCAGGCAGGTTGATTCCTCCAGTTCCATTCTTCTTTCTCAAGATTACTTTGGTTATTCGAGGTTTTTTGTATTTCCATACAAATTGTGAAATTATTTGGTCTAGTTCTGTGAAAAATACCATTGGTAGCTTGATAGGGATTGCATTGAATCTATAGACTGCTTTGGGTAGAATAGCCATTTTGACAATATTGATTCTTCCAATCCATGAACACGGTATGTTTCTCCATCTGTTTGTGTCCTCTTTGATTTCTTTCGTCAGTGTTTTATAGTTTTCTATGTATAGGTCTTTTGTTTCTTTAGGTAGATATACTCCTAAGTATTTTATTCTTTTTGTTGCAATGGTGAATGGTATTGTTTCCTTAATTTCTCTGTCTGTTTTTTCATTGTTAGTATATAGGAATGCAAGGGATTTCTGTGTGTTAATTTTATATCCTGCAACTTTACTATATTCATTGATTAGCTCTAGTAATTTTCTGGTAGAGTCTTTAGGGTTTTCTATGTAGAGGATCATGTCATCTGCAAACAGTGAGAGTTTCACTTCTTCTTTTCCTATCTGGATTCCTTTTACTTCTTTTTCTGCTCTGATTGCTGTGGCCAAAACTTCCAATACTATGTTGAATAGTAGTGGTGAGAGTGGGCATCCTTGTCTTGTTCCTGATTTCAGGGGAAATGCTTTCAATTTTTCACCATTGAGGGTGATGCTTGCTGTGGGTTTGTCATATATAGCTTTTATTATGTTGAGGTATGTTCCTTCTATTCCTGCTTTTTGGAGAGTTTTAATCATAAATGAGTGTTGAATTTTGTCAAAGGCTTTCTCTGCATCTATTGAGATAATCATATGGTTTTTATCTTTCAATTTGTTAATGTGGTGTATTACATTGATTGATTTGTGGATATTGAAGAATCCTTGCATTCCTGTGATAAAGCCCACTTGGTCGTGGTGTATGATTTTTTTAATATGTTGTTGGATTCTGTTTGCTAGAATTTTGTTAAGGATTTTTGCCTCTATGTTCATCAGTGATATTGGCCTGTAGTTTTCTTTTTTTGTGGCATCTTTGTCTGGCTTTGGAATTAGGGTGATGGTGACCTCATAGAATGAGTTTGGAAGTTTACCTTCTTCTGCAATTTTCTGGAAGAGTTTGAGTAAGATAGGTGTTAGCTCTTCTCTAAATTTTTGGTAGAATTCAGCTGTGAAGCCATCTGGTCCTGGGATTTTGTTTGCTGGAAGATTTTTGATGACAGTTTCGATTTCCTTGCCTGTGATGGGTCTGTTAAGATCTTCTATTTCTTCCTGGTTCAGTTTTGGAAAGTTATACTTTTCTAAGAATTTGTCCATTTCATCCAAGTTGTCCATTTTATTGGCATAGAGCTGCTGGTAGTAGTCTCTTATGATCCTTTGTATTTCAGTGTTGTCTGTTGTGATCTCTCCATTTTCATTTCTAATTTTGCTAATTTGGTTCTTCTCTCTTTGTTTCTTAATGAGTCTTGCTAATGGTTTGTCAATTTTGTTTATTTTTTCAAAAAACCAGCTTTTAGCTTTGTTGATTTTTGCTATTGTCTCTTTAGTTTCTATTGCATTTATTTCTGCCTTAATTTTTAAGATTTCTTTCCTTCTGCTAACCCTGGGGTTCTTCATTTCTTCCTTCTCTAATTGCTTTAGGTGTAGAGTTAGGTTATTTATTTGGTTTTTTTCTTGTTTCTTGATGTAAGCCTGTAATGCTATGAACCTTCCCCTTAGCACTGCTTTTACAGTGTCCCATAGGTTTTGGGTTGTTGTGTTTTCATTTTCATTCATTTCTATACATATTTTGATTTCTTTTTTGATTTCTTCTATGATTTGTTGGTTATTCAGAAGCGTGTTATTTAGCCTCCATGTGTTTGAATTTTTAACAATTTTTTTCCTGTAATTGAGATCTAATCTTACTGCACTGTGGTCAGAAAAGATGACTGGAATGATTTCAATTTTTTTGAATTTTCCAAGACTAGATTTATGGCCCAGGATGTGATCTATTCTGGAAAAGGTTCCGTGTACACTTGAGAAAAAGGTGAAGTTGATTGTTTTGGGGTGAAATGTCCTATAGATATCAATTAGGTCTAGCTGATCCATTGTGTCATTTAAGGTTTGTGTTTCCTTGTTAATTTTCTGTTTAGTTGATCTATCCATAGTTGTGAGTGGGGTATTAAAGTCTCCCACTATTCTTGTGTTACTATTAATTTCCTCTTTCATACTCGTTAGTGTTTGCCGTATATATTGTGGTGCTCCTATGTTGGGTGCATATATATTTATAATTGTTATATCTTCTTCTTGGATTGATCCTTTGATCATTATGTAGTGTCCTCCTTTGTCTCTTTTCACAGCCTTTATTTGAAAGTCTATTTTATCTGATATGAGTATTGCGACTCCTGCTTTCTTTTGGTCTCCATTTGCATGAAATATTTTTTTCCAGCCCTTCACTTTTAGTCTGTATGTGTCTCTTGTTTTGAGGTGGGCCTCTTGTAGACAGCATATATAGGGGTCTTGTTTTTGTATCCATTCAGCCAATCTTTGTCTTTTGGTTGGGGCATTCAACCCCTTTACATTTAGGGTAATTATTGATAGGTGTGGTCCCGTTGCCATTTACTTTGTTGTTTTGGGTTCACGTTTATACAACCTTTCTGCATTTCCTGTCTAGAGAAGATCCTTTAGCATTTGTTGAAGAGCTGGTTTGGTGGTGCTGAATTCTCTCAGCTTTTGCTTATCTGTAAAGTTTTTGAATTCTCCTTCATATCTGAATGAGATCCTTGCTGGATACAGTAATCTGGGTTGTAGGTTATTCTCTTTCATTACTTTCAGTACGTCCTGCCATTCCCTTCTGGCCTGGAGAGTTTCTATTGATAGATCAGCTGTTATCCTTATGGGAATCCCTTTGTGTGTTATTTGTTGTTTCTCCCTTGCTGCTTTTAAGATTTGTTCTTTGTGTTTGATCTTTGTTAATTTGATTAATATGTGTCTTGGGGTGTTTCGCCTTGGGTTTATCCTGTTTGGGACTCTCTGGGTTTCTTGGACTTGGGTGGCTATTTCCTTCCCCATTTTAGGGAAGTTTTCAGCTATTATCTCCTCGAGTATTTTCTCATGGCCTTTCTTTTTGTCTTCTTCTTCTGGGACTCCTATGATTCGAATATTGGGGCATTTCACATTGTCCCAGAGGTCCCTGAGGTTGTCCTCATTTCTTTTGATCCTTTTTTCTTTTTTCCTCTCTGCTTCATTTATTTTGACTATTTTATCTTCTACCTCACTTATCCTATCTTCTGTCTCCGTTATTCTACTCTTGGTTCCCTCCAAAGTGTTTTTGATCTCATTCATTGCATTGTTCATTTTTAGTTGACTCTTTTTTATTTCTTCTAGGTCTTTATTAAACATTTCTTGTATCTTTTCAATCTTTGTCTCCAGGCTATTTATCTGTAACTCCATTTTGTTTTCAAGATTTTGGATCATTTTTATTATCATTATTCTAAATTCTTTTTCAGGTAGATTCCCTATCTCCTCCTCTTTTGTTTGACTTGGTGGGCATTTTTCATGTTCCTTTACCTGTTGGGTATTTCTTTGCCTTTTCATCTTGTTTAGATTGCTGTGTCTGGAGTGGGCTTTCTGTATTCTGGAGGTCTGTGGTTCCTTTTTATTGTGGAGGATTTATCCAGTGCGTGGGGTTAGACGATTGGCTTCTCAAGGTTTCCTGGTTAGGGAAGCTTGCGTCAGTGTTCTGGTGCGTGGAACTTGATTTGTTCTCTTTGGAGAGCAATGGAGTCCCCAGTAATGAGTTTTGAGATGGGTCTATGTGTTAGGTGTCACCTTGGGCAGCCTGTATGTTGACGTTCAGGGCTATGTTCCTGCGTTGCTGGAGAATTTGCGTGGTATGTCTTGCTCTAAAACTTATTGGCTCTTGGGTGGTGGTTGGTTTCAGTGTAGGTATGGAGGCTTTTGGACGGTCACTTATTACTTAAAGTTCCATGTAGTCAGGAGTTTTCTGGTGTTCTTAGGTTTTGGGCTTAAGTTTCCTGCCTCTGGATTTCAGTTTTATTCTTCCTGTAGTCACAGGACTTCTCCAACTAAACAGCACTGATAATAAAACTTCTAGGTTAATGGCAAAAAGATTCTCCCCCGTTAGGGACACCCAGAGAGGTTCACAGAGTTACATGAAGAGGAGAAAAGGGAGGAGGGAGATAGAGATGAGCAGGAGGAGAAAAAGGGGGACTCAAGAGGAGAGAGACAGATCTATGCAGCTGTCTGTTCCCAGAGTGTTCTCCGTATCTCAGATACCTACAAAGATTCACAGAATTGGATTGGGAAGAGAAGGGGAAGGGAGGAAATAGAGGTGTCCTGAGGTAGAAAACAGAGAGTCAAGATTGGGAGAGAATAATCTTCGGTTTAAAAATAGGGCTTCTCTTCCTTTTTTTTTTTTTTGTAAGGTTATAGTGTATTCAAAATGAAAATTAAGGAGTAGTAGAGGAGTACTAGAGGACTTTAAAAGAAATAAGAGAAAAAGCAAAATAGAAAAAAGAAGAGAAAAAGGAAAGAAAAAAGAAGAAAAAAAAAGAAAAAGAAAAAAAAAGTAAGAGAAAAAAAATTTTTTTTTCCTAATTAAAAAAATCATAAAAATCTATGAAAATGAAAGTGAAGGAGTAATGGGGGAGTAATAGGGAATTTTAAAGGAAAATAAAAGAGAAAAAATAAAAAAAAGAAAAAAGAAAAAAAGAAAAAAAAATTTTTTTTTTTTTTTCTTCCTTACTTAGAAAAAAAAAAAAAAGTAAAAATATATCTAGGAATTTCTCTGGAGCTGTTGCGGTCAGTGTGGGTTTGGCTCAGTTTCAGATAGCTCCTCGTTCCAGCTTACACTTCTCGATATCTATAGGGCCCTTCCGGTGTAGTCCGTGTTTTCTACGGGGATTTTAATCTGTTGCACCAGTCCCTTCTGAAGCGGTTCCCTTTGTTTATTTGGCTTCTGTTTGCCGGTCTCTTCAGAGCCTCATTTCCGCCCTGACACAGGCGGGCGGAGGTGGACTCTTATTCAGGTAGCTAGTTCCGTCGCTCTGCGGGGAGAGGCTGGCGCTGCCGGGAGGGGCTGACGCTGCTTTCTCCATCTGCGCTGCTCAGGCTCCCGGCTGCTCTATATGGAGCGCGCCCCGCGCTGCGCGAGGTTCCAGCCCTCGGGTGTTCCACAAAAGCGCGGAAGGAAAAGCTGCGCCTGCTCTCTGTGCCTTCCCCGTCAGAGCGGTCCAGGCAGCCAGGGGCTTGGTGGGCGCACTCTCCCCAGGTGTGGCGCGCCCACTCCCTTCCGCGGACCCAGTCTCGGTTTCCGCTGGCGCCAGTCGGGTGCGTGCGCCTTCTGCCCTCCGGGTCCCCAGCCCCAGTCCCCGCCCACACCGGTCGGGTGCCTGCGCCCTGTGTCTCGCCGTGACCTTCCCCTCCCCCCTGCCTCCTGCCTCCGGCGGGGCTGGGGCGGGGCTGGGTCGGTCCGTAGCCTGCGAGCTCTTCTCTGGACTTTCTCGGTCCCTTTGTTCTGCCCGATTGTCCTCAGGGCACTCAGGCCCGGACCCTACCCCAAGCAATGCCGCCTAAGACTCCCTTCCAGGGACGGATCTCCGTCCTTAGCTCTTTTGTCTCACTTTTTATCTTTATATTTTGTCCTACCTCCTTTCGAAGACAATGGGCTGCTTTTCTGGGTGCCTGATGACCTCAGCTAGCGATCAGAAGTTGTTTTGTGAAGTTTGTTCTGCATTCAGTTATTCTTTTGATGAATTTGTAGGAGAGAAAGTGGTCTCCCCGTCCTACTCCTCCGCCATCTTGGCTCCCTTCCGATCATCGAATTTTAAAAATCAACTTAAAAATCTATACTCCAAAAGCTCTGAATCCAGGTATGTTTAGAAAAAAAGTTCTGGAGTAACTTCAACCAGCATATCATTCCTATCCTAGTCATTTTCCAGAGCAGTCAAAGAAATGAAAAACTACTCAGCTTCTATAAAATCAACTTAATCAGCTGATGTCATAGACCAAACATGAGCATCACAAAAAGGAAAACAAAAGCAAAACTTAATTATGAATACCTACACAAAATTTACAAATATGTAAAATATTAGATATTGAATCTACTAATGCAAAGCTTTCCCAAATGAAAATGTCCAGAAAATTGTTTATAGCTATGCTGCAAGTTGGTTACAGGTGTGCTGGGGAGCAATGGTTTGTGTTAGCTCAGGAGACGGCAAGACAAGGCTTAGGCAGCTTGAACCCAACACTTTTTGCCTTGGACATTGACACACATGTTAGGGGGTGAAAAAAATCTGAGCTGGGTGAATGAGTGGGTGAGGTTAAGTATAGGGGGTTTTCCTGATGGGAATCAAAAAAAAGAGAGAGAGGAAAAAAAACAAAACCCTTAAAACTAATAATAACCTAGAAAACAGAGTAGGAGAGACCAACAGAGCTATTGCCGCAGACAGAAAGAAAATGAGGGATGAGTGTTGCCAGCACTTGCCGCTCTGATTCCACTTTGCTGCTGTTGTCTAGCTGTTCAATGCTGCGACCCCGTGGACTGTAACCCACCAGGCTCCTCTGTCCATGGGATTTCCCAGGCAAGCATAACTGAGTGGATTGTCATTTCCTTATCCAGGGTATCTTCCTGGCCCAGGGGTCAAAACTGTGTTTCCTGCATTAGCAGGCAGATTCCTTATCACCGAGCCACAAGGAAAGTGGGCAACAGGACACGGAAGCAGCAGAGGATGAGATGGTTAGACAGCATTGCTAACTCAAGTTAGCCTCGTCTGACTCAATGAAACTATGAGCTGTGCCATGCAGGGGCACCCAAGATGGATGGGTCATGGTGGAGAGGTCTGACAAAATGTGGTCCACTGGAGAAGGGAATGGCAAACAACTTCAGTATTCTTGCCTTGAGAACCCCATGAACAGTATGAAAAGGCAAAATGATAGGACATTGAAAGATGAACTCCACAGGTCGGTAGGTGCCCAATATGCTACTGGAGATCAGTGGAGAAATAACTCCAGAAAGAATGAAGAGGAGAAGTCAAAGGAAAAACAACACTCAGTTGTGGATATGATTGGTGATGGAAGTAAAGTCCAATGTTGTAAAGAGCAATATTGCATAGGAACCTGGAATGTTAGGTACATGAATCAAGGCAAATTGGAAGTGGTCAACAGGAGATGGCAAGAGTGAACGTTAACATTTTAGGAATCAGTGAACTAAAATGGACCGAAATGGGCAAATTTAATTCAGATGACCATTACATCTACTACTGTGGGCAAGAATCCCTTAGAAGAAATGGAGTAGCCCTCAAAGTCAACAAAGGAGTCCAAAATGCAGTTTTTAGGTACAATCTCAAGAAAGACAAAATGATCTCCATTCATTTCCAAGGCAAACCAGTCAATATTAGAGTAATCAAAGTCTATGCCCCAACCACTAAGGCCAAAGAAGCTGAAGTTGAATAGTTCTATGAAGACCTATAAGACATTACAGAACTAACATCAAAAAAAAATGTCCTTCACAAACAGATGGAGAAACATACCATGTTCATGGATTGGAAGAATCAATATTGTCAAAATGGCTATTCTACCCAAAGCAGTCTATAGATTCAATGCAATCCCTATCAAGCTACCAACGGTATTTTTCACAGAACTAGAACAAATGATTTCACAATTTGTATGGAAATACAAAAAACCTCGAATAGCCAAAGTAATCTTGAGAAAGAAGAATGGAACTGGAGGAATCAACCTGCCTGACTTCAGACTCTACTACAAAGCCACAGTCATCAAGACAGTATGGTACTGGCACAAAGACAGAAATATGGATCAATGGAACAGAATAGAAAGCCCAGAGATAAATCCACGAACCTATGGACACCTTATCTTTGACAAAGGAGGCAAGGATATACAATGGAAAAAAGACAACCTCTTTAACAAGTGGTGCTGGGAAAACTGGTCAACCACTTGTAAAAGAATGAAACTAGAACACTTTCTAACACCATACACAAAAATAAACTCAAAATGGATTAAAGATTTAAATGTAAGAGCAGAAACTATAAAACCCCTAGAGGAGAACATAGGCAAAACACTCTCCGACATAAATCACAGCAAGATCCTCTATGACCCACCTCCCAGAATATTGGAAATAAAAGCAAAACTAAACAAATGGGACCTAATGACACTTAAAAGCTTTTGCACTACAAAGGAAACTATAAGTCAGGTGAAAAGACAGCCCTCAGATTGGGAGAAAATAATAGCAAATGAAGAAACAGACAAAGGATTAATCTCAAAAATATACAAGCAACTCCTGAAGCTCAATTCCAGAAAAATAAATGACCCAATCAAAAAATGGGCCAAAGAACTAAACAGACATTTCTCCAAAGAAGACATACAGATGGTTAACAAACACATGAAAAGATGCTCAACATCACTCATTATTAGAGAAATGCAAATCAAAACCACAATGAGGTACCATTACATGCCAGACAGGATGGCTGCTACCCAAAAGTCTACAAGCAATAAATGCTGGAGAGGGTGTGGAGAAAAGGGAACCCTCTTACACTGTTGGTGGGAATGCAAACTAGTACAGCCACTATGGAAAACAGTGTGGAGATTTCTTAAAAAACTGGAAATAGAATTGCCATATGACCCAGCAATCCCACTTCTGGGCATACACACTGAGGAAACCAGATCTGAAAGAGACACGTGCACCCCAATGTTCATCGCAGCACTGTTTATAATAGCCAGGACATGGAAGCAACCTAGATGCCCATCAGCAGATGAATGGATAAGGAAGCTGTGGTGCATATACACCATGGAATATTACTCAGCCATTAAAAAGAATTCATTTGAACCAGTTCTAATGAGATAGATGAAACTGGAGCCCATTATACAGAGTGAAGTAAGCCAGAAAGATAAAGAACATTACAGCATACTAACACATATATATGGAATTTAGAAAGATGGTAACGATAACCCTATATGCAAAACAGAAAAAGAGACCCAGAAGTACAGAACAGACTTTTGAACTCTGTGGGAGAAGGTGAGGGTGGGATGTTTCGAAAGAACAGCATGTATATTATCTGTGGTGAAACAGATCACCAGCCCAGGTGAGATGCATGAGACAAGTGCTGGGGCCTGGTGCACTGGGAAGACCCAGAGGAATCGGGTAGAGAGGGAGGTGGGAGGGGGGATCGGGATGGTGAATATGTGTAAATCTATGGCTGATTCATATCAATGTATGACAAAACCCACTGGAAATAAAAAAAAATAAAGGAAATCAGTCCTGAATATTAAAAAAAAAAAAAAATGTCCTTTTCATCCTAGGGGACTGGAATGCAAAAGTAGGAAAACAGGAGATACCTAGAGCAACAGTCAAGTTTGGCCTTGGAGTACAAAATGAAGCAGAGCAAAGGCTAATAGAGTTTTGCCAAGAGAATGCACTGGTCATAGCAAACATCCTCTTCCAACAACACTAGAGATGACTCTACACATGGATCTCAAGATGGTCATTACCAAACCAGATGGATTTTATTATTTGAAGCCAAAGATCAAGAAACTATACAGTCAGCAAAAACAAGACCAGGAGCTGACTATGGCCCAGAACATGAACTCCTTATTGCAAAATTCAGACTTAAATTGAAGGAAGTAGGGAAAACCACTGGACCACTCCAGTACAACCTAAATCAAATCCCTTATGATTATATAGTGGAAGTGAGAAATAGATTCAAGGGATTAGATCTGATAGACAGAGTGCCTGAAGAACTATGGACAGAAGTTCATAACATTGTACAGAAGGCAGTGATCCAAACTAATCCCAAGAAAAAGAAATGCAAAAAGGCAAATGGTTGTCTGAGGAGGACTTACAAACAGCTGAGAAAAGAAGAAAAGCAAAAAGCAAAGGAGAAACGGAAAGATATACCCATTTGAATGCAGAGTTCCAAACAATAGCATTGAGAGGTAAGAAAGACTTCCTCAGTGATCAGTGCAAAGAAATAGAGGAAAACAATAGAATGGGAAAGACTAGAGATCTCTTCAAGAAAATTAGAGATACCAAGGGAACATTTAGTACAAAGATGGGAACAATAAAAGACAGAAATGGTATGGATCTAAGAAGCAGAATACACTAAGAAAAGGAGGGAAGAATACACAGAAGAATTATACAAAAAAGATCGTAATGACCTGGATAAACACAACGGTGTGATCGCCCACCTAGAGCCAGACATCCTGGAGTGCGAGGTAGTGGGCCTCAGGAAGCATCACTATGAACAAAGCTAGTGGAGGTGATGGAATTCCAGCTGAGTTATTTCACATCCTAAAAGATGACACTGTGAAAGTGCTGCGCTCAATATTTCAGCAAATTTGGAAAACTCTGCATTGGCCACAGGAATGGAAAAGGTCAGTTTTCATTCCAATCCCAAAGAAAGGCAAGTCAAAAAATGCTCAAACTATGGCACAAATGCACTCATCTCATATGCTGGCAAAGTAATGCTGAAAATCCTCCAACGCCAACATCCACTGGAACATAAAAAAAGCAAGAGAATTCCAGAGAAACATTTACTTCTGATTCATTGACTACACTAAAGCTTCTGACTGTGTGGACCACAACAAACTGTGGAAAATTCTGAAAGAGATGGGAATACCAGACCACCTGACCTGCCTCCTGAGAAATCTGTATGCAGGTCAAGAACCAGCAATTAGAACCAGACATGGAACAATGGACTGGTTCCAAACAGGGAAAACAGTACGTCAAGGCTGTATATTGTAATCCTGCTTATTTAATTTCAGAGTACATCATGTGAAATGCTGGACTGGAAGACCCACAAGCTGGAATAAAGCTTGCTGGGAGAAATATCAATAACCTCAGATATGCAGATGACACCAGCCTTATGGCAGGAAGTGAAGAGGAACTAAAGAGCCTCTTGATGATAGTGAAGGAAGAGAGTGAAAAAGCTGACTTAAAACTCAACAATCAAAAACCAAATATCATGGCATCCAGTCCCATCACTTCATGGCAGATAGGAAACAATGGAAACAGTGACAGACTTTATTTTCTTGGGCTCCAAGATCACTGCAGATGTTGACTGCACTCACGAAATTAAAAAACACTTGCTCCTTGGAAGAAAAGCTATGACTGACATAGGCAGCATATTATAAAGCAGAGACATTTCTTTGCTGACAAGTTCCATCTAGTCAAAGCTATGGTTTTTTTCCAGTAGTTATGTATGGATGTGAGAGTTGGACTATAAAGAAAGCTAAGTGCTGAAGAATTGATACTTTTGAACTGTGGTATTGGAGAAGACTCTTGAGAGTCCCTTGGACTGCAAGGAAATCAAAGCAATCAATCCTAAAGGAGATCAGTCCTGAATATTTATTGGAAGGATTAACACTGAAGCTGAAACTCCAATACTTTGGTCACCTGATGCGAATAAATGACTCATTGGAAAAGACCCTAATGTTGGGAAAGATTGAAAGCAGCAAAAGGGGACAACAGAGGATGAGGTGGTTGGATGGCATCACTGACTTGATGGACACGAGTTTGAGTAAACTGCGGGAGTTGGTGAAGGACAGGGAGGCCTGGCGTGCTGCAGTCCATGGAGTCACAAGTTGGACACTACTGAGCGACTGAACTGAACTGAACTCAATAGATATGAATTCAAGCAAACTCTGGAGATAGTAGGAAACAGAGGAGCCTGGCAGGCTACAGTCCATGGTGTCACAAAGAATAGACACAGCTGAGCAACTGAACAACAACAACAAATTGTTCTGCTACAACCTGCTGAGCACTGCCAAGGAGATGCCGCCACCTGGATATCAACCTCAGCGGTCAGATGCCTGCTCAGGAACAGGCGACAGGTTCACAAAGGCAAGACAGAGATATCCCAGATGTGCCTCCCCGTTATGGACCCAGCATAATAGTGGCTCACGTTTCTTTCAGAGGGTTTCAGCCAGTGATAAGGGACTATTCTTAGAATGCATATATGTTCTTCAAATAAAAGCCTCACCATTATTTTGATGTACTTAATGTAAAAAAGTTTAAATAGGTTCAAAATCTACCCACAGTTGTCACACAGAATGTCAATATTACATGTCAGTGAAATAAAAGATAAATCTTTAGCTTGAAATATAATTTCATTGCTGAAATATAAACATTTTAATGGAAACAAAGTGTGTTTTAGAATTTAATTATCTATCTCTATGAATAAAGTTTCTGGTTGATGATAATCTATAAAAATTTAAAGAGAATCTCATCAAGCTATCATGAGGGAATTTAGTACAATATAACTGTTTCAAGTTTAAATTCCCAATATATATTTTGCCAGATATATAATTTTATATATGAATTGCTACTACTCTCTGCCTTCAATCAGCAAAGGTTAATACGGACAACCAGATACAATTTGGAATCCTAACAACCACCATGACACAACTCTGTGTACTACCTAGAATTCCTAAGAATTCAGTTTAAAATAATAATTGGAAGAGTACACAGAGATGTATATTCAGGGCTATTCAACTACTTTGTAATAACTAAAATCTAAAACAAAACAAAAAAGAAATCCTCCAATTCCAGCAACAGGAAACTGGTTAAATATGATATAGCCATGATGTTAAAACACTATATACTTATTAAGAGTGTTTAGTAGAAGTGTTCCAGATATCTATTGATACGTAATAAAAAAAATCCCTAAAATTTAATTGATGTAAGACAACAATAAGATTTATTTCCCTCACAATCTGTGATTGTGTAGGTCTTGACAAGGACTGCTTGTATCTGCTCTACTCAGGGTCAGCTGGGGTTGCTTGGAAGCTGGGGACTGAAATTATCACATATCTGGTGATTCATGCTGGGGCAACTCCCCACCCCTTCTCTCCCTCTCTGTCCCCCTCCACTCTTACTCAACATAGTACCTCCAGCATGGCTGCTTCTGGATAGCCAGACCTCTTACATGTCAGGACTCCCAGGGGAGGTACGTTCTCCTGAGGATAAAGAGCCGAGCAGAAGCCGTGCTGCTTTTGCAGCCCAGCCTCAGAACAATCCCAGTAGCACCCTGCCACATTATACGCCTCATAAACAAGTCACTAAGGCAGACATATTCAAGGAGGAGAATAATTTTACTCCATCTGTGGATAGGATGGAATGGGAATGTCAACAAATTTACAACATCTGCATTATGTATACTTACTGACATTTTAAAAGGCTTTCTGTAAGTACAAATGTTATAAGACATATACACATTAGTTGCCTGCTTTTTATATTTCAATGTGTGAATATCTAGTAAACCAAATATAATCTCATGGCTATGCATCAAAGCATTATAGTCTTTTTAAGTGGATAGAAGGCTCAAACGGCTAATCCATTTATTTTGGTTGGTCTGTGGCTTTTCTATAATTCAACACATATATGCCACTGTACAATTTAGAAGAAACACACAAATAATCTTCTTTTGTGAACCATTGGGGAGATATTATTTCTCAGAAAAGGATTTCTTATATTTGAAAAAGGAAGTAAAAGTTGTCACTAAACACTTGTCTTCCCTGGTGCCTTAGACAGTAAAGAAACTGCCTGCAATGCAGGAGACCTGGGTTCACTTAGCAGGTTTCTGAGAGTTGAATTCAGAGTTCTCCTTCATTCTTATTGTAGAGCTTCCTTTATCCTTTAATGCCTTAAAAATATGCCAGCTCTTATTCAATTAGTGATTTGTACTCAATTAATGACTTGGACAACAAACATTTATTCAATCCTTGCAGGAAGTAGAACAGTGTCCTAAAGATTTAAAGTAGATAGAAAACTTTAAATGGTGACAAATGCTTAATATACTTCAAGTGTAACAGAGAAAGATTACAAGGATAAAAGAGACAAGAGCTAAAAATATATAAAAATGAAAAATAAGAGACATATCTGGCATTTTAATATAATTAACTAGATTCTCTGCTCTAATTTCTTCCAAATATACCTTCCTAAATTCAGATCATCAACATTTCTGATGGAGAGAAAAGAGGAAGTATTGCATCAATATATAAATGCTTAGGCAAACTTTCCAGCAAATATTACACATTGTGAATTTCCCAGTGTCAAAGAAGTATGCCACAGATCCTTAGAGTGTGTTCCAAATGATGACCCTATTTGGAACCAACATGCCAGCCTCAGGCCAATCCCAGGCAGGAATGAGTGATTGGGAAAGTTTGTTTCAGGTGCCCCCTACCCCCACCCTAACTTCTTTGACTGCACTCTTTCAATCCTTCCTTCCATGACCCCATAACCCAGGGACCACATGCTATGTACTCAGAGACCAGGATCTTCCTCAGCACTGCATTTTCTTAATGTGTCTTCCCAGGAAGATTCCCTGATGTGGGATATTTCCAACTCAGTTCATCCTTCCCATCACCTCCAACAAACGATAATTGTCATATGAGTCAGCTTCTGCTGGGTCTTTTTCTTACACAGTGAAGTCTGGAGGAGAGGTAAAAATGAGCTCACATTTGTGATGAGTGAAGGGAATTTTAAAAGTCCTAACTTACGTATTCACATTCAACCCATGTCCATGTACTGTTACCTTTTTCCATATTTAGGAATGAAGACTCAGAGTTGAATGAGCCTAGTAGGCAAACATAATTATAATGCAAGTCAAGTACTATTAAGGGATAATTACTTATCAAGTTTTATGAAAAAACAGGGAATGGGGTTATGATTTTTAGCAGCTATTTTAAAGGTTTCATGCAAAAAATACTTGAGTTGAAACTAGAAGGATGATTTCATTTACTATATATCTATTATATTTCGGCATTTTCTGAATCCTGAGGGAAGGGGATTCCCTGGCAGTGTGGTGGTTAAGACTCCATGCTTCTACTGCAGGGGGCTCCAGCTCGATCCCTGGCAGGGGAACTAAGATCCTACAGGTCAGGGCAGCCAACAAACAAACAAATAAATTTTGAGGGAAGAATAAAATGGACAAGGATATTTAAGGAAGAGAAAGTAGTATAGAAGCATGAAATAGTATGGCATAATTAGTTCCTCACTAGTATTCCTGCAGGGCCGGGGGGTATGGATGAAAATCCTGAGAGCTATATAGTAAAGCAGCCTAGAGCAATGGTATCCTTTGGGACACTATGGGGGTTTGTTAGCAGAGGAGAGATACTAAAAGATGTATTTTTAATTAGTAAGTGAAGAAACCTAGACATTGGATCCATTATGGAGGATGAATTGAGTATAGAAGTGCCCAAAGAAGAGATAAATTATAAGAAGTTGATGCAATAATCTAAGTAACAGTATGAAGGCAGTGCAGTAGACATTTAAAAAATAGATTTAAAATGTCTAGAACTTGAATTTGAGAAGACTAGTGACTAATTTTATACAGTGTGTGAGGATGAGATAGATCTAGAACATCTTTAGTCTATCTTGAACAACTGAGTACAATTACTATTTTTCATGTGAGGAACCCATAAAAAAGAACAAATTTAGAAGGAATAAGATTAAGATTTTGGTTTGAACCATGCAGAATTTAAGGTGCTTCATGGACATTCATATTGAGATACCTAGCATGCAGTTGGATATGTAAGTCTCAGGATAAAAAAGGAGATACTCCTTTGAGAGCTGATAATCAGGCAATAGCTGGAACCAAGGAACTGGATGACATCACCAAAGGGAACAAGCTGAGGAGATGTGCAAGGAAGAATTATGGAGAATACCAATATACGAGAGCGGGGAGAGAAAAGTGAATGAATGGAACACTGAGGACAGCCAGAAAGACAGGAGGTGGTCCAGGAGAGTGTGTGACGTGGGGCACCAGGGAGAGACAGTGCCAAGAAGGAGGAGGCAAGGCAGGCCAGACAGCCTGGAGACAGAGCAAGCCTGGCAAGAGACAAAGTCTCTGGATTTGCAAACCTGAAATAAAATAATTTCAGTGACAGCTATATTTTAAGAGACATTACCAGAAGCCAGAGAACGATGGTTGAGAAGTAAATAAAAGCTGAAGAAGTTTAAAAAGGAAACATCGATTACCAGTTCAAGACACTTCATGAAGTTAGGATCTCAGGAAAGCTTTTACAGTATTGACTTGGGTTTTCTGCTCTAGGGCAAAAGGCAATGGAAAGGGACAGACTGAAATCGAGAAGAGATATAACTGACATTAAGATCTCAAAGGAAATAGAAGATAGGCTTAAGAGTCTAGGGGGAAAATGGGGTAGGTGACAGAAGCAAGGAATAGGAATAGTTTAGGAAGCAAAAAGCAAGAAAAGTAGGCTATTCAACTCCTGTAGTTATTCAATTCATTTTCCAAATTATTTTCTCAGTTAAGGAAAAAGTTGCTAATGATGAGATGTGCAAAAGAATGGGACTTCAGAGATATTTTGGAATATCCACTAAGGGGAATAAAAAGGGAAGCGACTAGGAGCAGGTCCAGGATGTCCCAAAAGCAGTGGAGTTGAAATTCATAAACACGACATGTCACCCATGTCAATCTGCAGTGAAGATTGTAGGGTTTTTCTTTTCCTTACAGAATCCTAAAACTTTGGAACAACAACAAAAATGTAAATCGCTAAGGGGAGACAGCACTGGGTGTGGCCAAGCAGCAGAGAGGGAAGAAATTGTGAGCGCTGAAAAGTCTTACCGAAGTTACTCATCATGGCAGACAGGAGTTTAGCCTGAGGAGAAAATGATGTCTAGTCATAAATAATGGATTGAGATGCCTGGAGAGTCTAAGAACTCAAGAGTTCAAGCAATTTCATTTAAAGCTTATTCATATTCACCTACTACATCCCAAGGTCTGTACTGAACACTGGGGAAAGAACAGGGTCCCTCTAGAGATTTACAGTCCAGGAGAAATAAATATAAAGTTAAATGCCAAGAGGGAAATATTTTTGGACATAAACTGGGGACCAAAGTAGAGAGTTATTATTTGCCTGGTGAAGAATGAGCAGGAAGGTTAGTTTAATGGGGACAAAAAAATTGAAAAATTACAAGAACAGTAGTTTGTGATATAAAGTTTATGTCTCCACAAGGACTTTAAGGAACAAATCTTTTGATGGGATATCTAGCAGCCTATTTGGAGGATTACTTGAAATTGGGAGCTTTGATATTGTTCCACAAAGATTTAGCTTAAAGAGCCATTGTATTACTCATCCCAGGGCAGCCAATATCTCACCAAAGTGTGACAGTAGAAGAATGACAGCTAACAGCTGTTAGTACTTACTCTATTAATCCGCCTGCAATGCGGGAGACCCAGGTTCCATCCCTGGGTGGGGAAAAGCCCCTGAAGAAGGGAATGGCAACCCACTCCAGTATTCTGGCCTGGAGAATTCCATGGACTGTATAGACCATGGGGTCACAGTTGACATGACTGAGTGATTTTCACTTTCATTTTATTTCACTTTCAGGCAAGATTCAGATATATATGGTGCATTTATGTGTGTGTATACACACACACATACATGTTTATTTAAGGCTCACAATATCCTTATAATACTATTATTATTGCTCTTACATTATGAATCAGGAAACTGATGAACAGATAGGTTAAATAATTTGCCCAAGCTCACACAGCTGGTAAGGGCAAAGCCAGTACTCCATCCTAGAGAGCTTGGCCCTCATACTGCCTCACAACTCATTACATCAAAAACTGTGACCAGAAAAGTTATTTCCAGTTTCAAAGAAGAATTCCCAGGTACTTCAGTCTTGATGGGACTGAACTCAGTTGTTCACTGGTCACCCATTTGTTGTATCTATGAGAGTAGGGAGAAAAATCCTTTATCACAATCCTCATGAAAGGGTTTACCTGAGGAATAAGAGTTAATTGCATTTCTGCTTTCCAGAAAGGATGAATCCTGTTCACCTCACTGAACTTTGTTTTGGTGAGTGATTGGCAAGTTTAGACCAGATTGCAGGAGACAGCTGAATTCTAGGAGAAGTTAAGAGCTGCCACCCATAATCTTCCCTTTACCCTTTTCCCTAATCAGCCCTCAGCCTTCCCACCAAGTAAATATGGGAAGAATTATTTAACATTAGCAGTTTGTTCAGTTCAGTTCAGTTGCTCAGTCGTGTCTGACTATTTGCGACCCCATGAACTGCAGCACACCAGGCCTCCCTGTCCATCAACAACTCTCAGAGTTTACTCAAACTCATGTCCATTGAGTCAGTGATGCCATCCAACCATCTCATCCTCTGTCATCCCCTTTTCCTCCCGCCTTCAATCTTTTCCAGCATCAGGGTCTTTTCAAGTGAGTCAGTTCTTCCCATCACTGGAATTTCAGCTTCAACATCAGTCCTTCCAATGAACACCCAGGATTGATCTCCTTTAGCATGGACTGTTTGGATCTCCTCACAGTCCAAGGGACTCTCCAGAGTCTTCTCTAACACCACAGTTCAAAAGCATCAATTCTTCGGCACTCAGCTTTCTTCCTAGTCTAACTCTCACATCCACACATGACTACTAGAAAAACCATAGCCTTGACTAGACAGACTTTTGTTGACAAAGTAATGTCTCTGCCTTTTAATATGCTGTTTAGGTTGGTCATAACTTTCCTTCCAAGGAGTAAGCGTCTTTTAATTTCATGGCTGCAATCACTATCTGCAGTCATTTTAGAGCCCCCAAAAATAAAGTCTGACACTGTTTCCACTGTTTCTCCATCTATTTGCCATGAAGTGATGGGACCAGATGCCATGATCTTAGTTTTCTGAATGTTGAGCTTTAAGCCAACTTTTTCACTCTCCTCTTTCACTTTCATCATGAGACTCTTTAGTTCTTCTTCACTTTCTGCCATAAGGGTGGTGTCACCTGCATATCTGAGACTATTGATATTTCTCCCAGAAATCTTGATTCCAGCTTGTGCTTCTTCCAGCCCAGCGTTTCTCATGATGTACTCTGCATATAAGTTCAGTTTGATGGGGTATCAAATAATTAGCCAACCTGGGAAGCCTCCATAGGCTTCAAGGACCACAGTTCATCACTGGGCACTAGGTCTGCATGGAAACGGAGTGCGCAGTTGACAGGCTGATTTACTAAAAGTGTGCTAACAACACTGATGTCTCTCCCTGAATCAGAGCTCTGCAGCCAGGCTCCTGGCCAAGGGACAGGCACCATCTGCCTGGAGTGGCTCAGTCCAGGGCTCAGAGCCAGAGACCCAGGAGAAGAAACATGCTGCGGCCCTGTGGGCATCAGCCTTCTCACCCCTCACCTCTCCCCTCCCTCCTGGGAGGAGCACCTGGCCCACTCCTTCCAGCTCTCTGAGGACATGATGAAAACTGCTGCTACCGGCAGTAGGCCCTGCCCTCCCTCACTCGCTGCTGCACCCGGTCCTCCACCCAGGTGCTCCCGGCCTCCCACACGCGGGCCTCCACCCAGGTGCTCCCGGTCGGGCCAGCAAGGGCTGGCGTTGGGCTTGTCATGGGGAGCCCAGAAGCAATCCTCAGAGGCTTAGAGTCGAGGGGAGACAGCCCTGCTGTCTCCTGTGAAAGGAGCAGGGCAGATCAGGGGGCGGCATGAGGCTGGTCACCCCACCCTTCCCCCAGCCTGACAGACAGAAGGTTGCCCTTTCCTCTCCCAAAATCCCGCTATGGCTCATATTACACTTGGAAGCAGTACTTAAGTTTGCTTTTCTATGAAATTGCTAGAAGTCCTGTAGACCAAACATGCTTTTTAGCGTTTTCCAGTCAATAATAAAGTAAAAATAGGAAGCTGAAACACAATTCAAAATTATAGACATTTTTCTCTTGGGAAAAATATTCTTAAAAAAAAAAAAAAACTTTTATTATATGCAAAGGTAAAACTATTGGCAGAATCTAAAGAAAGTTCATGAGGAGTCAGCAAGCTTGCACTCGGTGGGGACGATGGCTATGAGTCTGATACCCTATCTCAATGATTAACTGAGACTACTTCTCCTTTTCCCTTTAAAAACTTTCATGGCCAAGCAGAATCTTTGGAGTTAGTTTTGGGACATGGACCCGCCTTCTTCCTAGACTGCCCACTCTGCTAATTAAAGCAACTTAACTTTCTATCAAAAACAAAACAAAAAAACCAAACTGCCGGCAGAGCCATTATTATCTATTCCCAGGTCATTTTATTTTTTAAACGATTACTTTACTTACAATGGTAACTTTTAAGGTTTTCTTCCCTTTCCTTTCATCTAGCCTCAATTTCAGGCCAAAGTTTTTAGGCCACACTACTGAGATAGAACTACCACAGGAAAAGTAAAGAGGTTGTTTTTCAATTTGACTTCCTCAGCTGAAAGATTTAAAGAAATTATTAATTAGCAAGTTTTGTTAACTGTTCCTCCTACCTGACTTGCTGAATATAAGGTAACTATGGTGACAAATAAACTTTTTTACTTCTGTGGCTTCAGTGCAATAAGAAAGATCTCTTTTTTGTTCTGAATTGAGAAGAACTTTCTTGTCTGCTGTGGCACTGCTGAGTATGCCACGGCAGGATTCAGGCCACGTCTCCTGGCGATGGAGCCTGTGTGATGACGTGGTACCCGGCAGCAAGGCCTTCCGGCTGTCACACACTGCGGACACTCCCAAGTAGCCAAAGGGCATAATTGTGAAAAATGACACAGCTAAAATTTTGCTAACCTCTGTGAAAAACCATTTCATTTTTTTCAAGCTAGTTAGAGACTTTGCCAACAAAGGTCCGTCTAGTCAAACCTATGGTTTTTCCAGTAGTCACATATGGATGTGAAAGTTGGACTAGAAAGAAAGCTGAGTGCTGAAGAACTGATGCTTTTGAACTGTGGTGTTGGAGAAGACTCTTGAGAGTCCCTAGGACTGCAAGGAGATCCAACCAGTCCATCCTAAGGGAGATCAGTCCTAGGTATTCATTGGAAGGACTGATGCTGAAGCTGAAACTCCAGTACTTTGGCCACCAGATGTGAAGAACTGACTCATTGGAAAGACCCTGATGCTGGAAAGATTGAAGGTGGGAGGAGAAGGGGACGACAGAGGATGAGATGATTGGATGGCATCACCGACTCAATGGACGTGAGTTTGAGCAAACTCCGGAAGCTTGTGATGGACAGGGAGGCCTGGCGTGCTGCAGTCCATGGGATCGCAGAGTTGGACACAACCGAGTGACTGAACTGAACTGAGAGACTTTAGGCTTCCACTCAGAGCATGGAAAAATCTATTCCTTCAACTACATGTGTATCGATGGAAATTATGAAGACTTTGGGGAGAAACCAAAGGAAAAATCTTTACGTTAAGTTCAACTTTTTTTCCTATGGGTTATTTTTAAAATGAGTAATGTCTCTTTAAAATTCCCAAATCAGAGGGCATATACTTTGGAGAAAGGAAAGGATGAAGATAATAATTAAGGAATCTTTCCTGAGTTAGAAAACTTAGCACATTATAGACAAATAATGAGCACCTGAACAGAGAATAAAGAGTAAAAGGACATCTTGCTTTTGGACAACATATTTTCACCTTAGATGGAAAAAAAAAAAAAAAAAGGCAAGCAGAAGAGTTCCTGGGCTTCCCTTGTGGCTCAGCTGGTGAAGAATCTGCCTGCAATGCAGGAGACCTGGGTTTGATCCCTGGGTTGGGAAGATCCCCTGGAAAAGGGAAAGGCAGCCCACTCCAGAATTCCTGCCTGGAGAATTCCATGGACTGTATAGTCCACAGGGTCACAAAGAGTCGGACACAACTGAGTGAATTTCACTTTCTCTTTCTTCAGAGGAGTTCCTAAAGTAGTCTTCACCATTCATTTTCTTCCAAGTTCATACAAGAGACTTAATGTTCAAACAAGAGACTTAATAAAATTGGCCTATTCTTTCTCTGAATATGTGCTATACACATTTATTCTCCTTTTCAACTTGTACCCTATAGTAATCTGTTATTCTCTCATTGTTTTATATGTGTACATTTGTACATTTGACTTTCTAAACAAATGATAAACTTTTTAAAGTCAGAAAATGTAGCTTTGGTAATTCTCATAGTATCAAATACTAGCTATATAATAAGCATTATATTAAATATGTTCATGATTCATTAACCCATTTTCCCTCTAGTAAAATTGCTTTTTTAATAAATTCTATATCCAAAGTGTTAACAAGTGGTTTTAAGATAAATGTGTGGCAAGAAATTACATTCCAGTCTGAAGACCCTAGGGATCAAATAGTTCCTAATCATCACTGTAACAAATTCAGCAAAGGCAAAGTATGCAGCCTCCCATCCACTGACATCTTTAGCATCTGTTTCAATGTCCTCCTCCAACCCTAGACTTGCTGGTGATGTGGCAGACAGCACTGTCCACATAAATGACCCACCCAAAGCTTAATGTCTATTTTTTAACATCTCGTTTACATTGTATTTATTCCATATCAGTAAACTAAATCCATGGCTAGATACTAAATTTATTATCCTGCATAATTATCCACTCTTGAAACATTGTCCTCCAATTGTCTGACCACAACTTCAGACCATTTCAGTACAACACATATATTTTCCCAATAAGCCTTTTTTTTTTTTTTTTTGATCCTCTACTTTCTGCCTGTCCTCCCTCCTTTCCTTGCTTCATATCATATATACCTCTAATTCTATCTTCTATCCATCTCTTCATCCTCTATTTTGCCATTATCAACTATATTGGCCCATTTCTTTTCTATTACATCTCTGAAAAAATAAACAACAAACAAACAAAAAACACAAATCTGAACCATTGTTAAGTCCATCCATATTAGAGTTGCTGGGCATTGCTGCTGAAAATTATATACATTATATAATTATAGATTGTTGTGACTAGAATTTCATGTTCTTTGACTTCAAGCAGACCCTCTACACTGTTAAGAAACTGTTTCCTTATTTAGTTTTACTTTCTAATTGCCGCAATAACAATTATTTGAATAATGTGCTAGGTTTCTATTATTTTGCCTGGCCGGAATAGTATCTTCCCTCCTTCTGAGAAATTTGTCTTTGAATGGGGCAATGGCACTGAAAGGTTGTTGCTGAACCAGGAAAGACACCAGGCTTCTCGGCCTCCAGAGAAGAACTCAATCTGGGGCCAGTGACGAAGCTTGATCGCTCAGAGCTTTTGTGTAATAAAGTTTTATTAACGTATAAAAAATAAAAAGAAAGCTTCTGACATAGACATCAGAAGGGGGCAGGAAGAGTGCCCCCTGCTAGTCTTTAGCTGGATGTTATACAGCTACTAGCAGGCTGCTAATTAAAGAAAGGAAATGTCTCCAAACTCAGAGAATGGCACCAGGTCCCTCACCCACAACATGCACTGAGATAACATTGGCAGCAGGTGAGTCGTCCTGGGCCATAAAACGATTGACATGAAGCTTGAAGAAAGGCAGATGTCCATACAAATATATGGCTTCCTTAACATAGATTAGGAGAATAAGGTATGAGTATAACATACTGGTTTGTCAAGTCAGTTCTGAGCTTTTAGGTAGAACCAACTTGGAGACAGAATCTAGGGTAAATGCATAGTATATTAACATAGCTTAAGACAAATGTTTCCATAAGAAAAATGCATTGGTTAGCTCAAGGTTAGAGAAAAGTTAACTTCAGGTGGAACCAGGTGTCAATATGGCAACACAGAATTTTAAGAGAAACCTCCTTTTAAATTTGCATAAAGAAGGGGAAAAAATATAACACTAGTTTGTTCCCTCCTGCCGCTTGAGAGAGAGACAAAGAATGTCTGTCTGACACATGCAGCCTATTTCCTCCATTTGGAGGCCCCTGGCTTCCCCGCCTGTTACTCTCTCAGCATCTTCTTACACATCCCACCGTGGTGTCCATTGTGAATGGTCTGGGGGTGCATGCCTTGGCCAAGTCTGAGCAGTTCTAGTTCCTACTCACCAGTTACCAGTGATTGCTATAAAAATAGAAAGGATCACGAGGAAAGGAAAATGAGAGGAGAGGAAGAAAGAGGAGGAGGAAGCGCAATGGCAAGAGAACCATACAAACATGCACAGCAGCCTCAGGGAGGTGGCGCTGAAAACTGGCTGTGTCTGTGTCGAGCCGGTGTTCTTAACTTCATTGATCAAGCTCTTATTTCAGGCATTTATAGCTCACCCCGCACTTCCTGCCCAGTCACCAAACCTCGCATTCAGAGGATGACCGTGATTTCCACTTCGAAAGGAAAACAGAAGTCATAAGAGGAGAAATGCCTCAACTTCCTGCCAGCACAACTACACAGGTTCCTCTCTCTCCTGATAGGGTGAGCTGATGCCCCTCCAAGGTTATCTTTCCCCAAAGCTAGTGCCAGCCCACCCAGGCAACATGGCCTGCTCCACTGTCTAGTCTCCAAGAAGAGGTGGCAAGAATACAAAGAACTATGCAAAAAAAAGATCTTCATGACCCAGGTAATCACAATGATGTGATCACGCACCTAGAGCCAGACATCCTGGAATGTGAAGTCAAGTGGGCCTTAGGAAGCATCACTATGAACAAAGCTAGTGGAGGTGATGGAATTCCAGCTGAGCTATTTCAAGTCCTAAAAGATAATGATGTGAAAGTGCTACACTCAATATGCCAGCAAATTTGGAAAACTCAGCAGTGGCCACAAGACTGGAAAAAGTCAGTTTTCATTTCAGTCCCAAGGAAAGGCAATGCCAAAGAATGTTCAAACTATTGCACAATAGCACTCATCTCACACACTAGTAAAGTAATGCTCAAAACTCTCCAAGCCAGGCTTCAACAGTACGTGAATCCTGAAATTCCAGATGTTCAGTACGGATTTAGAAAAGGCAGAGGAACCAGAGATCAAATTGACAACATCCCCTGGATCCTAGAGAATGCAAGAGAATTCCAGAAAAACATCTACTTCTGCTTTATTAATTACACCAAAGACTTTGACTATGTGGATCACAACAAACTGTGGAAAATTCTTTAAGAGATGAGAATACCAGACCACCTTACCTGCCTCCTGGGAAATCTGTGTGCTGGTCAAAAAGCAACAGTTAGAACCAGACATGGAGCAACGGACTGGTTTCAAATTGGGAAAGGAGTATGTCAAGGCTGTATATTGTCACCATGCTTATTTAACATAAATGCAGAGTACACCATGTGAAATGACAGGCTGGATGAAACACAGCTGGAATCAAGATTGCTGGGAGAAATATCAATAACCTTAGACATGCAGATGACACCACCCTTATGGCAGAAAGTGAAGAGGAACTAAAGAGCCTCCTGATGAAGGTGAAAGAGGAGAGTGAAAAAGCTGGCTTAAAAGCCAACATTCAAAAAACTAAGATCATGGTATCCGGTCCCATCACAGCATGGCAAATAGATGGGGAAACAGTGGAAACAATGACAGACTTTATTTTGGGGGGCTCCAAAATCACTGCAGATGGTGACTGCAGCCATGAAATTAAAAGATGCTTACCCCTTGGAAGAAAAGCTATGACCAACCTAGACAGCGTGTTACAAAGCAGAGACATTGTTTTGCTGACAAAGGCCCATCTATTCAAAGCTATGTTTTTTCCAGTAATCATGTATGGATGTGACAGTTGGACTGTAAAGAAAGTTAAGCACCGAAGAATTTATGCTTTTGAACTGTGGTGTTGGAGAAGACTCTTGAGAGTCCCTTGAACTGCAAGGAGATCCAACCAGTCCATCCTAAAGGAGATCAGTCCTGGGTGTTCATTGGAAGGACTGATGCTGGAGCTGAAACTCCTATACTTTGGCCACCTGATGGGAAGAACTGACTCATTTGAAAAGACCCTGATGCTGGAAAGATTGAAGATAGGAGGAGAAGGGGACAACAGAGGATGAGATGGGTGGATGGCATCACTGACTCAATGGACATGAGTTTGAGTAAACTCCAGGAGTTTGTGATGGACAGGGAGGCCTGGTGTGCTGCAGTCCATGGGGTCACAAAGAGCCAGATACAACTGAGTGACTGAACTGACTGTTCTTACTACTGCCTCTTCTTCATCAGCATGGAATCACCCTCAAGTCTTGAAATTCTTAAAAAATAAAGATAAAAATTTCTCCAGCCTGTCCCCTCCATGTACTATCCTACTGTTTTCTTCTCCACATTACAGTGAAACATTTTTGCCTTCATTTGACCTCAAGTGCATGAAACTGAATAAAGCATAATTCTTGGTTCATGATGGTTGCTGGTCTTCCCTCTGAGCATGGATTATATGGCTGATTTCTTACCTTTAACTCTGTAATAGGCTGCTATGAAAGCAGCATCCCAAACAAAAGTCCCTTAGAGAAGCATCCAGTCTCTGCATCTCCATCTCCCTGCCTTCTTCTTTTCAAGGTGCCATTCTCTTGACTCCTCAGTTTATCCTTCACTGGCTTTCCTTTTATTGTAACTTACTGCATCCATGTAGTCTTTAAAATATGCTTTTTATTCTTATTTTAAAAGTTATTAAATAATATAATCTTGAATTATCTTGTTAAAGGGCAAAGAAATGGAGTAGGCATCATGGTCAACAAAAGAGTCCAATGTGCAGTACTTGGGGACAATCTCAAAAAAGACAGAATGATCTCAGTTTGTTTCCAAGGCAAACCAACCAATACCACAGTAATCCAAGTCTATGCCCCAAGCAAGAAGGCCGAAGAAGCTGAAGTTGAATACTTCTATGAAGACCTACAAGACCTTCTACAACTAACACACACACACACAAAAATGTCCTTTCCATCGTAGGGGACAAGAATGCAAAAGCAGGAAGTCAAGTGATACCTGGAGTAACAGGCAAATTTGGCCTTGGGGTACAGAATGAAGCAGGGCAAAGCCTAACAGAGTTTTGCCAAGAGAATGCACTGATCATAGCAAACACCCTCTTCCAACAACACAAGAGAAGACTCTACACAAGGATATCACAAAATGGTCAATACCACACCAGATGGATTATATTCTTTGCAGTCAAAGATGGAGAAACTCTATACAGTCAGCAAAAATGAGACCAAGGGCTGACTGGCTCAGATCATGAAGTTCTTATTGCAAAATTCAGGCTTCAATTAAAGAAAGTAGGGAAAACCACTAGGCCATTCAAGGATAGAAGACTATGTATGCTCAGTTGTGTCTCACTCTTTGCGACTCTGTGGATAGGAGCCCGTGAGACTCCTTCATCCATGGGATTTTCCAGGAAAGAATACTGGAGTGGTTTGCCATTTCCTACTCCAGGGGATCTTCACACAACAGGCATTAAACCCAGGTCTCCTGCATTGGCAGGCAGATTCTTTACCACTAGCGCCACCTGGGAAGCCCAGGACATTCAGGCATAACCTAAATCAAATCCCTTACAATTTTACAGTGGAAGTGACAAATAGATTCAAGGGATTAGATCTGATAGACAGAGTGCCTGAAGAATTGCGAAGGAATTTCATAACATTGTACAGGATGCAGTGATCAAAATCATTCCCAACAAAAAGAAATGCAAAAAGGCAAAATGATTGTCTGAGTAGGACTCAAAAATAGTTGAGAAAAGAAGAGAAGTGAAAGGCAAAGGAGAAAAGGAGAGATAGACCCAATGAATGCAGAGTTCCAAAGAACAGCAAGGAGAGATAATAAAGCCTTCTAAGTGAACAATGCAAAGAAATAGAGAAAATCAATAGAATGAGAAACACTAGAGATCTCAAGAAAATTAGATACCAAGGGAACATTTCATGCAAAGATGGACACAATAACAGAGAGAGACAGTATGGACCTAACAGAAGCAAAAGATATTAAGAAGAGGTGGCAAGAATACACAGAAGAACTGTATGCAAAAGATCTTAAAAACCTAAAAGAATTATACTCTTGGTATAGAAGTACACAAAAAAAGATCTTCATGACCCAGATAATCATGATGATGTGATCATCCACCAACAGCCAGACATCCTGGAGTGCAAAGTCAAGTGGGCCTTAGGAAACATCACTACAAACAAAGCTAATGAAGGTGATGGAATTCCAGCTGAGCTGTTTCAAATCCTAAAAGATGATGCTGCAAAAGTGCTGCACTCAATCTGTCAGCAAATTTGAAAAACTCAGCAGTGGCCACAGGACTGGAAAAGGTCTGTTTTCATTCCAATCCCAAAGAAGGGCAATGCCAAAGAATGTTCAAACTACCACACAATTGCACTCATTTCACATGCTAGCAAGGTCACGTTCAAAATCCTTCAAGCTAAGCATCAACAGTATGTGAATTGAGAACTTCTAGATGTACAAGCTGGATTTTAAAAAGGCAGAGGAACCAGAGATCAAATTGTCAACATTCATCAGGTCATAGAAAAATCAAGAGAATTCCAGAAAAACATCAATTTCTGTTTTACTGACTGTGCTAAATCCGTTGACTATGTGAATCACAACAAACAGTGGAAAATTCTTAAAGTGATGGGAATATCAAACCATTTTTATAAACCTGTATGCAGGTCAAGAAGCAACAGTTAGAACTGGACATGGAACAACAGACTTGTTCCAAATTGGGAAAGGAGTACTTCAAGCTTCTATCTTGTCACCCGGCTTATTTAAACTTCTATGCAGAGTACAGCATGAGAAACGCTGGGCTGGAAGAAGCACAAGCTGGAATCAAGATTTCCAGGAGAAATATCAATAACCTCAGATATGCAGGTGACACCACCCTTATGGCAGAAAGCAAAGAACTAAATAGCCTCTTGATGAAGATGAAAGAGGAGAGTGAAAAAGCTGGCTTAAAGCTCAACATTCAGAAAACTAAGATCATGGCATCTGATCCCATCACTTCATGACAAATAGATGAGGAAACAGTGGCAGACTTTATTTGGGCGGGGGGGGGGGGTGGCTCTAAAATGACTGCAGATGGTGACTGCAGCCATGAAATGAAAAGATGCTTGCTCCTTGGAAGTAAAGCTATGACAAACCTAGAAAGTATATTAAACAGCAGAGACATTACTTTGCCAACAAATACCTGCATAGTAAAAGTTACAGGTTTTTCCAGTGGTCAGGTGCAGATATGAAAGTTGGACCATAAACCAGGCTAAGTACCAAAGAATTGATGTTTTTGAACTGTGGTGTTGAGGAAGATTCTTGAGAGTCCCTTGGACTGCAAGAAGGTCCAACCAGTCCATTTTAAAGGAAATCAGTCCTGAATGTTCACTGAAAGGACTGATGCTGGAGCTGAAACTCCAGTACTTTGGCCAGCTGATGAGAAGAGCTGACTCATTGGAAAAGACCCTGATGCTGAGAAAGATTGAAGGCAAGAGGAGAAGAGGATAACAGAGGATGAGATGGTTGGGTGGCATCACCAATGCAATGGACATGAGTTTGAGAAAACTCCAGGAGATGATTAAAAACAGAGAAGCCTGGCCTGCTGCAGTCCATGGGGTCACAAAGAGTTGGACACAACTGATAGACTGAACAGCAACAATACTTCTTTTGCTTTCAGTTCATTTCAATTCAGTCGCTCAGTCGTGTCCGACTCTTTGCGACCCCATGGACTGCAGCACGCCAGGCCTCCCTGTCCATCACCAACTCCCAGAGTTTACTCAAACTCATGCCCATTGATTCGGTGATGCCATCCAACCATCTCATCCTCTGTTGTCCCCTTCTCCTCCCACATTCAAACTTTCCCAGCATCAGGGTCTTTTCAAAAGAGTCAGTTCTTCGCATCAGGTGGCAAAAGTATTGGAATTTCAGCTTAAGCATCAGTCCTTCCAATGAATACTCAGGATTGGTTTCCTTTAGGATGGACTGGCTGGATCTCCTTGCAGTCCAAGGGACTCTCAAGACTCTTCTCCAAGACCACAATTCAAAAACCATCAATTCTTCGGCACTCAGCTTTCTTTTGCTTCAGGTACTATATAATGTTTATTAGGTTAAATTATCATTTACAAAGAGTTTTAAATAATGAATCGGTATATTATCAAAGCCAGATTTGCCTTTGAGTGTCCAGGAGTCTCCAGTGGAAGCATGGGTTGACAGTGTCCTGCTGCATAGTCAGGGACACTGAATACAACAGTGTGTACACAAGTCCCTTTGAAGGAGGTTGCCATTATTCTAATTACTTCTACCAAAGTTTAGCCTCAGGCCAAACACCAGGAAAGGAACACAGCCCCACCCATCAACAGAAAAATTGGATTAAAGATTTACTAAGCATGACCACACTCATCAGAACAAAACCCAGGTTTCCCCAGTCAGTCTCTCCCATCAGGAAGTTTCCATAAGTCTCTTCACCTTATCCATCAGAGGGCAGACAGACTGAAAACCACAATCACAGAAAAATAATCAAACTGATCACATGGACCACAGCCTTGTCTAACTTAATGAAACTATGAGCCATGCCATGTAGGGCCACCCAAGACAGACGCCTCGTAGTGGAGATTTCTGACAAAATATGGTCCACCAGAAAAGGGAATGGCAAGCCACTTTAGGATTTGTGCCTTGAGAACCCCATGAACAGTATGGAAAGGCAAAAAGATATGACACTTAAAGATGAACTTCCCAGGTCAGTAGGTGCCCAATACGCTACTGTTGAAGAGTGGAGAAATAAATCCAGAAAGAATGAAGAGACAGAGCGAAAGCAAAAAGCAACACCCAGTTGTGGGTGTGACCGGTGATAGAAGTAAAGTTCGATGCTATAAAGAGCAATATTGCATAGGAACCTGGAACCTTAGGTACATGAATCAAGGCAAATTGGAAGTGGTCAAACAGGAGATGGCAAGAGTGAATATTGACAATTTAGGAATAAGTGAACTATAATGGACTGGAATGGGCAAATTTAACTCAGATGACCATTGTATCTACTACTGTGGACAAGAATCCCTTAAAAGTGATGGAGTAGCCCTCAAGATCAAAAAAAGAGTCCGAAATGCAGAACTTTTGTGAAATCTCAAAAACGACAGAATGATCTCTGTTGGTTTCCAAGGCAAACCATCTTTATCACAGCAATCCAAGTCTATGCCCCAACTGCTAATGCCAAAGAAGCTGAAGTATGTTTCCAATGCAAACCATTCAAGATCACAGCAATCCAAGTCCATGCCCCAACCACTAATGCTGAAGAAGATGAACAGTTCTATGAAGACCGACAAGACCTTCTAGAACTAACACTAAAAAAAGAACATATCCTTTTCATCCTAGGGGACTGGAATGCAAAAATGGGAAATGAGGAGATATGTAGAGTAACAGTCAAGTTTGGCCTTGGCATAAAAATGAAGCAGGGCAAAAAAAAAAAAAAAAAAAATGAAGCAGGGCAAAGGTTAACAGAGCTTTGCCAGGAGAATGCACTGGCCATTACAAACACATTCTTCCAACAACACTAGAGATGACACTACACATGGACATCACCTGACTGTCAACACTGAAATCAGACTGATTATATTCTTTGCAGCCAAAGACGGAGAAGCTCTATACAGTCGGCAAAAACAAGATTGGGACCTGGCTGTGGCTCAGATCATGAACTCCTTATTGCAAAATTCAGACTTAAATTGAAGAAAGTAGGGAAAATCACTAGACCATTCAGGTATCACCTAAATTAAATCCCTTATGATTATACAGTGGAAGTGACAAACAGATTCAAGGGATTAGATCTGATAAGCAGAGTGCCTGAAGAACTATGGACAAAGGTTCATAACATTGTACAGAAGGCAGTGATCAAGACCATCCCCAAGAAAAAGAAATGCATAAAGGCAAAATGGGTGTCTGAGGAGGTCTTACAAATAACTGAGAAAAGAAGAGAAGCTAAAGGCAAAGGTGAAAAGGAAAGGTATACCCATCTGAATGCAGAGTTCCAAAAAATAGAAAGGGGGGATAAAAAGCCTTCCCCAGTGATTAGTGCAAAGACAGAGGAAAAAACAGGAAAGACTTTCTTGACTTTCTTGAAGAGATCTCTTCAAGAAAATTAGAGACACCAAGGGAACACTTCATGGACAAATGGGCACAATAAAGGACAGAAATGGTATGGACCTAACAGAAGCAGAAGAGACTAAGATGAGGTGGCACGAATATATATATTCTTGGTTTAATGTTAATGGTTTAACATGAAAAAATAATAATAAAAACGAATTATAAAAAAAAAAAAAAAAAAAAAAAACCACTATACTCTTAGTATGCTGCTGCTGCTGCTAAGTCACTTCAGTCGTGTCTGATTCTGTGTGACCCCATAGACGGCAGCCCACCAGGCTCCGCCATCCCTGGGATTCTCCAGGCAAGAACACTGGAGTGGGTTGCCATTTCCATCTCCAATGCATAAAAGTGAAAAGTGAAAGTGAAGTCCCTCAGTCATGTCCGACTCGTAGTGACCCCATGGACTGCAGCCCACCAGGCTCCTCCATCCATGGGATTTTCCAGGCAAGAGTACTGGAGTGGGTTGCCATTGGCTTCTCCGATACTCTTGGTATCAGTTCAGTTCAGTTCAGTCGCTCAGTCATGTCCGACTCTTTGCGATCCCATAAATCGTAGCATGCCAGGCCTCCCTGTCCATCACCAACTCCCGGAATTTACCCAAACTCATGTGTATCAAGTCGGTGATGCCATCCAGCCATCTCACCCTCTGCTGTATAGAAGTATACAAGAAAGATCTTCATGACCCAGATAACCATTATGGTGTGATCACTCACCTAGAGCCAGACATCCTGGAATGCAAAATCAAGTGGGTCTTAGGAAGCATCACTACTAACAAAGCTAGTGGAGGTGATAGAATTTCAGCTGAGCTGTTTCAAATCCTAAAAGATGATGCTGTGAAATTGCTGCAGTCAATATGCCTGCAAATTGGGAAAATTCAGCAGTGGCCACAGGACTGGAAAAGATCAGTTTCCATCCAATCTTGAAGATAGGCAATGCCAAAGAATGTTCAAACTACCACACAATTGCACTCATCTCACAAGCTAGCAAAGTAATGTTCAAAATTCTCCAAGTGAGGCTTCAACAGTGCATGAATCGAGAACTTCCATATACTCAAGCTGGATTTAGAAAAGGCAGTAGAACCAGAGATCAAATTGCTAACATCCATTGGATCATACAAAAAGCAAGGGAGTTCGAGAAAAACATCTTAGTTCAGTTCAGTTCAGTCACTCAGTGGTGTCCGACTCTTTACGACCCCATGGACTGCAGCATGCCAGGCCTCCCTGTCCATTACCAACTCCCGGAGTTTACTCAAACTCTGGTCCATTGAGTCAGTGATGCCATTCAACCATCTCATCCTCTGTCATCTCTTTCTCCTCCCGCCTTCAATCTTTCCCAGCATCAGGGTTTTTTCCAGTCAGTTCCTCGCATCAGGTGGCCAGAGTATTGGAGTTTCAGCTTCAACATCAGTCCTTCCAATGAATATTCAGGACTGATTTGTTTTAGGATGCTCTGGTTGGATCTCCTTGCAATCCAAGGGACTCTCAAGAGTCTTCTCCAACACCACAGTTCAAAAGCATCAATTCTTCAGCACTCAGCTTTCTTTATAGTCCAAATCTTACATCCATACATGACTACTGGAAAAACCATTGCCTTGACTATAAAGACTTCTGTTGGCAAAGTAATGTCTCTGGTTTTTAATATGCTGTCTAGGTTGGTCATAACTTTCCTTCCAAGGAGTAAGTGTCTTTTTATTTCATAGCTGTAGTCACCAACATCTACTTCTGCTTTGTTGACTACACCAAAGCCTTTGACTGTGTGGATCACAATAAACTATGGAAAACTCTTAAAGAGATGGGAATACCAGACCACCTGACCTGCCTCCTCTGTAGGCAGGTCAAGAAGCAACAGTTAGAACTGGACATGGGAAAACGGACTGGTTCCAAATTGGGAAAGGAGTACATCAAGGCTGTATATTGTCACCCTGCTTATTTAACTTATACACACAATACATCATGTGAAATGCTGGGAGGATGAAGCTCAAGCTTGAATCTGGATTGCTGGGAGGTTATTCATATAACCTCAGATATGAAGATGACACCACCTTTATGAAAGACAACAGAGGAAATAAGGGTTCTTGATGAAAGTGAAAGGGGAGACTGAGAAAGCTGGCTTAAAGCTGAACATTCAAAAAATGAAGATCATGGCATCCTGTCCCATAACTTTACTACAAATAGATGGGGAAACAATGGAAACAGTGACAGACTATTTTCTTGGGCTCCAAAATGACTGCAGATGATGACTGCAGCCATGAAATTAGCAAACGCATGCTCCTTGGAAGAAAAGCTATGACCAACCTCGACAGCATATTAAAAAGTAGAGACATTACTTTGTCAACAGAAGTCCATCTAGTCAAAGCAGTAGTCATGTATGAATATGAGAGCTGGATCATAAAGAAAGTTGAGTGCCGAAGAATTGATGCTTTTGAACTGTGGTGTTGGAGAAGACTCTTGAGAGTCCCTTAGACTTCAAGGAAATCAAACCAGTCAATCCTAAAGGAAATCAGTATTGAATATTCATTGGAAGGACTGATGCTGAAGCTGAAACTCCAATACATTGTCCACATGATGGGAAGAACTGACTCCTTGGCAAAGACCCTGATGCTGGGAAAGGTTGAAGGCAGGAGGAGAAGGGGACAACAGCAGATGAATTGGTTGGATGACATCATCGACTCGATGGACATGAGTTTGAGCATGCTCTGGGAGATGGTGATAGACAGGGAAGCCTGGCATGCTGCAGTCAATGGGGTTGCAAAGAGTCGGACACAACTGAGTGACTGGACTGAACTGGTATGATCTAATGTTTCCTCTGAATTTTTTAAATTGATTCCATTAATTTTTTAATTTTCATCTATTAAGAGGTTATTTATATTTATAGATTTTTCTAACATTAAGCCATCTGATACACTGGGATAAACCCAAGTTGGCTGGAATGTACATCCATTTTAAACACTATTGCATTTCATTTGCAAATACTTTCTTTGTACTGCTAATAATAAGTGAAATAGACCTATAATTTTCCTTTTTTGTAATGTTTTTTTTTTTTTCCTATTTTGGTATCAGGATTATTCAAACCTCATGTAAGCAGTTTGGAAGTGCTTTCTCTTTGCTATTGTCTGGAACAATTTAAATTGTGAACATCTGTTCTTTGCTTAACCATTAAAAATGAATAATGCAGTTTTTAAATGATTTCTTGGATATAATACCAAAGTGCAGGGATTAAAAGAAAAAAAGTAGATGAGCTGGACTAAATCAAAACTAAAAACTTCTTTGCATCAAAGGACAAAGTTAACAGAATAAAACAGCAACTCACAGAATGGGAGAACACATTTGCAAATCAAATGTCTGATAAAGGTTTACTATTTGGAAAACATTAAAAAAAAAAAAAAAAACTCTTATAACTCAAAAACAATAAAAACCCCAAGTAAAAAATGAGGAAATAACTTTAATAGACATTTCTCCAAAGAAAATACATAAGTGACCAATAAGCACATAGAAATTCCTTGATATTCCTAATCTTTCAGTCAGTTCAGTCACTCAGTCGTGTCCGACTCCTTGCGACCCCATGAATCGCAGCATGCTAAGCCTCCCTGTCCATCACCAACTCCCAGAGTTCACCCAAACTCATGTGCATCGAGTCGGTGATGCCATCCAGCCATCTCATCCTCTGTCGTCCCCTTCTCCTCCTGCCCCCAATCCCTCCCAGCATCAGGGTCTTTTCCACTGAGTCAACTCTTCGCATGAGGTGGCCAAAGTATTGGCGTTTCAGCCTCAGCATCAGTCCTTCCAATGAACACCCAGGACTGATCTCCTTCAGGATGGACTGGTTGGATCTCCTTGCAGTCCAAGGGACTCTCAAGAGTCTTCGCCAACACCACAGTTCAAAAGCATCAATTTTTCGGTGCTCAGCTTTCTTCACAGTCCAACTCTCACATCCATACATGACCACTGGAAAACCATAGCCTTGACTAGATAGACCTTTGTCAGCAAAGTAATATCTCTGCTTTTCAATATGCTATCTAGGTTGGTCATAACTTTCCTTCCAAGGAGTAAGTGTCTTTTAATTTCATGACTGCAGTCACCATCTGCAGTAATTTTGGAGCCCCCCAAAAATAAAGTCTGTCACTGCTTCCACTGTTTCCCCATCTATTTCAAATGCAAATCAAAACCATAATGAAATACTACCTCACACCCTTTGGGATGGCTACTATCAAAATATAAAAATAAAACCAGAAAATAACAACTGTGAGCAAGGTTACAGAGAAAGTGAAACACCTTTGAAATGCTGGTAGATATATGAAATGGTGCAAGTGTAGAAAACAGTATGGTGTTTCCTCAAAAAGTTAAGAATAGAATTACCATATTATGCATCAATGCCACTTCTTGGTATGTTCCCCAAAGGATTGAGAGCAGGATCTCAAATGGATACTTGTATACCCATGATCAAAGCAGAATCATTCACAATAGCCAAAAGATGGAAGCTACCCAAAAATGCATGGACAGATAAATGAATGAACAATGTATGCATGTATGTATGCATGTATATATATATATTTTATATATATGTAAATATATACAATGCAATATTGTTTTCATACTGTTCATGGGGTTCTCAAGGCAAGAATCCTGAAGTGGTTAGCCATTCCCTTCACCAGTGGGCCACATTTTGTCAGAAATCTCCACCGTGACCTGTCTGTCTTGGGTGGCCCTACATGGCATGGCTCATAGTTTCATTGAGTTAGACAGGCTGTGGTCCATGTCTAACTATGTGGTCCATATCATAACCCATCTAATCACATGGATCCATGTCAGGATTCTTGCCTTTAGAACCCCATGAACAGCATGAATTGGCAAAAAGATAGGACACTGAAAGATGAACTCCCCAGGTCAGCAGGTGCCCAATATGCTATTGGAGAAGAGTGGAGAAATAACTCCAGAAAGAACGAAGAGATGGAGCCAAAGCAAAAACAACACCCACTTGTGGATGTGACTGGTGATGGAAGCAAGGTCCAGTGATGTAAAGAGCAATATTGCATAGGTACCTGGAATGTTAGGTCCATGAATCAATGCAAAGGGTAAGTGGTCAAATAGGAGATGGCAAGAGTGAACATCAACATTTTAGGAATCAGCAAGGAAATTGGACTAGAAAGGGTGAATTTAACTCAGATGAGCATTATATCTACAACTGCAGGCAAGAATCCCTTAGAAGAAATGGAGTAGCCATCATAGTCAACAAAAGAGTCCAAAATGCAGTACTTGGATGCAATCTCAAAAATGACAGAAAGATCTTTGTTCATTTTCAAGGCAAATCATTCAATAACACGGTAATCCAAGTCTATGCCACAACCAGTAATTCTGAAGAAGCTGAAGTTTAACAGTTCTGTGAAGACTTACAAGACCTTCTAGAACAACCCCCCCCCCAAAAAAAAAGATATTCTTTTCATTATAGGGGACTGGAATGCAAAAGTAGGAAGTCAAGAAACATCTGGAGTAACAGGAAAATTTGGCCTTGGAGTACAGAATGAAGCAGGGCAAAGGTTAATAGAGTTTTGTCAAGAGAATGCACTGTTCATAGCAAACATCTTCTTCCAACAACACAAGAGAAGACTCTGCACATGGACATCACAGATGATCAACATCGAAATCAGATTGATTATATTCTTTGCAGTCAAAGATGGAGAAGCTCTATAGAGTCAGCAAAAACAAGACTGGGAGCTGACTGTGGCTCAGATCACGAACTCCTTCTTGCCAAACTCAGACTTAAATTGAAGAAAGTAGAGAAAACCACTAGACCATTCAGGTATGACCTAAATCAAATCCCTTACAACTACATAGTGGAAGTGAGAAATAGATTTAAGGGACTACATCTGATAGACAGAGTGCCTGAGGAACTATGTACGGAGGTTTGTGACATTGTACAGGAGACAGGGATCAAGACCATCCCCAAGAAAAAGAAATACAAAAAAGCAAAATGGCTGTCTGAGGAAGCCTTACAAATAGCTGTGAAAGAAGAGAAGTGAAAAGCAAAGGGGAAAAGGAAAGATATTCCCATTTGAATGCAGAGTTCCAAAGAATAGCAAGGAGAGATAAGAAAGCCTTCCTTAGTGATCAATGCAAAGAAATAGAGAAAAACAATAGAATGGGAAAGACTAGAGATCTCTTCAAGAAAATTAGAGATGCCAGGGGATGATTTCATGCAAAGATGGGTTCAATAAAGGATAGAAATGGTATGGACCTAACAGAAGCAGATGATATTAGGGAGAGGGGGCAAGAATACATGGAAGAACTGTATAAAAAAGATCTTCATAACCCAGATAATCACAATGGTGTGATCACTCACCTAGAGTCAGACATCCTAGAATGCGAAGTCAAGTGGGCCATACAAAGCATCACTATGAACAAAACTAGTGGAGGTGATGGAATTCTAGTTGAGCTATTTCAAATCCTCAAAGATGATGCTGTGAAAGTCCTGCACTCAATATGCCAGCAAATTGGGAAAACTCAACAGTGACCACAGGACTGGAAAAGGTTAGTTTTCATTCCAATCCCAAAGAAAGGCAATTCCAAAGAATGCTCAAACTACCACACAATTGCACTCATCTCACATGCTAGTAAAGTAATGCTCAAAGTTCTCCAAGACAGGCTTCAGCAATACATAAACCATGAAATTCCAGATGTTCAAGCTTGTTTTAGAAAAGTCAGAGGAACCAGAGGTCAAATTGCCAACATCTGCTGGATCATTGAAAAAGCAAGAGAGTTTCAGGAAAACATCTCTTTCTGCTTTATTAACTATGCCAAAGCCTTTGACTGTGTGGATCACAATAAACTGGAAAATTCTGAAGGAGATAGGAATACCAGACCACCTAACCTGCCTCTTGAGAAATCTGTATGCAGGTCGGAAGCAACAGTTAGAACTGGACATGGAACAACAGACTGGTTCCAAATAGGAAAAGGAGTATGTCAAGGCTGTATATTGTCACCCTGCTTATTTAACTTATATGCAGAGTACATAATGAGAAACGCTGGGCTGGATGAATCACAAGCTGGAACCAAGATTCCCGGGAGAAATATCAATAGCCTCAGATATGCAGATGACACCACCCTTCTGGCAGAAAGTGAAGAACTAAAGAGCCTCTTGATGAAACTGAAAGAGGAGAGTGAAAATGTTGGCTTAAAACTCAACATTCAGAAAACTAAGATCATGGCTTCTGGTCCCATCACTTCATGGCAAATAGATGGGGAAACAATGGAAACAGCAACAGACTTTATTTTTGGGGGCTCCAAAATCACTGCAGGTGGTGATTGCAGCCATGAAATTAACAGACACTTGCTTCCTGGAAGAAAAGTTATGACCAACCTAAACAGCATATTAAAAAGCAGAGACATTACTCTGCCGACAAAGGTCCATCTAGTCAAAGCTATGTTTTTTCCAGTAGTCATGTATGGATGTGAGCGTTGGACTATAAAGAAAGCTGAGTGCTGAAGAATTGATGCTTTTGAACTGTGGTGTTGGAGAAGACTCTTGAGAATCCATTGGACTTTAAGGAGATCCAACCAGTCCATCCTAAAGGAAATCAGTCCTGAATATTCACTGGAAGGAGTGATGTCAAAGCTGAAACTCCAGTACTTTGGCCACCAGATGTGAAGCCATGATTCATTTGAAGAAATCCTGTTGTTGAGAAAGATTGAAGGCGGGAGGAGGAGGGGATGACAGAGGATGAGATGGTTGGATGGCCCTGCTGACCCAATAGACATGAGTTAGAGTAAATTCCGGGAGTTGGTGATGGACAGGGAAGCCTGGCATGCTGCAGTCCATGGGGTCACAAAGAGTTGGACACGACTGAGTGACTGAACTGAACTGAATATTGTTTTGCCTTAAAAAGGAAGGAAATTATAATATATGCTGCAACAGAAGTGAACCTTCAAGACATGATTTTAAGCAAAAGAAAGCCAAAATTACACAAACACAAATAATACATGGTTCGACTCACAAGAGTACCTACAGTGCTCAAAGGCAAACATATGGAAATCAGAATATAGTTACCAGGAACTGAGGTGAGGGAAGAATGGGGAGAGTCTGTTCAGCAGGTACAGGGTTTCAGTGGTGAAGGCTGAAGAGTTCTGGAGGTGGATAGTGGTGATATTTGCAGAGCAATGTGAATTGCTTAATATCACTGAACTGTACACTTAAAACGGTAAATTTTACGCTATGTGTATCTTATAACAATTTAAAATACTTTTAACAAAGAATACAGATATTATTCTGTGTAGCTGATGTGGCTTTCCTCTGTTTAACAGACAGACTCAGAATAATTCTCCTAGTTTCAGCTCCTCCTCCCTCCCACTCCTATGACTTGCTAACTCTCAGCTCGAGCTCTGTGAAACTTTCACTAATTCAGTCAGCTCCTACCTCCTCAATACAACTTAGATAGATATTAGAATACATATCATCCATCAACTTGTTTCCAAATACCTCCTTTCAGATTTGTTGACATGTCTTATTTGCTAATATCCTCTGCTCTGATATTTTTCCCATCTGCTGGAACAGTCAGCAAACAGCTGGCTCATCGGAAAAGATGCTGATGCGGGGAAAGATTGAAGGCAGAAGAACAAGAGGGCGACAGAGGATGAGATGATTGGATGGCATCACAGATTTAATGGACATGAACTTGAGCAAACTCCAGGAGATGGTTAGGGACAGCAAAGCTGGCACGCTGCAGTCCTTGGAGTTGCAAAGAGTTGGACACAACTTTGAGGCTGAACAACAGAAACAAATTAGAACAGAAGATAGTCTTCACACGCAATGATTATTACTACATACTGCTGGAGAATACCACTTATCATATTGCACCTTAAACCAAGGACTCTCTTTTGGAATGTGCAATACTTAGCCTCAGATAGTCAAATAAGTGCAGGTTTCATACCTCATGAATTTACAAATCCCATGCAATTACAAGTGTTCTGCAATATATACCACTTTTTTTTGTTTAAATAAATAAATGAAACTCATCTATCCTACTAGTTGACAAAGCTGAACTTTTGCAAGTAGCTTTCGTAAACAAGAAGAAGTATTCTATTTTTTAAAACAGCTCCTATAAATCTTAGCCACCCGGGTTCTTAGGGAAGTTCTTTTTGGGGGGATGGGGAGCAATTTGATCATGTTTATTAATAAATAGATCATCCTTTCCTTCATTTTGTAAAACTACTTGGGATTTCTCCTTGGTAGTCTGGGTCTTAAGTTCTCAGTTAGAAATTTAAAGAAAATTTCCCCTAAAAGTCTGCCACTTGGCCCCCAAGTGTTTCATAAGGATCAGTATTCATTCCCAAGTTTTTTGGCAAGGAGGAGCAGGAAATTGGTCATAATTACAATTTTTTCCTGGAACAATTGCTATAAGGTTCTCCCCACCCCAATCTGCATCTCTTGTTGTAAGAATCTTAATAGATGGAGGACAAATGCCCACGCTTGGTCAGCAATATTATACTGGACTGGCCTTTACTTTTAACTGGCACCTTATTGGCTTAATAATACTTTCTGATGATCTGTCTCCCCACCACCTGCTACAGAGAATATAAGATCCTACACACTAATGACATGGATTTATTATTTGAACTAGGTAGAAATAACCTCATATTAGTTTTTACCACTTAATTACTGCAAAAAAAAAAAAAAATTATGAAACAGCTCTAAAACCAGGTACAGAAAAGTCAAAAATTAGTATTTGGGGTGGGTAGCTTCTAACAAATAGTAGGTATATATCCAATAACTTAATATGACAGGTCTGAATTAGAAATGAAAAGTATATTTTAAATCTAAATCAACTTGAAAGAATCACCAAGAAGCTATAATAAATAAAGTTAGCTACTTCGTTTTCAATTATTTATGATTGGGTAGTGTTTTCTGAGTTTGCCTTTGAAAGTTTAACAGTTGAAATTATCTTAACTGTTTCTGGGATAAAAATCAGAAGACTAATGGCAGCCATTCTCCGACATGTTAAAATAGTCCCAGAATCTAGTTTAAACCTGGGCCAATGTGCATGTGGTGATGGGATGACCATCCACTCAGACATGTATCTTAGCATAAATTAAATAAGTACATGTCTGATTTTTGACAAAAGCACATCCACTTTATATTCTTTTCCATTGATAATACAATGTGTGAAAGTGAAAGTCGCTAGTCGTGTCCGACACTTTGGGACCCCATGGACTACACAGTCCCTGGAATTCTCTGGGCCAGAATATGGGACTGGGTAGCCATCCTCTCCTCCAGGGGATCTTCCCAACCCAGGGGTTGAAGCCAGGTCTCCCGCATTGCAGGTGGTTTCTTGACCAGCTGAGCCACCCAGGAAGACCAATACAATGTGTGAATCAACCTTAATGGACAAGGTTTACTCTCTGTTTGGCTGTGAGCCATAATATCATTGAGTGATTGCTAAAATAATGTATAATTTATACACCCTTCCAGGTATACTAGATTTTATTTTGCATCCAGCAATAGCATCATAGAGCTATACCTATAACACATTGCTTTAGCTACTTAAAAATAATTCTTCATTCTATCTAGTTATTTGGAGGAATAATGAAAAGCGACAAAATCAATTCTTTTACCATTGTGTTCAGTTGAAATTTTGCCCATCATATCACTTGCTGTCTTACTGGGTAAGACTCAGGGTAGAAACATCTTCAAGTAGGACACTATCCAAAAGCCAAATGAAAGTGGTCTTGTCAGTACATGTTGAACCCACAAACACTGTAAGATTTGCTACCAGGCTTGTTTCTCTTTGTTTGGTGTTGTGTTTTTAGAGGGGAACTCAGAACCATTTTTGTATCTCACTTCCTATCAAATATATAGCATCTCTGTGATATGGATTGCTTAATTAACTGTATCCCTGGTACATTTCCTGTCTTGATTTTATCTTCACTAATATGTATTCGCTGATATTTTTTAATCCTACTATATATAATTTAAGGGCTTCCCTGGTAGTTCAGTGGTAAAGAACCTGCCTGTTAATGCAGGAGGCACACCTTTATTCTTCTAGATAAAAAGGATGCTTTAAAACAAATCACTACACAGGACAAAAGCCAAGCAGACAGTTAAACAGCTGCATCACTTGCCCCACTGCCTTCTCTAAGCTAGGACTTGTACCATAGTGGTTGTTATAAAAATAGATCTGAAAATGCATCCATCCTACTTTTGTTGAACCAGTTATTCAGCAAATTTTGTGATATGACTACTCGTGTAGCCATTAAGCTTACAAAGATATCTAAGGTATGATCCTCAGTATTCAAGAACAGCAAACTCCAATGTGCAAGAGAGCATGTTAAGTATAATAGTGATAACAGAATTTTAAAGAATGACTAGTATCCATTAATGCATAATATTTATATTACAATTGTCATCCTTAGCTTGATGAATCATAGACTTTAAATGTATGTTAAAGAAAGAGTAGCAGCGTGCCAGAAAGATGAAGTAAGGACAGACAAAGCAAAGGTAACCAAAGTGAAAAGACACAGAAAGATTACTTGGTACATTCGAGGTTTTATAAATGGAAGAAGCTTCTTGTGTTTACGTAGGTGTGGGGAGCTGGAACATTGCATAAGTCTCCAGTTGTGCATTGTATAAATCCAGGTGGCACCCATTATTGAGATTACAACATGAATGGTACTCCCTAGGGAAGTACAGGGCAAAACCTGCATCAGTTCAGTTCAGTCACTCAGTCGTGTCCGAATCCTTGCGACCCCATGAATCGCAGCACGCCAGGTCTCCCTGTGCATCACCAGCTCCCGGAATTTACTCAAACTCATGTCCATCGAGTCGGTGATGCCATCCAGCCATCTCATCTTCTGTCGTCCCCTTCTCCTCCTGCCCCCAATCCCTCCCAGCATCAGGGCCTTTTCCAATGAGTCAACTCTTCGCATGAGGTGGCCAAAGTATTGGAGTTTCAGCCTCAGCATCAGTCCTTCCAATGAACACCCAGGACTGATCTCCTTTAGGATGGACTGGTTGGATCTCCTCAAAGCCCAAGGGACTCTCAAGAGTCTTCTCCAGCACCACAGTTCAAAAGCATCAATTCTTCGGCACTCAGCTTTCTTCACAGTCCAACTCTCACATCCAGACATGACCACTGGAAAAACCATAGCCTTGACTAGATGGACCTTTGTTGGCAAAGTGATGTCTCTGCTTTTTAATATGCTGTCTAAGTTGGTCATAACTTTCCTTCCAAGGAGTAAGCATCTTTTAATTTCATGGCTGTAATCACCATCTGCATAATTATACATAATAGCAGGAGTTTAGAAATGGGGGAGGGAGAAAGTACAATATCCATAAAGCTTCATAACTCACTACAAGGACACTGAAGTCTCTTCATTTTAATAGTTCGTTCTTTGTAACATTATGTACCTTAGTGAAATTTTACCTACACTGCATGGCTTTATCCCCGGGACAAGAATATCATCTATATAAAAACACCTGATTTGATTATGTATCATCACCTAATCTGGGTGAATCTGTAAACTATGCGAGTTTTTGAACTTTAAAAAGCCCTGATGTGAATGTTTAGTCAGGGCCAAACATCCCTAAGTTATTCCATAAACATAAGTCCAATATAGAGGACATACAGGTAGGCACTAACTCCAGCATGATATATATCTGTGAAATCATGTAAAGGTCAACTATATCTCTTTAAAGAAAGAAGAGCAAGTCCAGCAACCAGGTCTAAAGATTTGGGCCCAATGAACTCAAAAATAGAATGTTAATAGAAGTACAGTCAGAAAAGGGGCAGAAATCTACCTCAGATGAGGCCATGAAGGGTTTGTAACAAATCAGAGAGAACTATAGGTTTTGTCACTGCTGAAGATCCCACTAGACAAGCAAAAGAAAAGGACTTGCACTGTCCAAAGACTAGTGTGACTGGGGGCTGGGAAAGAGTCTGGCTAAATGCAGACAAGGGCAAGAATTCACACGAACATCTCAGGACTGATGTCAGTGAGGAATAAGTCTATGAGGAATGTATTTGAAGAGTCATTTGGTGTTTCTAAGTAAGCAAGCAGTAAAGATATTAATTTCATCATGTTCCTGTAAGTGATAATTAATCATGGATTACCTTAAAACTACATCAAAATATGAATGACAAAGGGTAGGCTTTTTAACTGATGGGGCTTTAATTTTGATTTGTTTAAATCCCTTCTTTCACTTACAGGGAATCAGAAAAGCAAAGGGGTGAAGTTGTCTGGTTAACAGTTAAGAGAACTGCTTGCAAGAAAAGTTAGATATCCTTTCAATTTACTATTCAGACCTTGAAACCAATTTCTATATTATATAGCTTCTTCTTCCTAAACTACAGATGCAGATTAAAGTATAATTCAAATGACTTATGACCAAATATTCTGTCTTTTCTCTCAGTAAACAGCCTAGAATCTAAATGTCTAAATGAGGGGCCTGTTTTCTTTGCAGTTTCTCAGTTTATCCTCACAAAATACCTGACCTCCATGGCTGTCTGCCCCTGAATTTCTTCAGCCCCTATACACCACATACATGTCGACTCGGCTCCAATCAGAAAGAATAAATGCAAATAAGCCGTGCTATTTTTGCAAAACTAAATCTAATATGGTGTTAATGTCACAAGGTTATTAACACATTCATTCAATAAATGTTTATTCAGTACCTACTATAAACTTGAGGGGGGGTTGTTTCCCAATATAAGTCTTCCTTTCCTAGTAGCAATATGATTTAGATAGTTAGGAATTACACCTTATCAAACCAGTCAATCCTAAAGGAAATCGGCCCTGAATATTCACTGGAAGAACTGATGTTTAAGCTGGAACTCCAATACTTTGGCCATCTGATGCGAAGAACTGACTCATTGGAAAAGACCCTGATGCTGGAAAGACTGAAGGCGAGAGGAGACGGGGATGACAGAGGATGAGATGGTTGGATGGCATTACCGACTCAATGGATATGAGTTTGAGCAAGATCCAGGAGTTGGTGATGGAAAGGGAGGCATGGAGTGCTGCAGTCCATGGGGTTGCAAAGAGTCAGATATGACTGAGCGACTAAATTGACTAGACTGAACTGACTAGGCTGGCTAGACTTTAATTAAAGTGGAGCAGCATGAGAATTCAGCTAGACATTCAGATACTCTTTCCTCTCATTGCATCTTCAGCAGATGGTCAAGAGCTGGAACGTGGTCAGAGCCCCACCCAGAGCAGCCTCAACATTCTGATCACTGGCTGGAGGACACTCTAGCTCCTGTCCACTCCAAGAGCTTCCCAAATCCTTGCCACAAGTTTGCTTTTAGTCACTTTCCCCATATGGCACTAGTGGTAAAGAATTCCCCTGTCAATTCAGGAGACAAAGAGATGAGGGTTCAATCCTTCTGTCAGGAAGATTCCCTAGAGAAGGACATGGCAACCCACTCCAGTATTCTTATCTGGAGAATTCCTTGGACAGAGGGGCCTGGTGGGCTGCCGTCCATGGGGCTGCAAAGAGTCAGACATGACGGAAGCAACATGGCACGCATATTATTAGTCACAGTTGTTTTCTCTTGTTTGGAGCCTTAGCTGATAAAATATCTATCATGTAGTCACCAGTATGTTACATGCCAAATACTAACAACAGAAAAACAATATAAGGTAATTAAAAGGAAGAGCCCCATTTCCTAAATAGCTAAAAAGGCAAGACATGCGTATAAGAAACAAACAGAATGCAATAGGTCATTTATTACCAAACTGACTGTTGTGGACAATAAAAGTTATAGGGATCCAGAAAAGAAAGGGGAGATCAGAAAAGGCTGGATTTTAAAAGATGGATATACAAACAATATAGAAGGAAAGAGAAACAACCAGTTAGATGTGGGGATTTATTGCCCACATCTAACTGGTTGTTTCTCTTTGAATCCAGAATGAACAAAGTCTGTTACAAGCGTAACAAAAATTGATCGTCAAAAAGATGACAATTTTATTAATAAAACAGGACCATTTTACTGAAGGCAAATGAGCAGAGAGAGAAAATGAGGACAAACAGCTGTTGCGAATAACGGAATGCTCACTGGAAGGTGATGGAAAAGAAGCCAACAAGGCAGAAGCCAGAAAGTAAGTAGAAAAGAGAAAACAAAGAACCAGGACATTTGAATAGGACTTTTAAGACAAATCCTTACCTTCTCCAGCCCTCAGTTTCCTCATCAGTAGAATAAGGGCAATCATGATACCACTTCATTGAGTATGGTGATGACAAGATGAGTTATATGTAAAACACCTAAAATATTTGCATTAGATTAATGAATGCTACAGATCCGCACATTCAAGGAAAGCAGGACTCCAGTTTAAGCCTCCAAGAGGTTCAAGCCAAGAACAGTCTGTGAAATTGAGTTACTGGTTCACTGCCAACTGTGAAGGAAACAATTTTGAGATAGAAGGGAGATTACAGCAGTTTAAAAAGAGAAGGAGTGGTGAAAACATGAAGATGTGAGCTTTTAATTCAAAAGTTTGGTGATGAAATAAAAGTGAGAGAAAATGTTTTATAAAGAGCAGGCAGGGCCCACAACATTTTGAAGGCACAGGAGAAGGACCTCCAAGGCAGAAGGATAGCGTCTGAATCTAATGTTTTCATGGAAGTCACAAAAAAATCCACGACACAGAGTAGTTTATTTCAGGAAGTGAACCCTTCCTCTGAGTCTGGAGGAGAAAATAAAAGCATATTTAAAGAGAAAATGAAATACTGAAGTGGAGAGTAAAGTTCATAATGAAATCCAGGGCCAATTTTCCTGATCTCATTTCCGGATCTCATAATGAAGTAAAGATGATGAAGCTATGGAAAACTGTAAAGTGCTGGAATATGATAACTCTTTGCACACCTTATCGAGGCTGTCTGCTATTTCAATAAGAAAACTATAGGAAAACCATACCTATTGAGGGCTTCCCTGGTGGCTCAGCTGGTAAAGAATCCATCTACAACCCCAGGGTGAATCCTGGGTCGGGAAGATCCCCTGGAGAAGGGACAGGCTGCCCATTTCAGTATACTTGGGCTTCCCTGGTGTCCAGATGGTAAAGAATCCACCTGCGATGTGGGAGGCCTGGGTTCAATCCCTGGGTTGGGAAGGTTCCCTGGAGGAGGGCATGGCAACCCACTTCAGTATTCTTGCCTGGAGAATCCCATGGATGGAGGAGCCTGGTGGGTTACAGTGCATGGGGTTGCAAACAGTCAGACACAACTGTACGGCTAAGCACAGCACATGCCTACCAAAAGCATAAAATTTTAACTGGCCTGTTAGAATGAGGGTTTAAAACAAAAACTCTAAATCACAAAGAGAGGAACTGTCACTGGGAGGGCTCAGATTGGAAAAGATATCATGGAGTAGATTTCTACACAGAGAAAAAAGGAAAAAAAAAATACGAGAACATCCAATGCCCCATACATTTCTTCACTACTAAGAATTTCTATCAGAATAAGCAGATAAGATTTTATATTAATAATACCAAATAGGAAGCCCATGAAATTAAAAGATGCTTGCTCCTTGGAAGAAAAGTTATAATAAACCTAGACAGTGTATTAAAAACCAGAGACATCACTTTACCAACAAAGGTCCATCTAGTCAAAGCTATGGCTTTTCCAGGAGTCATGTATGGATGTGAGAGCTGGACCATACAGAAGGCTGAGCACCGAAGAACTGATGCTTTTGAACTGTGGTGTTGGAGAAGACTCTTGAGAGTCCCTTGGACTGCAAGGAGATCAAACTAGTCAATCCTGAAGGGGATCAGTCCTGGGTGTTCATTGGAAGGACTGATGCTGAAGCTGAAGCGCCAATACTCTGGCCACTTGATGGGAAGAGCTGACTCATTGGAAAAGACCCTGATGCTGGGAAAGATTGAGGGCGGGAGGAGAAGGGGGTGACAGAAGATGAGATGGTTGGATGGCATCACCGACTTGATGGACATGAGTTTGAGTAAATCCCGGGAGTTGGTGAAGGACAGAGAAGCCTGGTGTGCTGCAGTCCATGGGGTCACAAAGTGTTGGACACAGGTTAGCAACTGAAAAACAACAAAGGAAGTCCAGGGAGCCAAGGGGTTCTGTATGATGTGTGAATCACGGGAAAAGGAGCCTCCATTCCCCAAAGGAGAGTGAACTCTCTTCAGTCTTGCAGCAACCCCTCTGTGTCCACAGCTGCCTATTCCATTGCTTTCTGCTGACCACCAAGATGACATATTGCAGCTTTCCAGGACTGGCTAGCGGCACGGAGGCTGCCAGAGGACAGTGTGGCCAGGATTTTCCTACAGACTACTCTTTCTCTAGGATTCTCCAGCTTAACAGAAATGTTGTAAGCCTCTTATCTTCCATGGCATTACTTCTATCTACGAAACAGAATCCGAAGCATGGACATAGAGAGCAGCCTGGTGTTTGCCACGGGGGAGAAGGTCAGGGCAGGATGGAGTGGGAGGTTAGAGGTAGCAGATACAACCTTTTACATACCGAACAGATAAACAACAAGATCCCACTGCATAGCAAAGGGAACTACATTCAGTATCCCATGATAAACCATAGTGGAAAAGAACATATTAGACAGAAGAATATACATGTATAACTGAATGACTTTGCTGAACAGCAGCAATTAACACAACATTGTGAATCAACCATACTTCAATAAAAACTAATTAAACAGACAATATGTAAAAGAATACGACAACTGAGTAAAATATAATAACTTGGTAGCAACAGGGTTACTATCTGTATATGTAAGAAAATCTATGAAATTATTAGGAAGCAAAGCCCAGGTAAGATATCTATGGGGCACTTTTCTCACACACACACACACACAGACACACACACACACACAATATCTTCCTGCTCCAAACAATAATCCGTAAACTATTTTAAAGTATAATAGAAAAAGGCATAGCCTTAATCATTTTTTTTTTTTTTTTAAGAAAGGTAAAATGTCACTGTAGTCCGGAAAAAGAAGAAAATACAAAGCAGTACATATGATGAAAGTCTGCTGGCCTCTGGGCCTGGAAGCAGGAGGCAACAACTGAAATGAATTTCCAGTGGGAAATGAAAACTCAAAGCGACCCAGGTAGGTTCAGGAGCCATTCTTAAGTTCAACACTTGGTAACTGGAAATAGGCTAAGGTTCTCCTGTGTGCAAAAAAGAGATACTTAAGAAAAAAACATAAAACATAAGAAAAAGCTATTACCACCATGCTATATATACCACAATATAATGGGCTATTGCATATTATATACATACATACATACATACATACATACATATATATATATATATATATATATATATATATATATATATAGCTTTTTAATGAGGGAAGTAGGAGAAAGCAGACACCTTCTTCTAGGCACAAAGTGAATAAAACAAGCCTTGAATATGACCTCATTTGGAAATGAAAGTTTCAATATTCAATATGAAGGAAAAAGAAAAGAAAAAGGTAATCAAGGTGAGCCTGCACATTACTTTCCCACTGTACATGATGATGATTCATAAAGACAGACAAGGAGACAAATTAGCAGATTATTGTAACCCAATAAAAGAAAGCAGAACAATCTGAAAATTACTTTAAAATAAGTGTTTTTTTTTTTGTCCTTGGGGAAAATAAATAAATGGAAATGAAGGAGAATATAAGAAATGAAAATGAAAGTGAAAGTTGTTCAGTCGTGTCGACTCTTTGCAACCCCATGCAATTCATAGAATTCTCCAGGTCAGAATACTGGAGTGGGGAGCCTTTCCCTTCTCCAGGGGATCTTCCCAACCCAAGGATCCAACCCAGGTCTCCCGCATTGAAGGTGGATTCTGATCTACTATGAAATCTGCAAATTGATATAAATATAGCTATCAATTGAAAATAGAACATGAACCAGATTCTAAATAGAAATCAAAGAAGGAAACATGAAAATATAGTAATAATGAAATCACCAAGGAAATATCACAAAGCGAGATGAAAAGTTATGGAAAAGCACTTAAAACAGTTGAGTGGAAAATACTTTGAACATATTTTAATGAGCTCTCCAAAAGAATAGACTAGAAGGAAAAAACAAAGCAACAATTTTCAAAAATACAGTTCTGAGAATGTTCCACAAGAATATGAATATTCACAATGACAGTGCACATTAGAAAACCACAAAGACTACCAAGTAAGAAGATAACTTATTCATAAAGAAATGACTCTAGTTCAGAACAAACATGTCACCACCAACAAAAGAATTTAGAAGTAACTTGTGTTACTGTTGCTTACTCACTAAGTTGTGTCCGACTCTTCTGCAGCCCCATGGACTGGAGCCCACTAGGCTGCTCTGTCCACGGGATTTCCTAGGCAAGAGTACTGGAGTGGGTTGCCGTGCCCTTCTCTCCAGGGGATCTTCCCGACCCAGGAGTCAAACCTGCATCTCCTGCGTTAGCAGGAGGATTCTTTACCACCGAGCCACCAGGGAAACCCAGAAGGAAATTGCTGTTCAGTAGCTCAGTCATGTCTAGTTCTTTGCGACCCCATGGACTACAGTATGCCATCCTTCCCTGTCCATCACCAACTCCTGGAACTTGCTCAAACTCATATCCATCGAGTCGGTGATGCCATCCAACCACCTCATCCTCTGTCGTCCCCTTCCCCTCCATCTTCAATCTTTCCCAGCATCAGGGTCTTTTCAAATGAGTCAGCTCTTCGCATCAGGTGGCCAAAGTATTGGAGTTTCAGCTTCAGCATCAGTCGTTCCAATAAACACCCAGGATTGATCTCCTTTAGGATGGACTGGCTGGATCTCCTTGCAGTCCAAGGGACTCTCAAGAGTCTTCTCCAACACCACAGTTCAAAAGCATCTTCGGTGTTCAGCTTTCTTTATAGTCCAACTCTCACATACATAAATGACCACTGGAAAAGCCACAGCTTTGACTAGACAGACAAGAAAGGCCCCTGCAATGAGCCAGCCGAGCATCGAGAGGGAGAGTGGCCCCTGCTCGCTACAATGAGAGGAGTGCCCAGGAAGCAACGAAGATCCAACACAGACAGAAATAATAAAGAACTAAAGAAATAATGAAGCTAGCAATTTTCCAAAAAGAAAGAAAGTGAAGTCACTCAGTCGTGTCTGACTCTTTGCGACCCCATGGACTGTAGCCTACCAGGTTCTTCCATCCATGGGATTTTCCAGGCAAGAGTACTGGAGTAGGTTGCCATTTCCTTCTCCAGGAAATCTTCCCAACCCAGGGATTAAACCTGGGTCTCCCACATTATAGGCAGACGCTTTACCGTCTGAGCCACCAGGGAAGTCCAAAAAGTCACTTACTTAAAAAAAAAAATTGGAATCACTGCTGACTATTCACCAAATAGTTTTATATTAAAATCATATGACCTGGAAATTAAAAATCTTACAGAACTATGTGTTTAATCAAAAATAGCCAGGAGCAGCCTCAGTGTAGTGATCTGAAATGCACTGGATTTGCTTATGTCCTTTGCGCCCTTCTCAGTGAGCTGCTAGATTCTCAACAGGTATTGCTAGATTCTCAACTGGATCATTGCAGCTGCAGCTCAACCTTGACAGAGCATATTCAAGTCATCCGGGGCACGTTTACAGAATAGGAACATCTACCGCCCACCGTCAGAGCCCAGCTTCACCGACCAGGGGTGGGGTCTGAGCATCCGCATGTTTTGTGTCCCTGAGTGATTCGAGTACGTTGCTGAGTCACGAGCCAGATCTGAGCGCGCTCCTTTGCAGGACACAAGATGAGAACATGAACATTCTCGTCACCTCCATTACAAGAACAGACACAAAGAGCCTCGTTGAGACTAATAAACACACTACTTCTACCTAGATCCAAGTGTCGGTTCTGAGCGCTGAGAACAGCCCGCCTCGCGTTCCCTGGACAGACGAACCTTCACGTGAGGGCGCTGAGTGACGCTTGAGGCACAGTCAGCGACATCTCTACCACAAGACACCTCTCTCCCTGTTTTCGGACCGTGTCCCCATTCCTTGCTTTCTCCTCCCTGCTTTCCACACTCTCCCAGCCTACCCTTTAGATCTACCATTTTTAACCAATGCTTTAGACATTCTAGAAAAAAACAAATCAGAAAATGAAGTTTGTTATCCTTATTCCAGGACTGGTAAATTCAGGCCGATGTTACCGGTTTAGACTTGCCTAGTTAGATTTGTGCTAACTAGGTCTGAACTGATGACCACTCTGATGACCACTTTGGCTATCTCAGGATTTGGTAAACATGTGAAGAGTTAAAAAAAACATGATTATCGGTGGTGTGCATCAGGGTTATTTTCAAGTTTCAAAAGCACCCATTACAACATTTTTATTTGCTGGATTATTTATAATCCAGCCCTTATTTACTGTAGTCAAAATGCCAAAATAGTCTAAAATTTTAGCCTTGCATAGATTCAGATTGGCATTTCTTTTCCACCATTTCAACATTTGTCTGTTCTGGTTGCTACGATTTACACTGCTTCTGTAGGTCTTGACCAGACTGGAGCAGGTGGGTAAGAATGATTCTGTGGTCAGATAAGTTTAGAGATTCTAGTTTAAACAGAAATTAAAGAGGTTTTCCTAATTGCAAAATTTCACAGACATTTAAATATTAATGTGTATCATCATTCTTCAAAGGGGAGACACTACTGGTTTTGCAAACCTCATTGACCACAAAGGGGAAAACAGAGTATCCTGATAGATTGATATTCCACAGAATATACTTATGAAATACTGTTTAGAGTTTATCACTGGTGCTGATAAAGGTAATGAACATACGAGTCTCAAAAGCTCTCCCTGGATCTCCTGCCGGGGAACTTGCATCACAGGGGGGTTTCTTCCGTCGAGCGTCCTGCCGGTGACTTCCATTGCTCTCCACTCTGCCTCCCCAGGCCAACTCCACATTTTCTTCATATCAAGAGTCAGAAGAGGTCTTAAGCAGTCCTGCAGTTTTCCTTGTAGGGGACTGAATATTTCCTCAGGCCCCAGGGACTAGGAGAGGCCGAGGATTCTGGTCAATGGTGGGGATTAAAGGGTAAGAGGACACTCCGGGGAGCAGGCAGGGGCGACAAGGGGATATGTCTGATGCTTGTGCATCATTTAAATGCAATGATTTCTGAACAGGTTTATACTTGCAAACAGTACAAGACTCAAAATACACATAGGAATATACAGTGGAAAGTCAGTCTCCTCTCTTCTCCATTTCCTCCAGTTACCCTATTTCCTGTTCTCCTTGCAGGAGAAACAACGATTGCTAGTTTGTTGTGTATTCTTTCACAGACACTCTGTATTTTAGCAAATGAATACTACATAGGTTAAGAATCCAGAAAATTTTATAATGTAAATTGTGTTAATGTTACAACTAAGAAAATCTAGAAAATAATGATTATTGAATATATCACAGAGGTGGCATTTCAAATTTGTAGGAGTAAACAAACTCTTAAATAAAGAATAAACTCTTTATTTAATAAAGAGTATAAAAGTCAGCTGGATAGCAAACTGGAAAAATAAACTGATGCCAACCCCCCAAAATTTAAACTGAAACTACAAAAGTGTTAGAAAATAATGAATGTAGATTGTGTGTTTATGTATGTGTGTGTGTGTGTGTGTGTGTGTGTGCATATATACAATCTTAGCTAAGCAAGGCTTCTAGCTTTTCTAAGTCATGGAATAAAAGATTATTAAATTTGAGTATGAAAAAATTTTTAAATAGAATAAATTCAATTAACAAATATCAAAGACACATGGCAAATGAAAACTATTTAACTTATAAGCAGAAGAAAAGGCCAGTTCAATTCAACAAGAAAACACAAATTATTAACAGAAAAATAGGCAAAGGAGATATATAGGCAGTTCACAGAAAAATAAATATAAGTAGCCAATATACACACAAAACCTCACTTAACAGATAGAGAAGATGGAATTTTTAAAGTGAAATAGCAGTATATTAAGGATAACAATCAACAGAGTGAAAAGTCAAAGCAAAGTATGGGCAAAAATATTTGCAAATCATTTATCTGATAAAGGGTTAATATCCAAAATATACAATAAACTTCTACAACTCAACAACAAGGAGTTAGGGGATGAGGAAAATAGGTGAGAGATTGGTTGTTGTTGTTCAGTCCCTCATGTCCGTCTCTTTTCAACCCCATGGATTGCAGCAATTCAGGCCTCCCTGTCCTTCACCATCTCCCAGAGTTTGCTCAAACTCACGTCCATTGAGTCGGTGATGCCATACAGCCATCTCATCCTCTGTCCTCCCCTTCTCCTCCTGCCCTCAATCTTTCCCAGCATCAGGGTCTTTTCCAATGAGTAAGTTCATCGCATCAGGTGACCAAAGTATTGGAGCTTCAGCTTCAGGATCAGTCCTTCCAATGAATATTCAGGACTGATTTCCTTTAGGATGGACTGGATTGATCTCCTTGCAGTCCAAGGGACTCTCAAGGGTCTTCTCCAACACCACAGTTCAAAAGCATCAATTCTTTAGGGCTCAGCCTTCTTTACGGTCCAACTCTCACATTTGCCCATGACTCGTGGAAAAACCATAGGTCTGACCAGACGACATTTGTCGGCAAAGTAATGTCTCTGTTTTTTATATGCTGTCTAGGTTTGGCATAGCTTTTCTTCCAAGGAGCAAGTGTCTTTCAATTTCATGGCTGCAGTCACCATCCACAGTGATTTTGGAGCCCAAGAAAATAAAGCCTGTCACTGTCTCAACTGTTTCCCCATCTATTTGCCATGAAGTGATGGGACCAGATGCCACGATCTTAGCATTTTGAATGTTGAGTTTTAAGCCAGCTTTTTCACTGTCCTCTCTCACTTTCATCAAGAGACTCTTTAGTTCTTCATTTTCTGCCATAAGGGTGATGTCATCTACATATCTGAGGTTATTGATATTTCTTCCAGCAATCTTGATTCTAGCTTTTGCTTCATCTAGCCCAGCATTTCACGTGACGTATTCTGCATGTAAGTTGAATAAGCAGAGTGACAATATACAGCCTTGACGGACTCCTTTCCTGTTTTGGAACCAGTCTGTTGTTCCATGTCTGTATCTAACTGCTGCTTCTTGACCTGCATACAGGTTTCTCGGGAGGCAGGTCAGGTGGTCTGGTATTCCCATCTCTTTAAGAGTTTTCCAGTTTGTTGTGCTCCACAGAGTCAAAGGCTTTGGTGTAGTCAATAAAGCATAAATAGATGTTTTTCTGGAACTCTCTTGCTTTTACTGTGATCCAACAGATGTTGACAATTTGATTTCTGGATCCTCTGCCTTTTCTAAATCCAGCTTGAACATCTGAAAGTTCTCAGTTCACGTACTGTTGAAGCCTAGCTTGGAGGATTTTGTGCATGACTTTGCTAGCATGTGAAATGAGTGCAATCATGAGGTAGTTTGAGCATTCTTTGGCACTGTCCTTCTTTGGTTTTGGAATGAAAACTGACCTTCTCCAGTCCTTTTTCTCAGTCCCTTTGCCAGATCCCCAGGTTGGGAAATCTGTTGCTGGCCCTAGAACTTTCGCACTAATGCAAGAACTTCTTTGGTAAAATTGTTCTCCAGTTTGTGGGTCACCTGCCGGGCGGCACTATGGTGGGGCTAATGGCGACCTCCTCCAAGAGGACTTAGGCCTCACGCCGGGCCCCCCAGGACGGCTGCTGCCAGAGCCCCTGAGCCCGCAGATGGCCACACCTCCGGGCAGGTCTGGCGCAGTCTCTGTGGGCGGCCATGGCTCCTTTCCCTGGGTCCTGGTGCCACGAGATTTTGTTTGCATCCTCCGAGCGTCGCTGGTGGGTATGAGGTTTGACTTTAAATGCAATTGCACCCCTTCTACTGTCTTGTTGCAGCTTCTTCTTTGCCCTCAGACGTGGGGTATCTTTCTTTGGTGGGATCCCACATTCTCCTGTCGATGGTTGTTCAGCAGCTGATTGTGATTTTGGTGTTCTCACAGAAGAGGAGCACACGTCCTTCTAGTCCACTATCTTATTCTCCTTTGAGAGACACTAAAAGGTATAAACTTTCAGCTATAAGATAAACAAGGTCGGAGAATCTAATGTAAAACATGGTGATATAATTGATAACACTGTATTATATAACTGAAATTTGCTAAGAGAATAGAATTTAACTTTTCTTGCCAAAAAAGTGGAGGATATGTGAGGTGATGTATGTGTTAATTAATTAGATAGGAGAAATCCTTTCACAATGTATATATGGATCAAATCACCACGATGTATACTTAAATATTTCATAATTTCATGTCAATTATATCTCAATAAAGCTGGGGAAAAACACACACACATACACACATACACACACACACACACACACACACACACACACAGAAAGCAACTAGACCTTGGGATAGAAAAAAAAAAAAAAACACATGTCAAGGGCTTGAGTAAACATTTCACCAAAGAAGACATACAAATGGTCAACAGTACGAAAAGACGCTCAGTATCACTAATCATTAAGGAAACAGAAATCAGATTCACAATGAGATAACACCTATGACTTGTAGGATGGCTACTATCAAAAAAAATCAAAAAGGAATGAAAAAAAGGAAGGAAAGGAGGGAGGGAGAGAGGGAGAGAGACTTATTTAAGAAGAAAGGAGGGAAATAACAAGTGTTGACAAGGATGTATGCCTCTGCTTATCCCATAAAGTACACGGTCCACAGAAAAGGAGCTCCTGTGTCTCTCTGTTCCTTCCTACTCCCTTTAAGAAGTTTCTCAGATGCTTATTTACTGAGAATTTAAAGATGACAGTGTCTTTTCAACTACAGAATCTTATGAACGAGTTATCCAAGCAGCTTAACCTTCATCACTCAGTGGTCCTGGCCCTCTTTACCACGCCTCAGCTCTCTCTCACAGGCACTGGGGAGTGACTGTAATTGACGTGATGGTAACTATGCTAATATGTCCCATTAAAATGACTACACTGCCTAACATTCTAGGCCTGTGTCCACACTGTCTCTTCACCGCCCGCCTCCTTCATCCACATACAGAAGAATCAGCACACCGGAAGGAGTGAATGTAAAGGCACATGCCCTCTCAGAATTCCTGACAGTGACTATAATGCAAAATCAGGGCATTTATGAAGCTTATAAATGCCAAATAGAAACTCAGGATGAGAAGAACTCCTAGAAGCTCAGCTATCTTTTCCTTCTTGACTTCCCAATAGGACTGCATTGAACTATCCCAAGAAAAATTTAAAGGTGTTCTTCAAAGTGTTTTCAAGTGTATTAATCTGGGTAGACCATGAACTACCAATGGAACCAATAGCACCCACAATGGGGCAAAAATTGGTCCTTGGTGAGTAGATGAGGAGCAAAACAAACCTACTCTTTTTATTGAAAAAGCATAGATGTACCTACACTACATAAACAGAAATACACCATCCTTTCAGTTCAGTTCAGTTCAGTTCAGTCTCTCAGTCGTGTCCAACTCTTTGCAACCCCATGGACTACAACACGCTAGGCCTCCCTGTCCACCACCAACATGCAGAGTTCACTCAAACTCATGTCCATTGACTTGGTGATGCCATCCAACCATCTCATCCTCTGTCAGCCCCTTCTCCTCCCACCTTCAATCTTACCCAGCATCAGTGTCCTTTCCAATGAACCAGTTCTTCGCATCAGGTGGCCAAAGTATTGGAGTTTCTGCTTCAGCATCAGTCCTTCCAATGAATATTCAGGGCTGATCTCCTTAAGGATGGACTGGTTGGGTCCTCTTGCAGTCCAAGGGACTCTCAAGAGTCTTCTCCAACACCACAGTTCAAAGGCATCAATTCTTCAGCGCTCAGCTTTCTTTATAGTCCAACTCTCACATCCATGCATGACCACTGGAAAAAACATAGCTTTGACTAGACAGACCTTTGTTCACAAAGTAGTGTCTCTGCTTTTTAATAAGCTGTCTAGGTTGGTCATAACTTTTCTTCCAAGGAGCAAGCGTCTGTTAATTTCATGGCTGCAGTCACCATCTGCAGTCATTTTGGAGCCCAAAAATATAATGTCTGTCACTGTTTCCATTGTTTCCCCATCTATTTGCCATGAAGTAATGGGATCAGATGCCACGATCTTAGTTTTCTGAATGTTGAGTTTTAAGCCACCTTTTTCACTCTCCTCTTTCAGTTTCATCAAGAGGCTCTTAGGTTCTTTGCTTTCTGCCATAAGGGTGGTGTCATCTGCATACCTGAGGTTATTGATATTTCTCCCAGAAATCTTGATTCCAGCTTGTGTTTCATCCAGCCCAGTGTTTCTCATTATGTACTCTGCATATAAGTTGAATAAGCACGGTGACAATATACAGCCTTGATGTACTCCTTTGCTTATGTGGAAACAGTCTGTTGTTCCATGTCCAGTTCTAACTGTTGGTTCTTGACCTGCATACATATTTCTCAAGAGGCAGGTCAAGTGGTCTGGTATTCCCATCTGTTGAAATATTTCTCACAGTTTGTTCTAATCCACACAAAGGTTTTAGCATAGTCAATAAAGCAGGAGCAGATGTTTTTCTGGACCTTTCTTGCTTTTTTGATGATCCAACGGATGTTGGCAATTTGATCTCTGGTTCCTCTGCCTTTTCTAAATCCAGCTTGAACATCTGGAAGTTCATGGTTCATGTACCATTGAAGCCTGGCTTGGAGAATTTTGAGCATTACTTTGCTAGCGTGTGATATGAGTGCAATTGTGCAGTAGTCTGAACATTCTTTGACATTGCCTTTCTTTGGGATTGGAATGAAAATTGACCTTTTCCAATCCTGTGGGCACTGCTAAGGTTTTCCCAATTTCCTGGCATATTGAGTGCAGCACTTTCACAGCCTCTTTTAAGATTTGAAATAACTCAGCTGGAATTCCATCACTTCCACTAGCTTTGTTTGTAGTGATGCTTCCTAAGGCACACTTGACTTCACATTCCAGGATGTCTGGCTCTAGGTGAGTGATCACACCATCATGATTATCTGGGTCATGAAGATCTTTTTTGTACAGTTCTTCTGTGTATTCTTGCCACCTCTTCTTAATATCTTCTGCTTCTGTTAGGTCCATACCATTTCTGTCCTTTATTGTGCCCATCTTTGCATGACATGTTCCCTTGGTATCTCTAACTTCCTTGAAGAGATCTCTAGTCTTTCCCATTCTATTATTTTCCTCTATTTCTTTGTAGTGGTCACTGAGGCAGGCTTTCTTATCTCTCCTTGATATTCTTTGGAACTCTTCATTCAAATGGGTGCATCTTTTCTTTTCTCCTTTGCCTTTCACTTCTCTTCTTTTCACAGCTATTTGTAAGTCCTCCTCAGACAACCATTTTGCCTTTTTGCATTTCTTTTCTTGGGGATGGTCTTAATCCCTGCCTTCTGTACAGTGTCCCGAACCTCTGTCCACAGTTCTTCAGGCACTCTGTCTATCAGATCTGATCCCTTGATCTATTTTTCATTTCCACCGTATAATCGTATGAGATTTGATTTAGATTGTACCTGAATGGTCTAGTGGTTTTACCTATTTTCTTCAGCTTAAGTCTGAATTTGGCAAGAAGGAGTTCATGATCTGAGCCATAGTCAGCTCCCCGTCTTGTTTTTGCTGACTCTATAGAGCTTCTCCATCTTTGGTTGCAAAGAATATAATCAATCTGATTTTGGTGTCGACCATCTGGTGATGTCCATGTGTAGAGTCTTCTCTTGTGTAGTTGGAAGAGGATGTTTCCTATGACCAGTGCATTCTCTTGGCAAAATTCTATTAGCCTTTGCCCTGCTTCTTTCTGTACTCCAAGGCCAACTTTGCCTGTACAAATACACCATACCTATAGTATTAAAATTTCATGAAGGGGGCAATTATGAAAAAAGTCTAATAATTTTACTTTGAGAGACCATAATAAACATAATGTCATGAAACACTGCCATAGGCTAAACAGCTAAAACAAATACCCCCCAAATAGTGGCTTTACAGAACCCATTTTTTTTCTCACTAATATCACAGTCTCACACTAGTCAGTGGGGGTTGTAGAGTGTGCTGTCATCCACACAGTCACACAGGAACCCGGGCCCCTTCCAAGTGGTGGTGCCACCATTCCCTGGGGCCTTTGAGAACTGCTGGGATCCTCTGCCTCTCGCTGACCAATGAGCAGAGAAAGGGCAAATAGAAGAATAATGCAAGGTACTTTATGGGCTAGGCTTGGCAGTAGGTGCAGCTTTATCCCACTTTATATTGCCACAGACTAGTAACATGGACTCTCCTGTATGCAAGACAACTGGGAAACACAGTCAAGTGTGCAAGTAAGGAGAAAACAGAAACAGAAGAACAAGCTGGTTTTCCTCCTACGACTCGGTGTTTGAAGTTTCCTGGAGTTTTATAGTGTTAGACTGATGAAAACTAAACTATATTTAACTCCTTATGCAATGATAAAATATACCCTAGAGAAAAATGGAAAATAGTTTATTTTAATCCTATTCATCAACTTGGGGTTCTCTTTCAATTTTCTTCAAGGTTTATTAGTGGTTAACATTTTAACTGGTTAAAAAACAGAAAAAAAAATTTAAAGGTTTGGTTCCCAACATACTCAATTACTCAGTGTTGGAGAGAATATGGAAGAAAAGGTACAAGTATTCTTTAAGTTGTAAATAGCTATGAAGGGCACCTTGACAAGGTCTATCACAATTCTGAATGCACACACCCAAACACATAGTGATTTCACTTCTGGAAACTAATTCTACAGAGGCATTAACTCAAAAAACACTAGCTCCCTCTTGCATACTGATTACTTTATGTCAGAAGACAGTGTGTGTAGTCACTTCCCCAGTAACTAAATTGACAGAGCTGGAACATGAGCCCAAGAAGCTCATCTCCAGAGTCTCAACCCTTAACTGCTATCTTTCTCATTTACCCAGACATGTTAAAGCAAAGTTTGAAAACAACTTATATGTCCATCAATACAAAATTGGTTAAGGAAATTATAATAAAATCCAAACATCCAATAGATCGCTACAAAGCCACTAAAAACAATGAGGCAGTTTGGTAGGCACTGATGTGGAACAATCCTCAGGATATACTGTTTAGCAAAAAGATTAGAGCGCAAAACAACACAGTAGGCTATCATTGTATAAAATATTTTTAAATGAATCTCTTTGGGGGAAAGATCATAAGGAAATGGTAATATTGATAGTCCCTTAAGAGAAGAACCAAAAATTTGGTAGGTAACTTTCTCTTAATACCATTTTGTACCATTGGAATTTTGAAATAGGTACTGATAATCCATTTGAAACAATTATTATTTTCACTAACATGAACATATACAAAGCTAATCAAAACTAGAACAGTTAAATATGCATCACTTTAATATTTTCTCACTTATAGACTTCCTTTGCCTAATACAGCCAGAAGCAGAGTTGCTTAACTGCTATTCATGATCCTCTCTTTCCTCCTATTACCTGTGAAGCAGCAATTCAGGTTTACTAGACTAGGGGGTGGGGGGGGGGAGGGGAGGTATTTGATTGTATCAGCACACCACACAGGTATGACCTATTGCCTCAGCATATTTCTCATCACTTCAGTCATTTTCATTATCCATGGCACCTACTCAGATTAAAATCCTAGCTGGCTCCTCTCACAGCTCTTGATTCTAGCTCCTGGGATTTCCCAAGGCCTGATTCATGTTCTACCTAATTCAAAAAGTTCTTCCTGTGAGTTCTCTATCAGCTTGGATGAAGGCTTTCCCTAGAGTTTATAGGATATGAATCAGAGCTGGTAAATCCCCTTGGATTAGAGTAATCTCTTTATTTACACACTTTTCAGCATGTTATTTTTTAAACCCCCAAAAGATGAAACTTTTGCCAGCATTTTCAGGAATGAAGCTGTTTTCATAAGGTGGGGACAGAGCAAACAGAAGGTCAACATGAGGGACAGAGGAACCCAAAAGGGTTGGCCAGTTGGACAAGACATTATGATCTCATTTTTCTCTGTCCACAAGGATCCCAATGTCTGAACGTTCTGACATGGTGCAAAATTTCTCCTGTTAGTCTCACCTATCTGAATGCATAAGAATCATCTATATTAAACACCTGGAGATTCCATCCCCATTTTTTCTGTTTAAGGAATGTTATACAGTCCTTCTCACCAGGTAGGAGCTGTCAGACAGCTTTTCAGCATGCCCTAACCACATTTATCTAACTTTTATGTACATTAATGGAGATTTTGTACTAGTGGGGTTTCTGAATCAGAAGTCCCGGTTTGGGCCTGAGATTCTGCATTTCTATCCAGTAGGGCCAATGCTACTGATCCACAGGATGTACTTTGAGCAGAAAGGGCCTAGAGTGATCTTTAAATTAAGAAGAGACTACAGCAAGCAGTACCCTTCTGAGTTTGCACAAACACGTGTTGAATGCAAGGAACAGAAGGGTGGGATACACAGGCACACAGAGAAAGTTTCTACAGAAGAGCACATGTGGAAGGGGAATAGCATTCGGTTAAGAGCATGAGGTCTAGACTCCAACAAGCTTCATTTAGAGCTACCAGCACCATTTTTCACAGTTTGTGCAACCTTGGGAAAGTAGCACAACCATTCTAAGCTTCTGGTCCTTCAGTAGTTAAAGGGTAACAATAATAGGCTGAACCTTATGATGTTGTCACTTTTGCAATTCAGAAGAAGTCAAAGGTGGGCAATTTTGTATGGTTCACTCTAACAGCACCACTTCCTAGAGCAGTTGTGAAGATTAAAATGGACAGCATATGTGACCATAACACTGGTACAGAGTAAGAACGCAATAAATTCGAGTATGTACTACCGTATTCTGAATCATATTTGTGTGCATGTGTGCACTTTAAAGGATGAGGATGGGAAGCAACTAGATATTTCTGTCCCTTGTCCTTTATCAAAAGGAGGCTTCTTGGATTTTCTTTCCTCTTTTCCTTTATCAGTTCAGTCACTCAGCTGTGTCCAGCTCTTTGCGACCCCATGGACTGCAGCATGCCAGGCTTCCCTGCCCTTTGCCAACTCCCAGAACTTGGTCAAATTCTTGTCCATTCAGTCAGTGATGCCATCCAACCATCTCATCCTGTCATCCCTTACTCTCCCCACCTTCAATCCTTCCCAGCATCAGGATCTTTTCCAATTAGTCAGTTCTTCGCATCAGGTGGCCAAACTACTGGAACTTCAGCTTCAGCATCAGTCCTTCCAATGAATATTCGGACTGATTTCCTTTAGGATTGACTGGTTGGATCTCCTTGTAGTCCAAGGGACTCTCAAGAGTCTTCTCCAACACCACAGTTCAAAAGCATCAATCCTTTGGTGCTCAGCTTTCTTTATAGTCCAATTCTCACATCAATACATGACCATTGGAAAAACCATAGCTTAGACTAGACAGAACTTTGTCGTCAGAGTAATGTCTCTGCTTTTTAATATGCTGTCTAGTTTGGTCATAGCTTTTCTTACAAGGAGAGAGCATCTTTTAATTTCATGGCTGCAGTCACTGCTGGAACCAGTCTGTTGTTCCATGTCCGGTTCTAACTGTTGCTTCTTGACCTGCACAGATGTCTCAGGAGGCAGGTAAGGTGGTCTGGTATTCCCATCTCTTTCAGAATTTTCCAGTTTGTTGTGATCCACACAGTCAAAGGCTTTGTCATAGTCAATAAAGCAGAAGTAGATGTTTTTCTGGAACTCTCTTGCTTTTTCTATCATCCATTGGATGTTGGCAATTTGACCTCTGGTTCCTCTGCTTTTTTAAATCCAACTTGAACATCTGGAAGTTCTCAGTTCACATACTGTTGAAGCCTCGCTTGGAGAATTTTGAGCATTACTTTGCTAGAGTATGAGACAACTGCAATTGTGTGCTAGTTTGAACATTCTTTGGCATTGCCTTTCTTTGGGATTGGGATGGAAACTGATCTTTTCCAGTCCTGTGGCCACTGCTGAGTTTTCCAAATTCGCTGGCATATTGAATGCAGCACTTGCACAGCATCATCTTTTAGGACTTGAAGTAGCTCAACTGGAATTCCATTACCTTCACTAGCTTTGTTCATAGTGATGCTTCCTAAGGCCCACTTGACTTTGCATTCCAGGATGTCTGGCTCTAGGTGAGTGATCACACCATCATGGTTATCTGGGTCATTAAGACCTTTCTTGTATAGTTGATCTGCATATTGTTGCCACTTCTTCTTAATATCTTCTGCTTCTGTTTGGTTCACAGCATTTCTCTCCTTTATTGCGCCCATCTTTGCATGAAATGTTCCCTTGGTATCTCTGATTTTCTTGAAGGGATCTCCGGTCTTTCCCATTCTATTGTTTTCTTCTATTTTTTTGCATTGATCACTAAGGAAGGCTTTCTTATCTCTCCTTTGTATTCTTTGGAACCCTGCATTCAGTTGGGTATATCTTTCCTTTTCCCCTTTGCCCTTGGCTTCTCTTCTTTTCTCAACTATTTGTAAGGCCTCCTCAGACAAAAATTTTGCCTTTTTGCATTTCTTTTTCTTGGGGATGGTCTTGACCCCTGCTTCCTGTACAATGTTACAAACCTCCATCCATAGTTCTTCAGGCACTCTGTCTATCAGATCTAATCCCTTGAATATGTTTATCACTTCCACTGTATATTCATAAGGGATTTGATTTAAGTCATACCTGAATGGGCTAGTGGTTTCCCCTACTTTCTTCAGTTTTAGTCTGACTGACAAGATGGCAGAGTAGAAGGATATGTGCTCATGTTCTCCTGCGAGAATGCCAAAATTAAAGCTCGCGTCTGAACAACCATCAACATGAGAATGTTGGATCCCACCAAAAAAAGATATCCCATGTCCAAGGGCAAAGGAGAAGCCCCAACAAGATGGTAGGAAGGGTGAAATCGCCTTTAGACTCTAACCCCATTCCCACCAGAGATGCTCAGAGGGCTCAAACAAAACCTTACGTGCACCAGGACCCAGAGACCCCACAGAGACCGAGCCAGACCTGCCTCTGAGTGGCTGAGTGTCTCCGGGGGCAGTACGGGTCAGCAGCGGCCTGCTGCAGGGGCAGGAGCTCTGGGTGCAGCAGACCTGGTCACACAGAGTGGGACATAAGCCCTTTTGAAGGAGGTCACCATGAACCCCACCATAGAGTTGCTGAGCAGACAATCAGCTGCAGAACAGCTACACCAGATAAATTCTCACACTGTTAAGAGGATTCTAGGACCCACAACAGGTTTCCCAACCTGGGGGTCTGGCAAAGGGACTGAGAAGCCCCAGGGAATCTGACTTTGGCGGCCAGTGGGATTTGACTACAGAACTTACACAGGGCTGGGGAAGTAGACTCTCAGAGGGCACAGATAGAACCTCGTGCCCACCAGGAGCCAGGAGAAAGGAGCAGTGGCCTCACAAGAGACTGACTCAGACTTTTTCCTGTATACCAATATAATATTGTATTAAAATCTGCGACTCTGGGGCCTGACAGCTTGAATTCCAGTCTACCCAGCACTAGCTGTGTGACTTTTGGAAAATGACTTTATCTCCCTATGGCCCAGTTTTCTCAGCTATAACATGGGGAAATAATAGCATCTACTTGATAGGACTGTATAAAGCAATTACAGCAGTATCTAATACATACTAAATTTATATAAGTAAATATGTTGACAGACAGAAACTCTACCTCTATCTGACTACTCTTCCCAAAATTATCAGTTGATAATTGGTTAATTCTAATAAAATTATTATTACTAATCAATAAAACAATTAGCTAGTAGCCATATAAACAAACTAGTAAAAGTTTAATAATTTTTCCCTTTTCTCTGGTCCATTTGAACACTTGTGTAGAAAAAAGACTATAGAAACACAGAATCTGGAAGATATCTTAGATACAACCTATTATATTTAAGTACAGTTAAGAAATTCAAAACATAGGAAAATGAGCTCTTCAAAAATATACCTTAGTATCTCAGGGATGGGAAATGTCCACAAAAACACCCTAAAGATTCTCATCTCTCCTTAGTTGTCACTGTCAACCTCCTTTCCCGGTCAATCTTTGCCTTGTTGTTGTTGTTTAGTTGCTAAGTTGTGCCTGACTCTTCTGCGACTCCATGGACTGTAGCCACCAGGCTCCACTGTCCATGAGATTTTCCAGGCAACAATACTGAAATAGGTTGCATTTCCTATTCCAGGGGGTCTTCTTGACCTGGAGATCAAACCCATGTCTCCTGCACTGGCGGGAGGGTTCTTCACCACTGAGCCACCGAGGAAGTGTAGGTGCTGTCAAGTGACAAAGTTTATGAGTTTTTCAATTTTACTTTTTTCTCTACTTTTACTAATCATCCTCTGTGAAAACAGCAGAATACCCAGTTAGATCCTTTGAAACAAATCTCCTACAGGTATATTTCAGTTGACCATACAATTTATACTGAAGGACTCAAAAGTGCTCCTGGGGTCCTGCAGAACTGCTCCAGGACCTCAGGACTGAAGCAGTTCTGATGTTACTGTCTGCAACTTCTCCAAAGAAAGTCTGGACTGGAGCCAACATTTAAATTATAAAAGAGAAACTCAGTCATTCAGTTTAAAATAGCACTATTTAGGCTATTGGTCAGAACTCCTACTGCTTCTTAAATATTTTATTATGGGCAATGTGACTTAGAAAAAAGTAATACAAAGCAAAATTGGTATGAAGCAAGAGTTGAAGCTGGGGAGGAAACTTACACTGACTTCCTTGGATGTCCTGAGTCAACTGTGCTGTAGGTGGTAGCCACAAGACATGAAAGAAACAAGAGAAATTGCAGTTGACAATTCTTCAAATAGAATACATCTCACCAAATTACATCAACACATATGTCAGTCTTACTTGCTAAAGGCTTTAGTCTAAGCTTTTACTCTGTTTGGGTCGAATACTACATCAATTAGGGTAGACCAAATGCTGGACCAGAGATCAGTCACTTAAAGAGCAAGGGATTTATTTTCTTCTCATGTACCAGAGCATAACATGCTCAGTTACCAGGAAAGCTAGGAAATGCAGCCTCCAGCCAGATAATCACTTTCTAGTCCTAAATTAAATGATGCCTAAATGAATCATAGTGAGAACTTAAAAATCATGTGAAAAAGAACTACCTTTTTTTTGTTATTATTGTTGAAGTATGGTTGATTTACAATGTTGTGCCAATTTCTGCTATACAGTAAAGTGATTCAGTTTTACACATATATATGTTCTTCTTAAATATTATTTTCCAATAGATAAATATCTTTTAAGCTCAATATCTTCTAAGTTTTTGTGAACTGGACATATTCCAGTACAATTGCAGCCAGTAAAACTAATTCCTTCAATCCCACTATTTCATGACTATCAGAATTGGTTTTCTCATGAATAACTCCAACCCACACTGTTCACTTTTTCTATCTTACAATACTAACTCAAACTAGTCTCTCTAGTGCTTCATTATATTGATGTCTCATGCACACTTATAAAAGACTGCAAACTTCTTAAAGATACCTTAATATTGTAGTACTTAGTAAAATAAAAACTTGTAGGTACTTAATAAAAATCATTGATTTGAAGCAAATGCATCTGAGCCAGAAAATGTCCATTCATGAAACGAATGGAATAACTGCTAATATTCCAATAGATGGTAGGTTAGTAATTCATTGATAACACTGTGCAATTCCATACTACTAAACAGGAGTGAAAATAAAATGAAGATTAACACCAAGCTGGACCAGAGAGCAAAAGTTGGTCTAGGAGAATAGTAAAAGCAAAAAGAGAAATGGTAGCAAAAGCAAAGGACAGAAGAAAGTAGATGTGGAAATTAAACAGTAAAAAGCACACGGCCAAGGAATACGGTTCAACCCAACGTGAGGTTTCTAAACTACAAAAGTAGTGTTGGCTAAGTCAGTCTTCAGGTTAAAAACACTGCAGGAAGACAAAGCACATTTCAAGAAAGGAATAGCAGATTTTGGAAAGATAGTCAATTTTACGGCACTGTGGCATAGCCACTCCCTTTCCATCTACCTCTGACTTCTTGGCAGAAGAGAGCCATTGGAATCCTACAAGAGGAGAAGGTGGAGATGGGAAAGGATGACTGTAGTGAAGTGACCAGAGAGGCAGGAAGATAAGGTAGATGAGGCAGAAGAAGGGAAGTTAGGGGTTAGAGAAGTCAAAGTCAGAGCAACAACCAAACCAACAGAGCCTCTTCAAACAGGGGCTGCTCTTCTATCATTCTCTACATGACCCTGAACAGTCCTTGTCCACAGTGAAAACAGTGACACCAACCAACATCTGAACTGAAGTGAAATGAAAGAAAGCAAAGCAGGAGAACAGAAACACAAGAGCAAAGCAAAGAACAACGGTCTAACAGTCAATGTTGGAGTGAAAGACAAACTGAACTGAGAGATGAAACTTTTAGAATCAAATACAACAAGACAAGAAAGCAGCAGTAGATCAAATTTCTGATTCCAAATATGCCAAGATAACTAAGAAAAGTTGCAGGGCCCAAAGCAACATAAAACTAAGGTAATCCTTTTGGAAAATTAAGATACTGAGGTGTTTATGATTTAGGAAGAAATATTATTGTTATCTTTAAACAAAAAATATTCCTACTTCCCCCAGTAAGGCTGCCTGGAGATACAGAAAAATACCTGAATTCTAGTTTTAGTTCTGCCATTGACAACTTTTGGCCAACAGAAAGTCATTTATATATATGGGTTGGCCAAAAGGTTCGTTCTTTTCTGTAAGATGGTTCTAGTAGGGCTTAACTGTCTTTAACTTCATTTGAAGCAATTTTGTTAGACTGAATTGTGACAGCTGTCATATCAGCATGCATATTTTTTAGAAACATCAAAATTGGTGAAATTTTGTGTAGCTATTTTACTATTGAAGATGGGAGAAAGGAGCAATGTTTCAGCATATTATGCTTTATTATTTCAAAAAAAGTAAAAACGCAACGAAAGTACCTAAAGAGATTTGTGCATGAATGGAGAAGATGCTGTGACTGATCACATGTGTCAAAAGTGATTTGTGAAGTTTCGTGCTAGAGATTTCTCTCTGGAAGATGCTCTACCATCAGGCAGACCAGTTGAAGTTGATAGTGATCAAATCAAGACATTAACTGAGAATAATCAAAATCATACCACACAGGAGATAGCCAACATACTCATAGTGTCCAAATCAAGTGTTGAAAATCATTTGCACCAGCTTGGTTATGTTAACCAATTTGATACTTGGGTTCTACATAAGCGAGAAAACATTTTCTTTTCCATATTTCTGCAAGTGATCTTCTATTTAAACATGAGAAAATCATTCTGTTTTTAAAGCAAATTGTGTCAGGTGATGAAAAGTGGATACTGTATGATAATGTGAAACAGAAGAGATCACGGGCAAGTGAAATAAACCACCACTGATCTTCATCCAAAGAAAGTGATGTCCTGCATATGCTGAGGTTGGAAGGGAGCTCTCTATTATGAGCATCTTCTGGGAAACAGAACAATTAATTCCAACAAGTACCACTCCCAATTAAACCAACCGACTTGATGAAAAGCATCTGGAATTAGTTAACAGGAAAAGCACAATTTTCCATCAGGACAACAAAAGACCACGTGTTTCTTTGAAAACCAGGCAAAAACTGTTACAACTTGGCTAGGAAGTTCTGGTATTCGCTGTATTCACCTGATATTGCACCTCCAAAGTTTCATTTATTTCAGTCTTTACAAAATTCTCTTAATGGAAAAAAATTCATTTCCCTGGAAGACTGTAAAGGGCACTTAGAAAAGTTTTTTGCTTGGAAAGATAAGTTTTGGGAAGATGGAATTATGAAGTTACCTGGAAAATGGCAGAAAGTAGTAGAGCAAAGAATCAGACTCTTGTGAGCAACCGAGCACAAGTAAAACAAAACAGTGAATATGTTGCTCAATAAAGTTCTGAGTGGAAATGAAAAGTGTGTCTCTTAGAACACAGAAGAAATTTTTTGACAACCAAATGTATAAATATATATATATATATATATATATATATATAATATTAAATGTGTTGAAAAAATACAAAAGAAAAAATTATATCTACTCAAGGTTAATGAGAATTTGCACCCAGATTCACTAAATCTTCAAAGTGAAAAAGTTATTTTCTTTTACTTTTATCTCCTTGGCACATCTTTAGCAAGAAGTTGAATTGGAAAACTATAACCACCCTGCTTATCTAATTACAGACTATTTCAGACAGATCTTGTTTCCAAGTTTTGAACTGTGCTTTACTGTAACTACATTCTATTAACACCATTCACTACCTCCATTTACTTTTTTTTTAAACTTACTTATTTATTTTTGGTTGCTTTTGGTCTTCATTGCTGCATGCGGGCTTCCTCTAGTTGCAGCGAGCAGGAGCTGCTCTGGGTTGCAGTGTGTGGGCCTCTCTTGTTCCGGAGTGCAGACTTGAGGTGCACAGGCTTCTGCAGTTGCAGCTCGTGGGCTTAGATGCTCTGTGGCACATGGAAGCTTCCAGGACCAGGGATCTAACCCATGCCCCCTGCATTGGCAGACAGATTCTTAACCACTGCACCACCAGGGAACTCCCCTTTATTTACTTTTACAGTGGCATTTAAAACTTACCATGTGCCAGGAACTGTGCTAAACCCAAGCAACACTTATTCCCTAAGCTAATCTGCAGTCATTATTACTGTGACTGGCCCCATTGTTCGCATTATTATTATCCTCGTCTTACAAATGAGAACAAGAGAAAAGAAATTTTAAGTAAGTTTACCAAAATTACACAGACAGAACCTGGCAGATCTGGAATCAGAATGCAAGGCTGTCTATCCCCAAGCATGTTTTCTTTATATGACACTACGTGAGTCTCTCTGGAGTCTGGCAACTGCATAGAAGGATAATACTGGACACTCGGAGAAGAATCAATGAAAGGAGCAGTGGGAATGGTCACACAGGGCCAGGAATAATATGTGACCAAATTGGAAAAACTCATAATTCATGGATCATTAAGGAGAGTACTCAGAAAGTTGCAGTCATTGTCCTGGGGGAAAAAAGTAGCCCTAGACAGCTCTGATTCTGCTTAACAAAGCTGAAATTCAGGGCTCAAAATAAACCTTTTCTATTAACTATGTCACAGAGAAAAGTACAAAATATTAATTTTTAAAAATCTGACTTTTAACAAAGTCCACAATATCACTGATACAATCAAAATTACTAGTAGTGCAAGAGAGAAGAAGATGCCACTAGCAATGAGTAGGAAGAAAAAATCAATCAGCAGAAACAGACTCAGAAATAACAGAGATAAAAGAGTTATCAGAAAGGACATTAAACAATTAATATAACTGTATTCTATATGCTTAATAACATACAGAAAAATTGAACTTGCTAATAAGCTTGAAAGATATTTCTTAACAATCTATAATTTAGATGCATTTTATATCTTTTTCTTGCCTGACCAACCTAGATAGGACTTTTAGTACTGTGGTGAATAAAAGTAGTGATAATGAACATCTTTGCTATGCTCTTGATCATAGAGAAAAAGCTTTAAGCTTTTCATTGTTGACTATATTAGCTGTATATGACCAACCTAGACAGCATATTAAGAAGTAGCAACATTATTTTGCCAACAAAGGTCTGTCTAGTCAAAACTATGGTTTTTCCAGTGGTCATGTATGGATGTAAGAGTTGGACTATAAAGAAAGCTGAGTGCTGAAGAATTGATGCTTTTGAACTGTGGTGTTGGAGAAGACTCTTGAGAGTTCCTTGGACTGCAAGGAGATCTAACCAGTCCATCCTAAAGGAAATCAGTCCTGAATATTCTTTGGAAGGACTGATGCTAATGCTGAAACTCCAATATTTTGGCCACCTGATGCAAAGAACTGACTCATTTGAAAAGACCCTGATGCTGGGAAAGATTCAAGGTAGGAGGAGAAGGGGTTGACAAAGGATGAGATGGTTGGATGGTATCACCGAATCAATGGACATGAGTTTGAGTAAACTCTGGGAGTTGGTGATGGACAGGGAGGCCTGGCGTGCTGCAGTGCATGGAGTCACAAAGAGTCGGACACAACTGAGCAACTGAACTGGACTGTCATATATGGCCTTTATTATGCTCCCGTTATACCTACTTTGTTGAGAGTTTTTATCATGAAAGAATGTTGAGCTTTGTCAAATGACTTTTCTGCACCTATTGAGATGATATGTACATAATTCATACATAGTTAAAACTCCACAATACATTATTATTATTTTGTTGAAACACCCAATTACCTTTTAAAAAGATTTTCTAAAATAAGAAAATTTTACCATATTTATTTACCTATAAAAATCTTCCCTTTTTCTAAATGTGGCACATCACACTGATTGATTTGAGATGTTGAACCATCCTTGCATCCTTGGAATAAATTCCATTCGATCACACTGTGTGAACATTTTAATGTACTGATGAACTCAGTTTGCTATTTTTTTTTTTTTATGATTTTCACACCCATAATCATCAAAGATATTGTCCTGTAGTTTTCTTTATTTGTAGTGCCCTTGTAAGATGAGCTTGAAAGCATTCCCTCTTCTTCTTCTAATTGGAAGAATTTGAGAATTGGTCTTAATTCTTAGAAGTTTGATAGAACTCGTCTGTGAAACCAGCTGGTCCTTTTCTTGAGAGATTATTAATATCTGATTAAATTTCATTAGTAACTGGTCTGATTATATTTTCTATTTCTTTATGATTCAGTCTTGGATAGTTCTATGTTTCTAAGAATTTATCCACTTATTCTAGATTGTCAAATTCATTGGCATAGAATTATTCACAGTCATTCTTATGATCTGCTGTGTATTTGTGTAGTTATCAGCCATAATGTCTCCCCTTCTTTTAAACCATATTTATTTGTCTCTCTTTCTTCTTGGTGAGTCTAGCTAATGGTTGTCTAACTTTGTTTATCTTTTCAACAAACCAAGTCTTAGTTTCATTGATCTTTTTTTTTTAATGTTCTTTTAGTTCCTATTTCTACTCTAATCTGTATTATATCCACCCTTCTACTAGCTTTGTGTGTGTGCTAAGTTGCTTTAGCCATGTCCGACTCTTTGCAACCCTCTGGGTCATAGACCTCCAGGTTCGTCTGTCCATGGGATTCTCCAGACAAGAATAGTGGAGTAGGTTGCTGTGCCCTCCTTCAGGGGATCCTCCCAACCTGTGGTTCCTGCATTGCAGATGGATTTTTTACTGCTGAGCCACCAGCGAAGACCTCTGCTAACTGTGGGCTTAGTTTACTTTTTTTCTCACTTTGAGGTGTAAAGTCAGGCTGTTTGATTTCTTTCTTTTTTCTTAATGTAGGCATTTATCACTATAAACTTCCCTCTTTGACTACTTTCAATACTTTGCACATCTTAAATGCATACAGTGTGTCACTTTTACCTCAATACACAGGAGAAAAAAGATCCAGAGGTGAAGAGAAAATGTTAAAAGCAGGTAGAGGAAAAGACATTTTATGATTATCTTGCATCTCCTGCATTGGCAGGTGGATTCTTTACCACGGTGCCACCAGGGAAGGCCATAAGGATAACAGCAGATATATTTTTAGAAATAATAGAAGCCATTAGAGCAAATCTATAAAATAATGAAAGAAAAAATATTCAGCACAGTATCTTTGAGAAGTAAAGGCAAAGAAAGCTGGGAATGTTGGGGGGGGGGGGGGGTCATACAAAGATTGAAAGAATTCCTTCCCAGCATATCTGAATTACAAAAGTGCTAAAGAGAGTCAGGAAGGTCCCCTGGAGGAGGATATGGCACCCGCTCCAGTATTCTTGCCTGGAGAATCCCACGGACAGAGGAACCTGGCAGACTACAGTCCATGGGGTCACAAAGAGCCAGACACGACTGAGGGACTGAGCATGCCATGTCCCTCAAGCAGAAGGAAAATGACTGCTAGAAGGAATATGGATCTCACAACACAAGAAGATCACAAGAAGTGACAACTATATGGATAAATATATATGGCAAAATTTTCTTATTTTAAGAATCTCTCCAAAAGGTAATTGGCTATGTCAACAAAACAATAATGTATTGTGGGGTTTTAAATATGTATAAATAAAGTATATGACAATTGGACAGAAGCCAAGAGGGGAAAAACACATTTTCATAACATATTTATACTATACATGAAATGATATATTACTTGAAGGTAAATTGATAATCTACAGATATGTACCGTCAGGCGAGTGTATGCTCCTCAGTTCTTTGTCTCGTCACAACAAAGATTTGGAGTAACGGACATTAAAGCCCCCTCAGCGGGTCACAGCTCTCAGGTCTTGGACAGACAATGTTATAGCTCTCAGGTCTCGAATGGACTGTGTTATAGCTCTTAGAGAAATCAGTATTACCATTCAGTGTTACAGCTCTATTTTATTTAGAAGATAGCAGGAAAATCCACCTTCGAGGCGTGAGGGCAGGTCGATCCAAAGACGCGAAGAGAAGAGTACCCCATCGCGCGGGAGAGACAGTCCTTTGGCTCCTCTTTTTATATGTTTTTTCCTTCTGCCTGGGCCTGTCCTAGGCAAATTGGCTTAGGCAGGAGCGCTGTTCTACCTGAAGCCCTCACTCCGGTCCCTGGATCTTCCCTTGACCTTCCTCTGTTCTATTTTCGCGGGCTTTTCTCTTCCTGGTCTTTTAGCCACCGCCATTTTGGACTCCTTTTCCCTATTCTGACTACCTAACAGTATTACAAATTTTAAGACAGCCACATACACACACACGCAAAAGGAACTTATTAGCTAATAAGCAAATGCAGTGATAAAATGGAATCTTAAAAAATTACTGAATTAATTCAAAAGAAGACAGAAAAAGGAAAGGGAAACAAAGAAAATATGGTAGAATAGAAAAATAGCAGAATAATAGATTCAAACCCAACATTATCAATAAGTATATTAGGTACAAATGATCTGAACAGGTATTCAGATTACAAGGCAAACGTTGCCATATTATATGAGAAGAACAAGAGCTGCTATAAGAAGCCAACTGTAAAGGTAACATATAAATAGGTTAAAAATAAAATGTGGATAAAAATATACAATGCTTTAATTAATCAAAATCTGAGATGGCTCTAAGAATATTAGACAAAGTAGATTTCAGAGCAAAAAATTTTATCAGGAGTAAATTTTAACATAAAACTATGGTTTTATACTGACACAGATGTATCTAGATACATGACTGGTGTACTTTACAATCAATACAAGAAAATGAATTATTCAAAAGTTAATGTTCAGATGTCATTTAGTTGCTCAGTCATGTCTGACTCTTTGTGACCCAATGGACTGCATCATGCCAGGTTTCCCTGTCCTTCACCATCTCCCAGAGTTTGCTCAGACTCATGTCCATTGAGTTGATGATGCCACCGATGTAATATTCAAATAACTACGTGGTTTTTTTTGTTTGTTTGTTTTTGCTTTTTTTTTTTTAAAGGTAGACAACTGTCTCACACCCATGTGTGTGTTTGTGCTCAGTCATGTCTGACTCTTTGTGACTTCCTGGACTGTAGACTGCCAGGCTCCTCTGTCCACCACCCGTCAGATTTTCCAGGAAAATATGCTGGAATGAATTGCCATTTCCTACCCCAGGGATCTTCCTGACCCAGGAATCAAACCCGTGTCTCTTGTATCTTACTCCTTATCCCAGGGTAAGTCCAGAGATATCAAGGATTTCAATGTAAAAAGTGAAACCATGATAGCATTAATGTGCACAAAAATTGTGTCCTTGTTTTAAACCTAGAATGGGTAAGGGTTTTCCAGCTACGACACAAAAGAAGACATGAGAAAAAAATACTGATTAATTCAGCTAGATTTTTAAAAGTAACTCTGCCCAGCAGAAACCACTATAGGCAGAATCAAAAACAAATCATGAACCTAAAGGCAATTGTTGCAGTTTGTATGACAAACGGATAATCTCTCAATTTATAAAGAACTCTCTCAAATTAACAAGAAAAGTACCAACAATATTTGGAAAATCAGATAAAGCATTTACGCACACAGCTCCCAAAAAAGGAAATACAAATGACCCTTAAGTCTACAGAAACTAAAAAGGTTTACAATAAACTTTAAAACAACCGCACAAAGAAAAATAATTTTTCACCCATTAACTTGGCAAGATAAGCAATTTTGATAACATCCTATATTGACAGGGAAACCATGTTCTCATATGATACTGAAGTGACACTATACTGTTGGTACTTCTGTAGACAGATTCTAGATGCTACAGCCAGATAGATAACATCTACCCAAATTACAAAAGAATGTACCTTTTGGCACAGCAATTTACTTGTAGAAATTTATCTTATAGATAATTCACACATGGGCAAAACATGTTAAATAATGAACACACCAAGTTATTCACTGAAGCATTATTTCAAATAGCAAATTGGAAATAATTTCATAAAACAGGAGACTTCAAATAAATTTTGATGTTTTCATATGAATAGAATGTTGTGAAACAACAAAAATTCTATAAAATCTATGAAATAACAGGGAACAGTATCAGGCTTATTATTATTTGAAGGAAAAAGGGCTCATAATAGTGTATAGCAATGTTACTATTCGTGTGAAAATAGATATAAACAGATATGTGTAATATTTTGTCAGTATGTATAAACATATATACATATGTTGTAGATGCACATAATATCTCAAGAAGAACACATAGAGAATAGTAGTATTTATATAAGCTTTTTAGAAACTAAAAACATATATATTGTTTTTAAACATATATATTTGAGTAGAAAATTACAAAACCATTGGGAAAGGGACAATAATTACAGAATTATGGAATGATACACTGAGCCTTTGACTGTATCTGTAATTATTTTGCAATTTTTCATTTTGATATAATTTGAAATTTAGGAAATAGTACAAGACTAGAGGAGAGAACTCTCATATATCCTTTCCCTCACTTCACCTATTTTTCATCTCTATCCTCTCTAATTCTTATTCTTTTTTCTCTTTCCCTATACACATGAAATAGAGTTGGTTAGCAGAAATACAAATGCTTTGTTATTCTCTACAATTTCTGTATCGTTAAAACAGTTCCCATTTACTAAAATACAGAACATGAAGATGATTCAAGTATGTATGATAATTTCACCTAGTACTTTTTTCATCAGCCATTAACTAATATGAATTTTTTACCTACCATGGAGACTGAAAAGTAGAAGTTCCTGGCCTCTAGAGTCTAGTTTCCAATTGAAGAATGCTTCTTTTCTACAACTTGTCAGATAGATATGTGTGTTATGGATTGAAGGTTTGGTTCTAGCCCCCTCACCCCTCAGGCCAGAAAAATGAAGATGTGAAGCTCTGATCTCCACTGTGACAGTCTTTGGAGATGGGGCCTGGGGCAGGTATTATAATATGGTCACATGTGTGCATCCCTCATGATGCGACAATGTCCTCACAAGAAGAGACACCGGACAGCCCTCTCTCTCTCCTCCCATGAGGATGCAGCTGTGTGCAAGCCAGGAAGAGTGTTCTTACCAAAAACCAACTGGCCAGCACCTCGGTCATGAACCCCCAGGCTTTCAGAAATAAAAATGCCTCTTGTTTAAGCCATGCACTTTATGCTATTCTGTTATTGCAGCCTGAGCAGAGGAAGACAGATACTTAGCCTTGCTCTGCACTTGAAAAACAGTGACTCATGAAGACTGTCATCTGAATCCGTTTGCGGTGGGTGATGAATGCGTTTTGAGATGGGTGGCCACAACTGCTCATTGTATTAAGTCTCGGGACCTCTGCTTCTCAGGTGAGGTGAGGTTGGACCCCCGCGCTGAGACACCCAGTGGTGTGCAGTCTATCTGAAGAAGAGACTTGCATGCTCACTGTTTTTGCACTTTAACCCCTCTAATGCACTGCGGGGCCTCTCCTCAAATGTTCAGGGGATTTTGTATATGTTAACTCCTCTTTAAATCACCCTAGTGAGACATAAAGAGAAAAGAGAAGGTGTAAGCAAACTGCCCCTGAAGCAGGCCCCGAGTCTCCTGACTCCTGAGCTAACTGACTACTCACTGGCCCACTATATTGTTTTAATTGTAATCTCACATGTTTTTTTTAAAATAATTTATTCATAAAATAAAATACCACAGAGAATTATCTAAATATTTGGATTTACTTCAGTGCAACTAAAAATAGTTACTTACTAAATATTTAAATAGAATTGAGTTACATGAAGATAAAATGAGGCCATGTACTAGGCTCTAAGTTGAATGCAAATATAAGCATGATACTATGAATTCAAATGCACAGGTCTGAAATCTTCAACATTATTCAAAAACTACTGTCCTTTAGAAGAAATTTCTTAAAGAAAAGTCACCCTCCCCCCCCAAAAAAAAAACCAAAACATTAATTTTATAAAAATATTGGGCTGGCCAAAAAGTTCTTTCAGTTTTTCCCTAAGATGGCTCTAGTAGTGCTTATTTGTCTTCAACTTCACTTGAAACAATTTTCTGAGACTGTATTGTGATAGCTGTCATAGCAGCAAGCATTAAAGAAAAAACACATCAAAACTGGTGAATTTTGATGTAGCCATTTTAGTATTAAAGACGGAAGAAATGATCAACATTTTCGGCATGTTTTGCTTTATTATCTTAAGACAGGTAAAAACACAAGAGAAACACATACAAAAAAGATGTGTACACTATGTGGAGAAGGTGCTGTGACTGATCAAAAGTGTTAAAAATGGCATGTGAAGTTTCACTCTGGAGATTTCTCCCTGGACGATGCTCCCCCATCCTGTGGATCAGTTGAGGTGGACAGTGATCAAGTCGAGACGTTGAGAACAATCACCGTTCCACAGAGGAGATAGCTGACACCCGTAAAATATCCAAACCGAGCACTGAAAGTCATTTGTACCAGCTTGTTTATGCTCATTGCTTTGATGTTTGGGTTGCACATGTGTTAGGAAGGAAAAAATCCTTCTTGACCATACTTCATCATTCAATCCTCGTTGGAAAAAGGAAAACATTCCATTTTTAAAACAAACTGTGATGGGCAATGAAAAGTACCGTACAATAATGTGGAACAGAAGAGACTGTGGGGCAAGTGAAATGAACCACCACTAACCACACTGAAGACCAGTCTTCACCCAGAGAAAGTGATGTTGTATAGATAGTGGGATTGGAAGGGAGCTCTCTATTTTGAGCTCTTTCCAGAAAAACAGACAATTAATTCCATCAAGTACTGCTCCCAATTAGACCAACTGAAAGCAGCACAGGATGAAAAAACGTGTGCAATTTGTCAACAGAAAACGTATAATCTTCCATCAGGATAATGTAAGACCACGTGTTTCTTTGATGACCAGGCAAAAACTGTTACAGCTTGGCTGGTAAGTTCTGATTCTGCTGTAGTCACCAGACATTGCACCTTCGAATTTTCATTTATTTCAATCTTTAGAAAATTCTCTTAATGGAAAAAAATTCAATTCCCTGGAAGAAAGGCTGTAAAAGGCACCTGGAACAGTTCTTTGCTCAAAAATATAAAAAGTTTAGGGAAAATGGAATAATGAAGTTGCCTAGAAAATGGCAGAAGGTAGTAGAACAAAAAGATGAATATGTTAGTCAATAAAGTTCTTGGTGAAAATAAAAAATGTGTCTTTTTACTTATTTAAAAAAAAAAAAACAGAAGGAGCTTTTTGGTCAACCAAACATAAGTGGGAAGTAATTCAGTTTCAGAAGAGTTTGGGGAAGGGTTTGAGGAAAATCAAGTATCCTTCATTGAATTAAATTACAATGAAGGTGCACATTGGCACATTCTTCTAATAGGAATAACAGTGACAAAATAACTCTATAAATCTCTTATTTCAAACAGGTGAGAGTAGTCTGTATTCTCTGAGATAGGAGTTATCCAGGTTCTTTCCTGGTTTTGTAAAATAACAAAGTATGAGGTACTTATTGCATATCTTTGTTTATAGACTCCATATCTTTTCTAATGCACTTTTGAAACAATTGTTTTCTAAAAGAGATTTGAACGTTTAAACCCATTAGGAATACATAAGAAAGGACTTGGGAACTTGGAAGTATAATCAATATTCCCAGGTACTTTTTGTTAATTAAAAGTTTACAGTACAAATTTTGAGGAACAAGAGTAAGAAGAACAAAAAGGGAAAAATTCCCTTGATTAAAACGTTATTTGTTCTTGTTGTTGTTGTTCAGTTCAGTTCAGTTGCTCAGTCGTTTTCAACTCTTTGTGAGCCCCTGAACCGCAGCACGCCAGGCCTCCCTGTCCATCACCAACTCCTGGAGTCCACCAAACCCATGTCCATTGAGTCGGTGATGCCATCCAACCATTTCATCCTCTGTCGTCCCCTTCTCCTCCTGCCCTCAATCTTTCCCAACATCAGGGTCTTTTCAAATGAGTCAGTTCTTCGCATCAGGTGGCCAAAGGATTGCCGTTTCAGCGCCAACATCAGTCCTTCCAGTGAACACCCAGGACTGGTCTCCTTTACGATGGACTGATTGGATCTCCTCGCAGTCTAAGGGACTCTCAAGTCTTCTCCAACACCACAGTTCAAAAGCATTGATTCTTTGGCGCTCAGCTTTCTTTATAGTCCAACTCTCACATCCATACATGACCACTGGAAAAATCATAGCCTTGACCAGATGGACCTTTGTTGACAAAGCAATGTCTCTGCTTTTTAATATGCTGTCTAGGTTGGTCATAACTTTCCTTCCAAGGAGCAAGCATCTTTTTTTTTTTTTCCATTTATTTTTATTAGTTGGAGGCTAATTACTTTACAATATTGTAGTGGTTTTTGCCATACATTGATGTGAATCAGCCATGGATTTACATGTATTCCCCATCCAGATCCCCCCTCCCACCTCCCTCTCCACCCCATCCCTCTGGGTCTTCCCAGTGCACCAGCCCCAAGCTCTTGTCTCATGCATCCAACCTGGGCAGGTGATCTGTTTCACCCTTGATAATATACATGTTTTGATGCTGTTCTCTCTAAACATCACACCCTCACCTTCTCCCACAGAGTCCAAAAGTCTGTTCTGTACATCTGTGTCTCTTTTTCTGTTTTGCATATAGGGTTATCGTTACCATCTTTCTAAATTCCATATATATGCGTTAGTATACTACATGGGTCTTTATCTTTCTGGCTTACTTCACTCTGTATAATGGGCTCCAGTTTCATCCATCTCATTAGAACTGATTCAAATGAATTCTTTTTAATGGTGTATACGTACCACAGCTTCCTTATCTATTCATCTGCTGATGGGCATCTAGGTTGCTTCCCATGATTCCATGGTATATACGTACCACAGCTTCCTTATCCATTCATCTGCTGATGGGCATCTAGGTTGCTTCCATGTCCTGGCTACTATAAACAGTGCTGTGATGAACATTGGCGTGCACATGTCTCTTTCAGATCTGGTTTCCTCAGTGTGTATGCCCAGGAGTGGTGGGATTGCTGGGTCATATGGTAGTTCTATTTCCAGTTTTTTAAGAAATCTCCACACTGTTCTCCATAGTGGCTGTACTAGTTTGCATTCCCACCAACAGTGTAAGAGGGTTCCCTTTTCTCCACACCCCCTCCAGCATTCATTGCTTGTAGACTTTGTAGTGGTACCTCCTTGTGGTTTTGATAGCAAACGTCTTTTAATTTCATGGCTGCAATCATCATCTGCAGTGATTCAGTTGCAAATAAAATGTTATTTGTTGTTGTTCAGTTGAGAAGTTGTGTCCAACTCTTTGTCACCCCATGGACTGCAGCACGCCAGGCCTTCCTGTCTGTCACCATCTCTGGAGTTTGCCCAAGTTCATGTCCATTGAGTCGGTGATGCCATCCAACCACCTCACCTTCTGCCACCCTCATGCAGAAATTACTAGTTTGGGACCACAGGACACTTACACACTGTTGATGGTCATCTTTTTTTATAAAAAGATGGTAAGCACCAGAGAAAGTCAACAACCAAAACTATTATAAGGCTAAGTGGACTAATTCTCAAAACCAGAGGTCTGTTAACTTTTTCTGTAAAAGGCCAAACACCAAATATTAAGCTTTGCAGGCCAGATGGTTTCCATCTCAACCCCTCAACTGTTTTTGCTGAGCAGAAACAGCCAGAGACAACGCTGTAAACAAATGGTCATAGCTCTGTTCCAATAAACTTTCCTTATAAAAATAAGCTGCTGGATAGGATTCAGCCTACAGGCTATAATTTGCTGACCACCTGCTCTAAACTCTCAGCATCTTTTCTAGATGACAGTCCCACCTGAGGACAGGCTCCAGGTCAGATTCTTAGATGCCACGTTTCTTTGCTGTCCATTTATCACCCTCAACTTTCCAGTCTCCTCTTTCTTTTTTCTTCTTCCCTCCATCCTCACCATGAGTCTGAAATTCTATAATTTTGGGGTAGCCCTTTCTCAGAAACTCTGACTGGCTCTCTGAAAAGAAAGTAGACTATAATGAAGCAAAATCATAAGTAGTTGTTTAAGAGAGAAAATATTTATGGTGATTGCTTACCCAGATATCATTACTGAGAGTAGTGGGATTCACTGTAGGGGAGGACTCTGGAGAGCCTCCAACATACCAGATAAGCATTAAGCTCTTAGCTTCCACCTGACTCACATACTATCTGACTCACAAACCACTTGACTCATATAATTGTCATTTTTCTTAAAACCCTTTTATATGTAAACAATAAGAGCTCAACTTACAAAGCAAATTAAGCAATAGAATCAAGTAGGTGAGTAGCTTTCTTACAAATCTTGGCTGGTTATATTACTAGGAATACATGTTATTTAAAAGAAAGAAAAATAAAATTGAAGAATTTCAAGAGTTGCTTGTATATTTTTGAGATTAATCCTTTGTTTCTTATAACTCATCTTTCCACACTTAAGAGCAGGTAAAGTTTTTTCCAAAAATTAGAATTTAATTATATGTCAAGAGCCACCATTTCCTGGGCAAAAGTTTTAAAGCCAGTATGAGGCCACAAGGTAGACACAGAATGTGAGGAAAGGAATTTTAGATGATGGCTTCCTGAAGATGAGTGTAGGTCACTGTACCTACAGTCAGGGGACCCACAGGAAACAAATGGCACATTTAAACTGGGTAACTGCAGGAGAGTTTGACAGAAGAACTATAGAGAAATTGATAATCATATAATTTATTATTCAAATTGTGCCACTTAAGGGTAGGAGGAACCTTTTTTAATTGACTATACCAAGACAATGGGTATAAACTGGGTCTGGTCCAACCACATTGTAATACAAGAATAAGCACCATTAACACCCCTAGACCTAAAGGAGCAGAGAGAGGGAATGGTTACCAGAGCCTGGAAGGGAGCAAGATGAAAAAGTCCACCAATGAGATCTAGAGAGGAAAGCATCTGATCTAAGAATGTCAACAGGGAGAAAGTGAGTGAATTAAAACCCCACCTTCACTGTCCTCCAACCCTCTGATCTCTTGTCAGTATCTCCTATGGCCGAACCCAACCTCAAGCCAGAAGTCCAGGGAGCCTGTTGATACAATCCTATAGAACAATTTCCCTGATGTACAAAGCAAGTTAGGGAAGGGTGGAGAATGTATCTGGGGCAGGGGGCATAGAAAATACCCAGCCTAGGAAATATCCCCACAAAGATGCCTAGCATGGAACTGTCCTTCAGCTCTGACCTCTTTGACAGCATTTTAATAAAGCTCAACCTCTACTTTCTTCTTGAACAGTCTTCTCCTTGTTCATTTCCTATTTGATTGTAGAAAACAGTAAAGTAAGCAAGAGCGTTTTGCTTTACTTCAAAGGGATGAGGGTTACACTGTTTCTTTCCAGAGCAATGAGTACAAGTACTAGGTTTTCATGCATATATTTAGCCTCTTTCACTCCCTAATTTAAAAATACCTGGCAACATTATACAGGTATAACCAGCCTGGGAATAAAATGAGATAAAAGGATGTTTTTTGCATTTGTCACAGGAAACTCCCTAATGCACTCTCTGGTCTACATATGTCCCCAAAGGATCTTAGAGGAAGTTTGGTGAAATTAATCAATGGATCAGACCAACGGGAAGGCTTCTTGAGAACAAGTATACAACACAAAATTAATGGTCAAAATGGGTACATGCTGCAATCATCACAAAGCATACACTGACTACTTCACATCATGTACATACTGTATTATGCCTATCAATGGTGAAGGAAGAATATCAAGAAAGAAAGAATGTTCACTATTGCAAAGTGTGACCCTTCCTTTCTGCATGAATATATAAACACCAAAAGAAGGAGTAATTATATGACTAGCATTCTGAAGGATCTAGATTAATTCACTTCTAGACCCAAAAGAATACCCCTCTCCTGGGGGAAGTTCGTTATCACACATCCTAATACATTACCAAGTTTGGTGTCATTCACTTTTCTTACTCTCTAGAGGGAAATCTCTCCCATTTCATCAATAAACTATCTGATATCCCTTCCATTTTTTAAAATCCAATGACACTATGATTTAATAGGGTAAAAAAAAATCCTTTTTTTTGCTCACAACTTGGATCTACTTCTCCAAACACAAACTGAATTTCCCATGAGGACTAGCTACTCTAAGTATTCTGTATAGTTAAAAGAAGCGGAGAAAAGAAGTAAATTTAAAAGATGAGAGGGAAAGAATAAGGCAATGAAAAAGAAAGGTAACAATGAATCAAATAAGGAATTAAAATATTAAGGGAATAAATAAATAACATCTTTTTAGTGAGAGTAGGAGAAAAGAGAGTTGGGTTCTGGGTCATTTTCTGACCCACTCATGGGTGAGAGTATTACCTAAGGTCTCTGAATAATCACAGAGAACTAAAAATGATCTCACTTTCCTGCCACAGGCAAGATACCATTCTTGCCCTAATCTAGGATTTTCCAAACTATATGTGTAGCCACTGCTCACAGCTTTAGCATTTGTTCAAATGCTAAACAAGAAACTCTTGAGCTCTCCAGGAACTTTCAGAGATGCCCTTAGCTGAAATGGTTGCCATTTGAAATATACATAATATTTCACTAATGGTTTTCAACCTTATGTTTTTAACAGATTGTGAGCTCCTTGGAAACAGGGAATGTTTTATAATAATTGATTTGTCCCATATTAGTTTTCTTTTCCAAAACCTTTGAAGTGGCTTGCTATAAATGCATTGGTACTAACTAAAACGTAGGGGGGCGGGACGGGGGAACAAGAGTCAAAACAAAAGAAAGGTACCAAGGAATGAAAAAGGTGGGACAGGTACAGGGAGGGTCATCTGCTGTGCTGCACTTCGTAGCTCAGTCGCGTCCGACTGTTTGTGACCCCATGGACTGTAGAACATTATTAAGAAATGAAGAATTAAGATGAGTTCAAAAATGACTTCTGCTCTTCCAAACCATCATTGCAAAGGAGAGAATATGGTGGACTCTACAAGTTCATTAGGGGAAGCCAGTGTTTCTTTTGCCTAGGATCGTCATCTTAGCACTATAGGGCTCAGCCTCATGTGCTACATAGAAAGAAAAAGAAGAAAGAAACATAGTATATATCCAAATCTTCAGTAAGTTGAAGTATAGATTAGCTCCAGTATTCTGGCCTGGAGAATTCCATGGACTGTATTCCATGGAGAAGTCCATGGGGTCTAAAAGAGTCGGACATGACTGAGCCACTGTCACTTCATAGATCTTTTAAGATCATTGTCAGGAAACCCAAAATAAATATGGCTTAAAGGAAACGGGAGTGAGCACTGAGCGCTAGAATGCCTGCCCCCGAGGAGGTGAGGACAGGAGAACGCGAAGCACACCCTTGCGGGTGCTCAGTCGCGAAGCACACCCTTGCGAGTGCTCAGTTGCTCAGCCGTGGCCGACTCTATGTGACCCCGTGGACTGTAGGCTCCCCTGTCCGCGGAATTTTCCCGACAAGAATACTGGAGTGGGTTTCCATTTCCTACTCCCGCGGATGGAACCCGCGTCTCTTACATCTCCCGCACTGGTAGGAGGGTTCCTTACTACTGGCCACCTGGGAAGCCTAAAGGACACCTTAAGAGCATATTAACTTCAGCTGCAATTTGGCAGAAGTGTAGGAGAATAAAGGAGATAAGGCTGGAAAGACAGCTTGGATTCAGGTGGGGAAGGATGACTGGAAATGTCAAGGCAACCGGGATCGGTTGAGCAAGAGGTGTTGAGCATCAAAGTGACATGACCGAAGGGATCTACGAGGCCACGCAGTAACAGAGGAGATCGGAGTCCTCTGGGCCAGTGTTCCGCGCAGTGCGGACGGCAGAGAGGTCCTCCAAGGTGCGCAGGAGGAGACAGCTCCCTCTCTGCCCTGCGTCCACAAAACCCGACGGAGACGCAGTTCTGAGGAAGACACAAAGGAAGGGAGTCGGTTCGCTTACACCCTAGAGGAACGCCAAGTGGAACCTGGGCAGAAGCTGCTTTTCTCCGTCTCTGCCCCGTCAGCATGTCCCAACCCAGAGAAGAGACCTGTGTCTCAAACTGGTGTCTGCCTACCCGATCTCCAGAGACACCTCTGACGGCACAGCGGATGAATCAGGCTTTGGCACCATCCCATGAGACCCTGACGAGCTGCTGGTGGAGGGAGAGCGGGGCGGAGGACTTCTCTTCCAAAGGATCCTGAAATGACACTAAACCCCAGGCTTGGAAGGTTCCAGAAAAGCCCATCTTTTCAGTCAGCGGTGAATCATCCCCTGGCCCGCACCCCTGTTAGCACCACAACCCGGGCTTCAACCAGCGAGCCGGGCACCGCTGCGCGGGTAGAGCCGCGGCGCGCCTTCCACCGAAAGGCTCCCCTTGGCTCGCGTCCCCGCCGCAGCCCGGCCCGCACCTCTCCTGCCGCGCTCGCCAGCCAGGCCTCGTTCCCAGGCTCGGCTGGGCCTGCGAGCTTTGCTGGGGCTCACGCGCGGCGCTCCGGGCATGACCCCCGGGACTCCCCAAGGACTGGGGCTCTGCAGACTCCGAAACGCAAGGCGGGGCGCTGGCGAGGGGAAAGCCGGAGCCGGGTGTCAGGAGAGCCCGGACTGGGGGCTCAGCCCCCAGCAGCCCGTCGGTTCGGGTCTTCCTACCCGTAAAGTCCGCTTTGGTCCTGTCGGAGCCCAGAAGGTGGCGGCGCAACCTCTAGGGCGCTCTCGTGCTCGCATCGCTGCTTCTAAACTCCCTTTTCTGGATTAACCAGAGTCCGCCAGGGCAAATCCGAGCCCGCCGCCTCGCTGTTCCTCCGGTCCCCGGAGCCCGCGGCGCCCGCGCTCAGCCCAGGCTGACCCAGGCTTCGAGGCCGCGCGGCCGGCGTGTGCCCGGGGCTGCGCGCGGGGACGCCGGGCGCACGACGCGCGCCTGGGACGGGCTCACTGGACTGCACCTGGCTCCGCCGGGCTGGGCCGTGAGCTTCCGAAGTACTCGACACCCAGAGAACTTGCTAAGCACCCCGGAGGTGCCCCCAGTCACCCTGAGTAGCACTTATACGTTTTCCGAGGGCGAAGGCCATCACATCTTCTCCCGTTCGTTTCCATTTCTCATCTTCCCTGCCTTCATGGTTCCAGTCACTACTGTAGACTCCATGCCTTTCCCTGGGAGCGCAGCCTAAGCCTGAAGCTGCACCCACCCTCCAGAGTATCCCCCGAAGTAAGTCCCTGCGTTTGCTCAGCAGCCACAGAGAAGGGACAGCACAAGTTGAAAGTGGCCAAAGGAGATTCTCAGGGTGTACATCATGAAGGGGCAGTGGTGCCTGTTTTCACAGTGGCTACTGTTTGGGGTGTTTTTCCCAAGAAAGGGGTTTGGTCATGGAAACAGTACTGTAGAGGAAAGGTGTGATGGTCTCTTTCTAAAGGCACACTCAGGCACATATCAAAGGGCAAAGACAAAAGGAGGAAGGTGAGGGAAATTCCTGATGATTTTACTAATGTTAAAATTCCATAGATTTGGATAGTGCTATTTTTTTTTTTCAGGTCATCAATTTAGAATTCTATAAAGGAAGAGAATGACATCAAGGAAAATCATTGGCCTAGGAGAAAAGAGCCCGTAGGCGTGTAGGTGTTATATATGTGGAGCCAGAAAGCTTTGGAGCATCAGGGAGACTCCAACTTAAGGCAACAATGGGTGAATATGGGCCTCATGGGCGCTGTGAATGGGAGGCAGACTGCTGCCTGGCACCTGCCCCTGGGACAGGCCCTGCCGCTATTCTAGAAGCAAGCCACTGTTGGTGGAGACAGTTTAGTGTGAAACTGGGGTGGGAGTGGGTTTCCAAGTACAATGCCTAATACTTCATTATCGTTCAGATCTTTTCAGGAAGATCTTCATCTTGCAACTGGTAGGGCTCGTGCTAACCTACAATTTTGCTGACTGTGATTTTAAGAAGATTAAAGAGAGCTACCGGAACATCATTTATCAAGAACTGAATAACTATACAAAAGGGGTAAGTGAAGAAACGTTTTAAAAATGCGTTTTTGTAGTAAGAGTAGGCACACACACTACAATTTAACTTTTAAGGAAAGAAAAATAATTTGGAAAAAATCATGGCCCAGCATTTTGCCAAAAAAAAAAAAAAATTACAAGTGATATTGAAATATATGACCTTCTAAAATGACCACCCAGAAATTGGCGTACTAATTCAATCACATATGCAGATACTGGTAAGGAGCAGACATTGATAAGTAACTCATGGTATCTATCAAGCTTGTCTGTTCTCTGCCAGATCCTGTTCACTGATGCAATTAAAAAACAAAACAAAAAGACAGTGACTAGGGTCTTGAAAAAGATAAACAGGGGATTCTGGCGGGTGAAACCCTATCTAGTGAGGATAGCCTGGGAGAATGGGCACATCAAGTCTTTCTAGTATTCTAGATGCTTTGGGATGCCCTTGTGGGATAAGGGCACTTTAGATTTTTTTAATATACAGTGGGTCATTTTCCTGATCGTTCTAATTTCTGGACAGAGCATGTATGTGTGCAGCGGATGAACGGCTACAGGGCAGATGTGGGCATTGGAAAAACAGCATGATTGTCACACGAGTGGCCCCGCGTAGTGTCCACTTTGGCGGGGAAGGAGGATGTCGCTCTAGGGCAGGATCATTTGATACCCAGTTTCCAACGCCAGCAGGCAGTGTCTGAGAACTCCAGTGATTCACTACTGGTCAAAGGCAGAAACAGGCACAGGAAACAAGTGTCTCAGGGGAAGCTGCTCTCCGAGCATCCCAGCGCCTGGGAGCCGCAGAGAGAGGGAGGCCGGCGCTGACTTCGCTCCTGTGAATTGATCCCCACTCTGTGTCGTCTGCGCCCTTTCTCTCTTCCAGATGAGAGCCATCGACTTTGACCATATCGTCTACTGTGAAGACCAGGTGAGGCAGCTGCTGAAGCTGCGGGCCGCGGGGACGCCGGGCGCCCCGAGGAGGCGGGGACCCTGAGGGGCGCGGAGCGCGGGCGGCGGCAGGGTCCCCAGGAGACACTGGCCGGGCGGGGGGACCCGCGCGGCGCCCGGCCCGCGAAGCCGCTCCCGTCGCGTCAGGGTGGCAGTGCGTTCTATTTGAGCAGGACTCCGGGAGCGGCTCCGCCCACGGCCCGCGGGAGGCGGGCTGGAGACGGGCCGGGGGTGCCCTCAGGGCCGCTGGGGCGGACGCCGCTCCGTCAGCGGCGCCCGGTCAGCGCCGCCCCTCGGGCCGCGGGCCGCGCGGACCCCCCGAGCGCCCCCCGTCACCCGGAGGGCCTCCGCCCGGCCCTCAAGAGGCGGGTCCGAGACGTCAGAGCCTCCCCGGGCCGTCGTCAGGGCAGCCCCGGCCGTCACCGTCTTTGCTGCCCCTCGGGCCGCGCGGACCGCCCTCCTGAGCGCCCCCCGCGGCCCCGGCCCGCGCCTCAGGAGGAGCGCCCGGCCCCGCCCGGCCTCGTCGGCTCGCTCTCTCTCCTCTCCCCCTCACTCACTCACTCTCCCTCTCCGTTTCCCTCTCTCCCCTCCCCCCTTCCTCCCTCTCTCTCTCCTGGGCGTTTTCTCCCCGCGTGACCCGGGCCGCCTGCGCGCAGCCCGACTGCCTCAGCAAAATCCAGAACCTGACCTTCGAGTGGCGCCCGGGCTGCGCCGCGCTGGCCCCCGAGGCGTTCGCCGTGAAAACCCGCGCCACGCTCGCCGCCGCGTGCCCGGGCTACCGCGGGGCACAGGTGAGCGGGGCGCCCCAGTCACCCCTCAGGGTCCTCCGGGGGGGTGAGCGGGGCGCCCCAGTCACCCCTCGGGATGCCGCCGGGCGGGTGAGCGGGGGGCTTGTCCCGGCGAGCCCCGACCCCCGTGGCCCCTCGCAGAGCCTGTACCCGGGCTCTGTCTTCGGAGGGAAGGAGCAGCGGAGACCCGCAGGCCGCCGAGTCCCACCCTGGCCCCGACCTCTTCTGGGGCTCTGACGCTTTGGGCAGGAGTGCGCGCTGGACCTTAGGTCCGCCCCCAAAGTGTGGTCAGTGAGGGTCCTGGCTTCTCGAGCATGGGGAGGAGGTTGCTTAAAAGCTAATCTCCAGGGACCCTGAAACCTGCTCCTTCAAAATTACAATCCCTGTCTGTGGGCTCCTTATGAGATTCGTATCCATTCCAAAGGGTGAGCAGCGAGCCTTGGGTTTATCATTTAATAATTGTGTACTTATTTCCTTAAATGTTACATTATCCGTTAAATCTCCACCCCATATTTGTGTAATTGTTTGCATAGCTGCTGTCTCTTTTGAATCTTTTGTATATGCAGCTACATGCATTTGAATGAATGTATAACTTTAAATATGGAAACAGCAGTGCAGAGCTAGGGACAGGAAGTCTAGGGACAGTCGTGCCTGACTTTGAATCCCAGCCCCGTAACTTCTGTGAAAACGCAGATAAATTACCTGGTCTCTGTGTGCTTGGTTTCATCTGCAAAATGAGGATCATAGAGTCAAGTTCCATACAGGATGTTTGCAAGGATAAGATGAGTCAATACATGTAAAAGCACTTGGAACAGTTCGTAGTGTGTAACAAGTTCTAAATATTTATTTCAGCGGGCAAGTAAAGCAGGGAATTTATCTTCCTAATGACAAACTCTGAAAAAACAAAAAGAGACAGTGCAGATTTGTATGATTTTGGTCTGTTCACCGATGGACTTTATCAGTCTGTATGCTGAATGGGTGACTAAGGCTGTCGGTTTTTAGGGATTGAAGCCACAGGGTTCTGGAATGAGCTTTATAGTTGGCTATTCAGTACCAGGCAGCCATATGAAAACCTGTTTGGCTGTGCATCTCCTGTTAAGGAGACTCTGGCAAACCTACAGATGACCACAATGATCTTCATCACTGTGAGAGCAGAGAGGACACTCTGGGTAGGGTTAGACAGCATGTGGAAAAGGGGAAGATTGGAGTGATTTATCTTAGCCCTCTCTCAAGCCCAAAGGCAGCCTAAAATCAGTGATTTAGCAGATGGTAGATGGTAAGCTCTTTGCTTAATAACCTGGTGAACTATACTGATCTGAATACTGTGTGTTTAGGAGGCCCAGTCAGTCTCTACTCAAGAGTAATTCAGGTGAAGGAATACACCAGAAGATGATTGCAATCTTTTTTTTTTTTTTTTTTTTTTGACAGACTCCTCTTCAGAATAAGCCTTCAGGTGTCTGTGGTACATCTTAGAGGTTGGGAGGGACAGAGGCTGGGAGCACTCAGAACAAATAATAGGTCTACTGAATTATATCTATAAAGAAGTATAAGATAACTCTTTCTTGAAGAACTTAGGATCTTGTCAGGGAGATTATGAAATCGTCAGCTCTTCATCTGTTTAATAAATATTCAGTTTCTTATCTATAAGACTTTGTGCTCAGTGCTGTGGGGAATACCCATGATGTAATAATAACAGCTGTAAGTGAGAACCATTTACGTGATAAACACTCTGAAGTGCTAGAAGAATTTCCAAAAGAGATGTTTGAGCAATTAGCAGAGGCCTTGCAAAGGAGGCGGGGCTTGGCCTTGAAGTCTGTGGGTGGAGAGATGGGAGGGCATTCCTCTGGAGAAAGCAGGTAGGAGCTGTGTGGGTGTCTTGGGTGACACATTGAGAGATAGGTTTGCATAAAGAAGACAAAATTATCAGCCAAAGATAGTGATGATTAATTTTGACTGTTGCTTCTCCTATTCCACAGATCAATAATACCCAGACAATGAAGAAAATAAGGAAAAGACAAATCAAAGCAAATGAGTGCCTGGAACAAGTCATATCCTTGAAACAACTGTGGCAGCGTCTCAGTCGCATTTCGTAAAAACAAAATGAACCTTCAATAAAGTCACATTTCACAGCAAGAAAGCAAATCATTTTTATTAGGTAGATGGAACATTAACTGCAACTGTGACTTTTAAGAGACCACCAATGTTTTCTTTGTTTGTTTGTTTTCATTTCAGAGGGTTTCTTAGCTTATTTTTGTAAGCATCTGTTGTTTAATCTAAGTGTATAATGTGGGGAAAGTATTAGCCCTCAAATGTCACAGGAGGCTTTTTTTCTTTTTTTAAGCATTAATGCCTGAGCCACTGGCTTTGTGGCAGTAATTCTCAGCTGGAACTATATAAACCCTACTCAAGGAAAGAATCTAAAAGTATAGTAGAAGGAGCACTTTTTCCCTTGGGAGATAAAAATGTTGAACTTGATAGCGTGTAAACCTCTGTTTAAAAGGCAGATATTTCTTCCATGAGTACAGACACTTGTGTTTTCATACCAAAATTTGCAAAGGAAAATGAAAACAAAAGGAGTGTACATATAATGAAACAACATGAAATAATTTCCAAGCAAAGCATTGTGAAAATATTTTAAGCCAAATTTAAAAAATTATCTAACAGACAAGAGTGGTATATGCAAGCCTATCCTGAAGAAGTTCCTTTGTTAGAGCTAAAATATATATATTTTAAAATTTATGGAATATAATTTATTTTGTAAGCAGTTTTTAAAATGTACATATTGCTTTGTTATCAACACTATTTTTTCTTAATAAAAAATTTCCAAATTAATTTCTTGTGAGTGATCTTTTTAATGTAGTAGGCAGTTTGCACATACATACTTTTCGGAGGGGCATCACTTTTCTTCAGTTCTTTCCCCTCCCCTTCTGCACTGTGCCTGTTGGCTCTGCCTATAGAGAGAATATTTGGGAATAGGTGACTTCAGGATGCTTTCCCATCATCCTTTCTCTTAAATTATGTCTCTAGTCCTTCCTTCTTTCCCTTGTTGAACCTCCCCACACCTGAGAGAAACAAAGGAGGCAAAGGTAAACAAGGATGTCAAATCCATTCTCCCAGTCTTGAACGCCTGCTGCACGCTAGACCTGCAGGCACCCTCTGACTCCCCGTCCACTAGAATGCTCTGGATGTCAGTGGGAGGGGCCGCCTGAGCCATGCAGCCCAGGTCACAGCGCCGGGCAGGAACACATCAGTTTTTCCTGTGAGTAGAAATTATCCCCTGGCCACTGCCCAGCAGGCTGGTGCTGAGGAATGACAGAAGAGGGGAAGGCCAGCGTTCCTAAGTCCACCTTACCTGCCAAGAGGTGAAAAGAAGCTTATGTTATGCATCCAGTTAGCATTTACAAAGCAACTACTATGTGCCAGGCCTTCAGCCAAGTACTGGGGATACAAAGTAAAGAGGACACCGCTCTACCCAGAGAAGGTCAGATGTAGCTGGAGAGGCAGTCTCCTCTGCCCTGAGGGAAATCGAGACACAACTTCTTTCCCAAAACTTTCCTCTAAAGACCTGGCCCAGGACCTGAAGTGCCATTATTAGAGGAACTATGTATCCTTCTTCTATGTATCCCATTGGAGTTTTAGTATGAAGATAATTGTTTATATTACTATCAAGTAAAAGTAATGAGCAAGATTTTCTCATATAAATCTATAACTTTTAGACTAATAAAACTCTATTAACCATATAATGCTAGTAACTTTTCCAAATTAAAAAAATAGGATTATACATTTCTCCTTTCTGAAATGTATTGCAGTTTTTTGGTGGACTAATACATGGTCAGTTTTATAAATGTCCTGTCATGTTCATGCTTAGTTGCTCAGCTCAGTTCAGTTGCTCAGTAATGTACAACTCTTGGCGACCCCAAGGACTGCAGCACGCCAGGCCTCCCTGTCCATCACCAACTCCTGGAGTTTACTCAAACTCATGTCTACTAAGTCGGTGATACCATCCAACCATCTCATCCTCTATCTTCCACTTCTCCTCCTGCCCTCAATCTTTCCCACCATCAGGGTCTTTTCTAATGAGTCAGTTCTTCACATCAGGTCGCCAAAGTACTGGAGTGTCAGGTTCAGCATCAGTCCTTCCAATGAATATTCAGCACTGATTTCCTTTAGGATGGACTGGTTGGATCTCCTCACAGTCCAAGGGACTCTCAAGAGTCTTCTCCAACACCACAGTTCAAAACCATCAATTCTTTGGCATTCAGCTTTCTTTATAGTCCAACTCTCACATCCATACATGACTACTGGAAAAACCATAGCTTTGACTAAATGGGCCTTTGTTGGCAAAGTAATATCTCTGCTTCTTAGTAAGCTGTCTAGGTTGGTCATAGCTTTTCTTCCAAGGAGCAAGCATCTTTTAATTTCATGGCTGCAGTCAACCATCTGCAGTGATTTTGGAGCCCCCAAAAATAAAGCCTTCCACTGTTTCCCCATCTATTTGTCATGAAGTGATGGGACCAGATGCCACAATCTTAGTTTTCTGAATGTTGAGTTTTAAGCCAATGTTTTCACTCTCCTCTTTCACTTTCATCAAGAGGCTCTTTAGTTCTTCTTTGCTTTCTGCCATAAGGGTGGTGTCATCTGCATATCTGAGGTTATTGATATTTCTCTTGGCAATCTCAATTCCAGCTTCTGCTTCATCCAGTCCAGCATTTCTCATGATGTACTCTGCCTATAAGTTAAATAAGCAGGGTGACAATATATAGCCTTGATGTACTCCTTTCCTGATTTAGAACCAGTCTGTTGTTCCATGTCCAGTTCTAATTGTTGCTTCTTGACCTGCATACAGATTTCTCAGGAGGCAGGTCAGGTGGTCTGATATTCTCATCTCTTGAAGAATTTTATAGAGTTTGTTGTGATCCACACAGTCAAAGGCTTTGGCATAGTCAGTAAAGCAGAAGGAGATGTTTTTCTGGAACTCTCTTGCTTTTATGACGACCCAGTGGATGTTGGCAATTTGATCTCCAGTTCCTCTGCCTTTTCTAAATCCAACTTGAACATCTGCAAGTTCACAGTTCACATACTGTCCAACTCTTTGAGATCCCATGAACTGTTGTCCTCCAGGCTCCTCTATCCACGGGATTCTCCAGACAAGAATACTGGAGTGGACTGCCATTCCCTTCTCCAGGGGATATTCCTGACCCAGGGATCAAACCCAGGTCTCCTGCATTGCAGATGGATTCTTTACCATCTGGACCATGAGAGAAGTCCTAAATATTCTATAATCAATGGGGAGAAAGTAGCAAATTCTGATTTAAGCATATAGTTGGATATATACCCTTTGAGGCTACCTATGTAAATTACCAATATTCTTACTTTTCTTCAGTCAGAGGCTGAAAAAGCTAAATTAAAGTCTACTCCTGTTATAGTTCTTTATTATCCTGTATCCTTAAAGTTTTGCTTTCTAATTGTTAATACACTTTATGTAATACCTAAAGATTCATATGAGATATTTATCTTTATGATTTATTTTGCTTCCAAGTTACAAATGTCCACTATTCTACTCTCAATCTTTATTTTATATATCTCTCTTATCTATTACTATGTGTGGTAGAGGGAAAAATTTGAGGAAGAGAGAGCATGTTTAGTTCTAGCACTGTCATTGTATTGTTACGTTTTCTGTTTTTATATTTCTACATTATTTGTATAATTTTAACCTGAAAAGTATTTAATTTATTTCTTTCAAGCATTTGTTGATTTTTTGGTCACACCAAAAAATTGAGATCTTGAGACTCTGAATCTTGATTCTATTATTTATTTTAACTCTCCCTCTTAGGATTTCTGTGGCTTAATTCAAGTTATTGAAAAAATATTGATCAGGACAAGAAGAAGATTTGTTGATCTTCAAAACAGGCCTCTCAATAGGCAGAAAAGTCATTTGTCCATGTTCTTTGTTTTAAAGAAATTCCTTTAATCTCTCAGAACTGAATCTCCGGTTTTCTCAATATGTCCGTATTAACATAAAGGTCAGGGGAAATTTCTCAAATGCTCTACTGAGGTCAAAGCATATTAAGTTTATATCTTCCTCCAATCTGAAAATCAAATAAACTTATCTTAAAAAAATGTTTCAAGTTTTTTAATGTCTCAATTATATTCCTTTCTAAATCTTACAAACCAAATATTTTTAAAAATAATTATATTGAGCTGATCTGAGTTTTTTACTGTTCCTTTCCTTTATTTAAAAGTTATGACTTGGTCAAAAAGTTCATTTGGGTTTTTCCATAAGATCTTACAGAAAAATCTGAACAAACTTTTGAGCCAACCCAATATTTGTTGTTTAAATACTAGGTCATGTCCAACTCTTTGCAACCCCATGGACAATAGCCACCAGGCTCCCCTGTTCATGGGTTTTCCCAGGCAAGAATACTGGAGTGGGTTACCATTTCCTTCTCCAACTCAATATTAACTTATTTCACATGTTTTCATTATAGCTTTAGCTCTGTGACCATCTCCTGGCTGGCATTGTACTTTTTTATTACATCTATGCTTTTGACACCCAGTGTTTACAGAATACCAACTAATTAAGTTTCACTGATTGCTATTATGTAAAGTTATTTATGCCTAAACATAAGGATACTGGCTTATACATGAGGATAATAGCTAATTAGCTTTCTTGAATCCAGATTTGACACTTCTAAAATAAGGATGATGTTTCCTACATTAAAGAACTATTATAAGAATTATAAAGTACATAATAAATAAAAGACCATGTAAATTATAAGAAAAATATTGTAAATTTAGCTATTTAAATGCCTGTTTCTGGTGTTTTTTATTTTATCTTCTGTCTAAGACTGCTTTGCAGCAGTGGAAATAACGTTGAAAACTTTATCACACAATTGCTGACAGCTTAGCAATTTTGTCCTTAAAATTTTTGATTGGAGATTTTTGTTCCAGCTAAGATGGAGAAGGCAATGGCAACCCACTCCAGTACTCTTGCCTGGAAAATCCCATGGATGGAGGACCCTGGTAGGCTGCAGTCCGTGGGGTCGCTAAGAGTCGGACACGACTGAGCGACTTCACTTTCACTTTTCACTTTCATGCATTGGAGAAGGAAATGGCAACCCACTCCAGTGTTCTTGCCTGGAGAATCCCAGGGACGGGGGAGCCTGGTGGGCTGCCATCTATGGGGTCGCACAGAGTCGGACATGACTGAAGCGACTTAGCAGCAGCAGCATCAAGACGGAGTAACACTGTCTGGATTTAACCTCCTCCCTGGAACGACTTCCCCCAACCCCAAACACACACACACACACACACACACACACACACACACACACACACACACTCCAAGGAAAAAAACACATGCAAAATACATGGAATAGTGGTTTTCAAAATACTGGCCTTTTAGTGACAAAGGACAGTAATGCTGAAAAGGGAAACAAATGAAGTTTGTTACCAGTTACCCAGCTTACTAGCTTGAGTTTCCTGATGGTGGCCCACGCAGGGCACTGAGGCAGAGCAAGCAGGCTTCCTGAGTTGAAGAAACAGGCTGAGAGTCCAGGCAGACCACGGGCTGGAGCTCACAGGACAGAGAGGTAGACAGAGAAAGAAACCGCAGAGCTACAGAGGGCCTCCCTAGAGAGTTCAGCAGATCCCTGACCAGTACATATGTTCTCAGGGATGCTGCAAGGAACCTGTCCAAGACCAGGGAAAGAGACTGCTGAGAAATTAGAGGACAGTGGCCGGTTCTCAGGGTCAGGAAGATTTCTGTCCCCACCAGCTATACAGAAAAACCTCAATTCAGTAGGCATTGGGTTGGGTGTTCAGAAGAGTCTCATCTCAGGAATGGAAAATCATTAGCCCAAGTCTAATTGCTGCAGTGATCCCACCTAACAAATCTTAAATGCAAGACTTGAAAAGATCAAACAGTGCCCCAGTATTTTAGGTGCACTCTGTGACAAACCTCAAGAATATTTATAGGAATGAAAAATATCCAACAAGGCAAAAATCACAATGTTTGGCATGCAATTTAAGATTATCAGACATGAGGAACTAGGGAAATACTATCCATGATGAGAAGAAAAAATGAAACTTAAAACTAACATAGAAGTTAAAATTAGCAGGCAAGCACATTAAAGCAATTTTTTTGGGGTAACTGTTTTCAATAGGTCCAAAAAGTTAAATAGAAATGATGAAGATATAAACAAGACCCAAGTTCAACTTCTAGAGATGAAAGCTGCAATATATGAAATGAAAAATACAGTGACAGCATTAATAGATTAGATATTGCAGAAGAAAAGATCAGTCAACTTGAAAACATACCAATACAGAGTATCCAAAGTTAAACACACAGAGAAAAAAATGATTAGAAATGAAAAGCCCATCAGTGAGCTGTAAAATAATTGCAAATGCCTAATATACGTATGTAGTGAGGATTCCTAATGACGTACTGTCACAGCCTTGAGAAACCCCACAGAAATAGCACCTGGAAACACAGCATATATTAAGAAATCACGTTAATGATCATCTTTCATGTTTTTCTCAAGAATAATCTCCTTGTTACAGACCTCAAAGCCAGACCCAGAAGGGAGTATGCCTGGGGTCAGGGAAGCCTGGACCTTGGAGCAGCCGGTGGGCGCCAGGCGTGAGCGCTGCCTGTGCACCCTCTGATTGTTCCCCAGACCAGATCAGAAGGGACAGCCTGGGCAAACACAAGGAGATCGGGACCACGTCCGTGAAGTCCACGATACTTAGGAGTAGGTGATTAATACAGCACGTGTCTTGAGAAAGATAAGATCTGAGAAAGTCTTGTAGTCTGCAGTCAGGAATAAAAGCTGGACTCAGAGCGGACTCTGCACCTCAGCCCAGCAGAGGCTGCAGCCCCCTGGCCCTTTGCGCCAGGTTTCATGCTCTGCCTTCCTTCTCCTCGCTCCTGGACCACTAGGGCAACAACTGGCGCCCAACTTGGGGCTGGAGTGAAAGACCGCAGGAGCAAAAGTGAAACGACAGCGAGGCAGAACCTGGGACGGCTGAGAGGCCTCTGAAAATTCCCATGGTAAGTCCTTCAGGCATTTAATCAGGGTTAAAATGGAAGATGTTGACAGTGCAGAACACTATCACCAATATATTTATTAATTAAGACAGCTCTTGAAAGTGGGGGGAGCTTCTATTAGTGAAGGGCGATTATTAGAATTGTTGCAAGCCATGGATAAATATTGCTGCTGGTTCCCATCAATAGGGACCTTATTTAAAAGTCTGGGAAAAGGTTGGAGCGAGTTAAAGAAAGAACATGCAAAAGGAACTCCGCTCCCTATTTCTACTCAGAGTACATGGCCATTAATTAAGTCAGTACTGGTTCCTTGGCACACTTCTGAATCTTTTGATGAAAGTGATTAAGACTCTTTTGAAAAACCTCAAAGTCCAGAGTATGTGGACGCTGAGGGAAAGGGCGAGCCCCCTGCAAAACCGCTCCCACAGCTCCCAAGGGACATGAGGGAGCTTTCCCTCCGCCTCCCCCACCCCGTCCCCTACCACCACCACCTGTGTTTGCAGGGAGCATCTTCCTTTGAGAGTCTATGCCCACTCCTTATCTTTCATCCACACTGAAAGGAATTTTACAAGCACCAAGGGAGGGAGATTTAGAGGCTTTTCCTACTGCCTTTCCCGTTACTATCCATGAGAGGGTAGCTCCTGGTGTCCATTCTAACAACCCTAATGGAGTCTATGAGGCTATTCATGAAATGTTTCCTTTTAAAATCCTAAAGGAATTAAAACAAGCAGTACAAAATTATGGTGTAGATTCCCTGTTCACAGCGGGAATAGTTCACGGTGTGGCAGAGGGCAATCACCTCATTCCAGTAGATGGGTTGACATTAGCAAAAACAGTCTTAGCCCCAGGGGAATTTCTTCAGTTTAGAACTTGGTGACAGGACCATCCTGAGACCCAGGCTACCTAATCAGACTCATAATATCCCTGTTTCATTAGAACACGGGTGGGGATAGGTCCAGGGGCAGAGGGCAAGATCGGATACATATGGATGATCAAGCCATAGAGCAACTGCAAAGGTCTGCTTGAAGGCCTGAGAGGAAATAGAGTCAAAAAGCCAGACTTCTGTTTCCTTTCAAAAAATTGTCCAGGAGCCTAAGGAGCCCTATGCTGAATTTACTGCCCAATTACAAGAGGCAGTCCGCAGGCAAGTTAGAAATGCCAAGGTGGCAGATGTCATTTTAGAACTGTTGGCTTATGATAGTGCTAACATGGATTGCAAAAAAGTAATGAACCCTTTTAAAGGAAAAGCTAGTTTGAAGGATTATGTTAAGCTATGCCAGGGAGTGGGAACCAAATCCTTTAAAACTGATTTACTGGCTCAGGCTATGGCAGGATTACCACTTCCTAAATTCCCCAGCACTTGTGTTCATTGTGGGAAACCTGAACATACTATACTGTTCATGGGGTCATCAAGGCAAGGATACTGAAGTGGTTTGCCATTCCCTTCTCCAGCGGACCACAGTCTGTCAGACCTCTCCACCATGACCCGTCTGTCTTGGGTGGCCCCACACAGCATGGCTTAGTTTCACTGAGTTAGACAAGACTGTGGTCCTGTGATCAGACTGGCTAGTTTTCTGTGATTATGGTTGCAGTGTGTCTGCCCTCTGATGCCCTCTCACAACACCTACTGTCTTACTTGGGTTTCTCTTACCTTGGACATGGGATTTCTCTTCACAGCTGCTTCAGCAAAGCACAGATGCTGCTCCTTACCTTGGATGAGGGGTATCTCCTCACGGCCGCCCCTCCAGGTGCCCAATATGCTACTGGAGATGAGTTGAGAAATAACTCCAGCAAGAATGAAGGGATGGAGCCAAAGCAATACCCAGCTGTGGGTGTGACTGGTGATAGAAGCAAGGTCTGATGTTGTAAAGAGCAATATTGCATAGGAATCTGGAATGTTATGTCCATGAATCAAGGCAAATTGGAAGTGGTCAAACAGGAGATGGCAAGAGTGAATGTCGACATTCTAGGAATCAGCGAACTAAAATGGACTGGAGTGGGTGAATTTAACTCAGATGGCCATTACATCTACTACTGTGGGCAGGAATCCCTTAGAAGAAATGGAGTAGCCATCATGGTCAACAAAAGAGTCCGAAATGCAGTACTTGGATGCAATCTCAAAAACGACAGAAAAATCCCTGTTCATTTTCAAGGCAAACCATTCAATATCACGGTAACCCAAGCCTATGTCCCAAACAGTAACGCTGAAGAAGCTGAAGTTGAACGGTTCTATGAAGACTTACAAGACCTTTTAGAACTAACACCCAGAAAAGAAGTCCTTTTCACTATAGGAGACCGGAATGCAAAAGTAGGAAGTCAAGAAACACCTGGAGTAACAGGCAAGTTTGGTCTTGGAGTACAGAATGAAGCAGGGACAGGCAAATAGAGTTTTGCCAAGAGAACGCACTGGTCATAGCAAACACCCACTTCCAACAACACAAGAGAAGACTCTACACATGGACATCACCAGATGGTCAACACTAAAATCAGATTGATTATATTCTTTGCAGCCAAAGATGGAGAAGCTCTATACAGTCAGCAAAAACAAGACCAAGAGCTGACTGTGGCTCAGATCATGAACTCCTTATTGCCAAATTCAGACAGAAATTGAAGAAAGTAGGGAAAACCACTAGAACATTCAGGTGTGACCTAAATCAAATCCCTTATGACTATACAGTGGAAATGAGAAATAGATTTAAGGACTAAATCTGATAGACAGAATGCCTGATGAACTATGGACGGAGGTTCGTGACATTGTACAGGAGAAAGGGATCAAGACCATCCCCATGGAAAAGAAATGCAAAAAGGCAAAATGGTTGTCTGAGGAGGCCTTACAAATAGCTGTGAAAAGAAGAGAAGCCAAAAGCAAAGGAGAAAAGAAATAGAGGAAAACAACAGAATGGGAAAGACTAGAGATCTCTTCAAGAAAATTAGAGATACCAAGGGAACATTCCATGCGAAGATGGGTTCAAGAAAGGACAGAAATGGTATGGACCTAACAGAAGCAGAAGATATTAAGAAGAGGTGGCAAGAATACACGGAAGAACTGGACAAAGAAGATCTTCATGACCCAGATAATCACAATGGTGTGATCACTCACCTAGAGCCAGATGTCATGGAATGTGAAGTCAAGTGGGCCTTAGAAAGCATCACTACAAACAAAGCTAGTGGATGTGATGAAATTCCAGTTGAGCTATTTCAAATCCTGAAAGATGATGCTGTGAAAGTGCTGCACTCAACATGACAGCAAATTTGGAAAACTCAGCAGTGGCCACAGGACTGGAAAAGGTCAGTTTTCATTCCAGTCCCAAAGAAAGGCAATCCCAAAGAATGCTCAAACTACCACACAGTTGCACTCATCTCACATGCTAGTAAAGTAATGCTCAAAATTCTCCAAGCCAGGCTTCAGCAATACTTGAACCGTGAACTTCGAGATGTTCAAGCTGGTTTTAGAAAAGGCAGAGGAACAAGATATCAAATTGCCAACATCCAATAGATCATAGAAAAAGCAAGAGAGTTCCAGAAAAACATCTATTTCTGCTTTACTGACTATGCCAAAGCCTTTGACTGTGTGGATCACAATAACCTGTGGACAATTCTTAAAGAGATGGGAATACCAGACTACCTGACCTGCCTCTTGAGAAACCTGTATGCATGTCAGGAAGCAACAGTTTGAGCTGGACATAGAACAACAGACTGGTTCCAAATCAGGAAAAGAGTATGTCAAGGCTGTATATTGTCACCCTGCTTATTTAACTTATATGCAGAGTATATCATGAAAAACGCTGGGCTGGAAGAAGCACAAGCTGGAATCAAGATTGCCAGGAGAAATATCAACAACCTCAGATATGCAGATGACACCACCCTTATGGCAGAAAGTGAAGAGGAACTAAAAAGCCTCTTGATGAAAGTGAAAGAAGAGAGTGAAAATGTTGACTTAAAGTTCAACATTCAGAAAACTGAGATCATGGCATCCGGTCCCATCACTTCATGGCAAATAGATGGGGAAACAGTGGAACCAGTGTCAAACTTTAATTTTTTGGGCTCCAGAATCACTGCAGATGGTGATTGCAGCCATGCAATTAAAAAACACTTACTCCTTGGAAGGAAACTTATTACCGACCTAGATAGCAGGTTAAAAAGCAGAGACATTACTTTGCCAACAAAGTTCCACCTAGTCAAGGCTATGGTTTTCCTGTCATCATGTATGGATGTGAGAGTTGGACTGTGAAGAAAGCTGAGAGCCAAAATTTGATGCTTTTGAACTGTGGTGTTGGAGAAGACTCTTGAGAGTCCTTTGGACTGCAAGGAGATCCAACCAGTCCATCCTAAAGGAGATCAGTCCTGAGTGTTCATTGGAAGGACTGATGCTGAAGCTGAAACTCCAATACTTTGGCCACCTCATGCAACGAGTTGACTCATTGGAAAAGACCCTGATTCTGGGAGGGTTTGGGGGCAGGAGGAGAAGGGGACAACAGAGGATGAGATGGCTGGATCGCATCACCGAGTCGATGGACATGAGTTTGAGTAAACTCCGGGAGTTAGTGATGGACATGGAGCCCTGGTGTGCTGTGATTCATGGGGTCATAAAGAGTCGGACACAACTGAGCGACCCAACTGAACTGAACTGGACATACTAGAGTTGAATGTAAGCTCAAAAAAGGGAACTTTCAAAAGGGTAATTCACAAAAGGGGAATGTCCCTGGCCTCTGTGTAAAATGTAAAAATGGAAATCATTGGGCAAATCAGTGCCATTCTAAACTTCATAAGGATGACTCCCCACTTTCGGGAAATGGCCTCCAGGGCTAGCTCCCAGCCCTGGCAAACAAGGGAGCCTTATCCTGTTCAGACTCCACAAACATCTTCCCAACTACTCCCGCCAGCAACAACAGCCAGGATTCCATGCTGCATCATGGAATCATCCCCAGCAACCCAAGGAACACAGCCCTTGATGTAAGCAGTAGTCAGGATATTATTGTTACCCCTGGAGAAACACCAGCTATTATTTCAACAGGAATATTTGAACCACTTCCACAGGGAACTTTTGGGTTATTGTTAGGAAAATTGGGAGTAACTTCCCGGGAAGTTCAAATTCATACCAGAGTGATAGACAGTGATTATAAAGGAGAATTGAATGTCATGGTCTCCACCACTTTTCCCTGGAAGGTTTCTAAAGGGAATAGAAGTGCTCAGTTTTTAATTCTGCCTTATGTGAGTACAGGATATTCCAAGAAAAAGCAGGGTTCCGGGGGATTTGGAAGCACAGACCAGGCTCGTATTTTTCTCACAGAAAAGATATTGGAGTCCAGACCCACTTGTCAAGTCAAAATTTTCAAGGTTAAAGGATATTGGAGCTGATGTTTCCATTATCACCAGCTCTCAACATTGGCCTAAAGCATGGCCAGCTAGCCTGCTCCAATGTCTATTATAAGTCTGGGGCAGGCACAAAGACTAAAAAGAAGCACCATGGTATTGTCTTGTTCAGGGCCTGATAAACAACTAGCCACTATCCAACTAGCCACTGTCAGAGGAGTGTAATCTCCTCAGTTCTGTCTCATCACAACAAAAATTTGAAGCAACGGATGTTAAAGCCCTCGGTGCATCAGAGCTCTCGGACAGCGTTACAGTTCTGTGTTACAGCCCAGTTTTACTTAGAAAATAAAGGAAAATACATCCTTGAGGCGTGAGGGCATGTCGACCCAAAAGACGTGAAGACAAGAGAGGCGGAGAAAGAGAGACAGACAGAGAGAGTGTGCCTGGGACAGAGAGACCCCCAGCCCTTTGGCTCCTCTTTTTATATGCTTTTTCTCCTCCCCTCCTCCCCCGCCCCCCCCCCCGACCCCCGTCATGCCCTATGTAAATTGGGCTAGCCAGGAGTGCTGTTTGTTCTACCTGAGGTCCTCACTCTGGACCTCAGACTTCCTTTGTTCTATTTTCCCGGGCTTTTACCTTCCTTGTCTTTTAGCCCCCGCCATTCTGAACTCCTGTTTCCTATTCTAACTACCTAACACCCCCCGCCCCCCACCAAGAGATGGGAGGCCCAATTCTTTGGGAATAGGGGTGTCGAGGTCTTTCTGGCTACTTCCTGCTGAACTGGGATGGTGAAGGGCATTGGGCATCCCCCTCTTGCTAGTCTCACGCCTCAGAGTCCTTTAAGCAGTGTCCATCTAAGAGTCAGTGATATTTTCCATCAATCTATAGTTTTGTATATCCTTATTGAACTGGCACTGCATGCTGTAGCATGATAACCTGGGCAGAGACAAAAAGGTTCAGTTCAGCTCAGTCACTCCGTCATGTCTGACTCTTTGTGACCCCATGAACTGCAGCACACCAGGCCTCCCGGTCCATCACCAACTTCCAGGATCCACCCAAACCCATGTCCATTGAGTTGGTGATGCCATCCAACCATCTCATCCTCTGTCGTCCCCTTCTACTCCTGCCCTCAATCGTTCCTGGTATCAGGGTCTTTTCAACTGAGTCAGCTCTTCACATCAGGTGGCCAAAGTATTGGAGTTTCAGCTTCAACATCAGTCCTTCCAATGAACGCTCAGGACTAATCTCCTTTAGGATGGACTGGTTGGATCTCCTTGCAGTCCAAGGGACTCTCGAGAGTCTTCTCCAACACCACAGATCAAAAGCATCCATTTTTCGGTGCTCAGCTTTCTTTATAGTCCAACCCTCACATCCATACATGACCACTGGAAAACCCATAGCCTTGACTAGATGGACCTTTGTTGCCAAAGTAATGTCTCTGATTTTTAATATGCTGTCTAGGTTGGTCACAACTTTCCTTCCAAGGAGTATCTGTCTTTTAATTTCATGGCTGAAGTCACCATCTGCAGTGATTTTAGAGCCCCAAAAAATAAACTCAGCCACTGGTTCCACTGTTTCTCCATCTATTTGCCATGAAGTGATGGGAACAGATGCCATGATCTCAGTTTTCTGAATGTTGAGGTTTAAGCCAATGTTTTCAGTCTCCTCTTTCACTTTCATCAAGAGGCTCTTTAGTTCCTCTTCACTTTCTGCCATAAAGGTGGTGTCATCTGCATATCTGAGGTTGTTGATATTTCTCCTGGCAATCTTGATTCCAGCTTGTGCTTCTTCCAGCCAAGAATTTCTCATAATATACTCTGCATATAAATTAAATAAGCAGGGTGACAATATACAGCCTTGACAATACTCCTTTCCTGATTTGGAACCAGTCTGTTGTTCTATGTCCAGATCGAACTGTTGCTTCCTGAACTACATGCAGGTTTCTCAAGAGGCAGGTCAGGTGGTCTGGTATTCCCATCACTTTAAGAATTGTCCACAGTTTATTGTGATCCACACAGTCAAAAGCTTTGGCATAGTCAATAGCGCAAAAATAGATGTTTTTCTGGAACTCTCTTGCTTTTTTGACGATCCAGCAGATGTTGGCAATTTGATCTCTGATTCCCCTGCCTTTTCTAAAACCAGTTTGAACATCTGGAAGTTCAGTGCAAAGAAATAGATGAAAACAATAAAATGGGAAAAACCAGAGATCTCCTCAAGAAAATTGGAGATACCAAGGGAGCATTTCATGTAAGAATGGACTCAATAAAGGACAGAAGTGGTATGGAACTAATAGAAGTAGAAGATATTAGGAAGAGGTGGCAAGAATACACAGAAGAACTGTACAAAAAAGATCTTCATGACCCATATAATCACGATGGTGTGATCACTCACTTAGAGCCAGAAATTATGTAATGAAGTCAAGTGGGCCTTAGAAAGCATCACTACGAACAAAGGTAGTGGAGATGATGGAATTCCACTTGAGCTATTTCAAACCCTCAGAGATGATACAGTGAAAGTGCTTCACTCAGTATGCCAACAAATTGGGAAAACTCAGCAGTGGTCATAGGACTGGAAAAGGTCAGTTTTCATTCCAATCCCAAAGAAAGGCAATGTCAAAGAATGCTCAAACTACCACACAGTTGCACTCATCTCACATGCTAGGAAAGTAATGCTCAAAATTCTCCAAGCCAGAGTTCAGCAATACATGAAACATGAACTTCCAGATGTTCAAGCTGGTTTTAGAAAAGGCAGAGGAGCCAGAGATCAAATTGCCAACATCTGCTGGATCATAGAAAAAGCAACAGTGTTCCAGAAAAACATCTTTTTTTGCTTTATTGACTATGCCAAAGCCTTTGACTGTGTGGATCACAATAAAACTGTGGACAATTCTTAAAGGGATCCTCTTGAGAAACCTGTATGCATGTCAGGAAGCAACAGTTAGAGCTGGACATAGAACAGCAGACTGGTTCCAAATCAGGAAAGGAGTATGTCAAGGCTGTATATTATCACGCTGTTCATTTAACTTATATGCAGAGTATATCATGAGAAATGCTGGGCTAGAAGAAGCACAAGCTGGAATCAAGATTGCCCGGAGAAATATCAACAACCTCAAATATGCAGATGACACCACCTTTATGCCAGAAAGTGAAGAAGAACTAAAGAGCCCCTTGATGAAAGTGAAAGAGGAGACTGAAAACGTTGGCTTAAAGCTCAACATTCAGAAAACTGAGATCATGGCATCTGGTCCCATCACTTCATGGCAAATATATGGGGAAACAGTGGAACCAGTGGCTGAGTTTTTTTGGGGGCCCCAAAAATCACTGCAGATGGTGACTTCAGCCATGAAATTAAAAGACAGATACTCCTTGGAAGGAAAGTTATGACCAACCTAGACAGCATATTGAAAAGCAGAGGCATTACTTTGGCAACAGATGTCCGTACAGTCAAGGCAATGATTTTTCCAGTAGTCAAGTATGAATGTGAGTGTTGAACTATAAAGAAAGCTGAGCGCCGAAGAATTGATGCTTTGAACTGTGGTGTTGGAGAAGACTCTTGAGAGTCCCTTGGACTGCAAGGAGATCCAACCAGTCCATCCTAAAGGAGATTAGTCCTGAGCGTTCATTGGAAGGACTGATGCTGAAGCAGAATCTCCAATACTTTGGCCACCTGATGTGAAGTGCTGACACATTTGAAAAAAACCTGATGCTGGGAACGATTGAGGGCAGGAGGAGAAGGGGACGACAGAGGATGAGATGGTTGGATGGCATTTAAGACTCGATGGACATGAGTTTGGGTAAACTCTGGGAGTTGGTGATGGACGGGGAGGCCTGGCGTGCTGTGTGTGGTCCATGGTGTCGGAAAGAGTCTGACAAGACTGAGCGACCGAACTGAACTGAACTGTAAGCTAATTGACCCCCGCCCCCCAGAGGTGGCAGGACAGCTCCAAGGAACTGTCAAAAGCGGAGGGGTGCATGGTTCCCCAGTGGCTGGGATGGTCCTCCCACTCATTAGCATATGAGTTCATTTAGCTGGAAAATGTAGCCAGACCTCATTCCATGGCTAAACCCTTGCCTTCTGCAATGGCCCACGCCCTGCAGCATGTACTTCTCTCTGAATCCTAACAAAGCCACCTCTTACCTATGTCAGGCGAGTTTTTGCTCCTCGGTTCTTTGTCTCATCACAACAAAGATTTGGAGTGACGGACATTAAAGCCCTCAGCACGTCACAGCTGCTGGGTCTTGGACAGACTATGTTATAGCTCTTAGACAAATCAGTGTTACAGCTATATTTTATTTAGAAGATAGCAGGAGAATCCATCCTCGAAGAAGAGAAGAGAGTGGAGGAGCGTGCCAGCACGGGGAGGAGAGGGGGGAGAGAGAGAGAGAAAGAGAGAGCCCTTTGGTTCCTATTTTTCGGGTTTTTTTTCTTCCCCCTGGGCCTGTCCTACGTAAATTGGGCTTGGCCAGGAGTGCTGTTCTACCTGAAGTCCTCACTCCGGTCCTCAGACCTTCCTTTGACCTGCTTCTGTTCAATTTTTGCATGTTTTTCCCTTCCTTGTCTTTTAGCCACCGCCATTTTGGACTCCTTTTTGCTATTCTAACAATCTGACATTCACCCCTCAAGAGATGGGAGGCCCAATTCTTTGGGAATAGGGGCGTCGAGGTCTTTCTGGCTACTTCCTGCTGAACTGGGATAGCGAGGGGCATTGGGCCTCCCCCTCTTGCTAGTCTCAAGCCTCAGAGTCCTCATAGCGTTGTCCACCTAAGGGTGAGTGACATTTTCCATGGTCAGCTGTAGTTGTATCTTTGTTGAACTGGCACCGCGTGTTGTAGCTTGTTGACCTGAGCAGAGACAAAACAGGTTAGACAATTGATAATGTATGGAACAATCATAAGCAGCATCAGTATGGTGTAACAAGGACTAGTAGGGGCATTAGACAATTCTAAATTCACATCACCAGGATGACTCAAGTCCTTCTTTGTTCAGGAATCAGAAGATCTATCTCCTGTCTGTTTTGGAGTACAATCTCTGTCAAGCTGTGTTGGCTCTTTAGAGCTATCCTGAGAAATCTTATCCCCCGAAACCAGATTTTGGGGGTATTCATTAGAATGGCACTCATTTGTAGTCCTGAATAGGTATCTGAGATCTCCCAGGGGCTCACAGGTATATTGAGTGTCCTCTTCAGTTTTCTTCCATGGCTTGACTCGTGAGTAGTGAATCCAGGAGTCATGAGTCATGTCCTGGTACCTTGACCGCTGTAGGGGCAGAAAGTATTACAGGGTAGGGGCCCTTCTGTGTGGGCTGGAGTTGAGCCTTCGGGGACCCATCTTTCCAGACTTTAACTAGGACCTGAGTCCCTGGAGCCTATAGTGGTGACTCCTTAGAGTCTTTTGGGTCCTGATTCATACCCCACAAGCCTATATCCTGTTGAAATTTCCCAATGGCCATGGTATAAGACTGGAGGGTCTGAACCTCTAGATCTAGGAAGAGGTCATTGACATAAACAAAAGGTCTCCCATATAGCATCTCATAAGGACTAAGACAAACTTGTTCCTTAGGGGCAATATGGGTGTGGAGGAGGGCTATTGGTAAAGCCTCCTTCCAGCCCAGGGAGCTCTCCTGGGTTATCTTTTTTATCGCTGATTTTAAGAATTGGTTGGCTCTTTCTACTTTTCCTGAAGACTGAGGCCTCCAGGCACAATGGAGATAATAAGTAATGCCCAATGTTTTAGAGACCCCTTGGGTGACTTTAGAAGTAAATGATGTCCCATTGTCACTTTGTAATGACCTGGGCAGACCACATCTTGGATGATTTCATGGAGTAGTTTTTTACTACCTCCTCAGTCTTCTCAGTCTGGGTGGGAAAGTCTTCAATCCATCCTGTGAATGTATCCATCATGACAATAGGTATTTATACCCTTGAGAAACTGGCATCTGGATGAAGTCCATCTGCCAGTCCTCTCCTGGATAGGTCCCATGTCGTTGGATGGGCTGGGCCAGCTGGGGTCTTCGAGATCCTTGGGGGTTGTTTAATTGGCAAGTGGGACAAGAGGAGACCACTTGCCTTATAGTTGTTTGGAGGCCTGTTCTTCTGAAGGACCTTTCTAGTAATCTTTGGAAGGCCTTTTCCCCTAAATGAGTGGTGGCATGTAAGGAGTTAACCAACTTCCATTGGAGGTTCCCAGGCAGGAAAAGGAGTCCCTCCTTTTGCAACCACCCTGTATGATCTTCTTGAAAGCCCTCACTCTTAGCTTTAAGAGTCTCACCTTCAGTATATGAAGGAGTTTCTGGCAAATTAGTCTGTGGAACTAGGGTGGCCACCCCTATTAGGTCATTGTTCTGTAGTGCTGCTCTCTTAGCTGCCTGATCAGCTGCTTGGTTCCTTCATGCCACTTTCGTGCTCACTTTTTGGTGTCCTTTACAGTGGGAGACTGAAACTTCAGTGGGCAGATGGACTGCCTCCACGAGTCTAAGAATTTGATCACCATATTTGATTGGGGACCCTTGAGTGGTCAAGTGGCCCCTTTCTTTCCAAATAGCTGCATGTGCATGTAACACCAGAAAGGCATACTTGGAGTCACTGTAAATGGCTATTCTTTTTCCTTTTCCCAGCTCTAGAGCTCTAGTCAGGGGTATGATCTCAGCTAATTGGGCTGAAGTACCTGGACAGAAGCTTAGCCTCTATGGTCTCAAAATTGGAGACTACTGCATACCCCATTCTTCTTTTTGCATCTAAGACAAAGCTGCTTCCATCAGTGTACCAGATTTCTTCAGGGTTGGTCAGAGGATCTTCTGACAATCCCTCTCAGGGTTTTTTCCAGTGGTCCAAGGTTTCTAGACAAGAGTGAAAGGGGAGAGAGGCCTCCAGGGTAGGCAGGAGAGTGGCTGGGTTAAGAACCTCACAAGGAGATATAGTGAGGCCTGGATTTTCCATAAGCATTACTTGATATCTGAGGATTCTTTGATCAGACATCCATAAATGGCCTCTCCCATTTAGGAGTTGTTTTACTTGGTGGCTGGTAAAAATAGTTAGTTTGCCCCCAAAGGAGAGTTTTAAAGCATCTTCTATCATGATTGCAATAGCTGCAAGATTTCAAAAGCGGGGGGTCGGGGGGGTGGGGGGGGTGGGCAGCCTTGGGCGGTTGGATCGAGTCTCTTGTATAAGTAAGCTACAGACTGGGGCTCAGATCCCAACCTTTGAGTTAACACTCCCAAGGCTGTTCCCTCTCTTTCATGGACATAAAGTTGGAATGCTTTTTCTGGGTCTGGCAGCCTCAAGGCAGGTGCCTGAGTTAAGGCCTGTTTTAGTGTAGCCTCTGCCTCCTTTTGAGGAGTTCCCCACATTAGTGGGATTGAATCATCTTATCCCTTTAAGCTTTTATATAAGGGATGGGCAATTACACCATAGTTGGGTATCCAGATTCTACAGTACCCAGTTAGCCCCAGGAAAGCTCACAGTTGTTTTTGAGTCATGGGGGAGGGCAACTGGAGGATTCCTTGTACCCGATCCGAGGACAGCTTCCTGGACTCATGTGTAATCTGAACTCCCAGGTAAGTGACCTTTGTCTCGACCATCTGTGTCTTAGCATGGAAGACTTTATATCCCCTTTCTGCCAAAAAGTTTAGAACCTGAATTGCATGTTGTTGGGCATTTCCCTCATCTGGAGAGCAGGTTAGTAGGTCATATATGTATTGTAGTATTTTCCCATTAGGTCCCAGGTCTAGATCTAGGAGATCCCAGCTAACGGCCTGTCCAAACAAGTGGGGGCTGTCTCTGAACCCGTAAGGTAATACTGCCCAAGTCATCTGTTGGTGTTTTCCTCCTGGGCCCTTCCACTCAAAGGCAAAAAGATATTGGGATTCCTTAGCCAGTGCTATGCAAAAAAAAAAAAAAAAATGCATCTTTGAGATCCAAGATTGTAAACCACTTGGCACTGGGTGGGATTTTCCCCAAGATTACATAGGGATTGGGTACTGTGGGATGTAGGGGGACTACAGCTTCATTTATGATCCAGAGATCTTGAACCATTCACCAGGTTCCATCTTTTTTCTTTACTGAGAGGATTGGAGTGTTACATGGCGAACTGGTGGGGACCAATAGCCCACAAGCCAGGAGTTTAATTATCAAAGGCTGTAGTCCCTCCCAAGCCTCTCTTTTGAGGGGATATTGTTTCTGGTTAGGAAACCAAGTGGGATCTTGGAGGACAATGATGACCGGGTCAGCTTGGTGGGCTTGTCCAGGAATTCCCTCGTCCCACACCTAGGGGTTAATTTTGTCTTCCCATAGTTTTTGGTCCCTCTCTATTGGAGAAGGTATAATGTGTTCTTCAATAGTAACCAGGAGCTGTAGAGCTCTAGGGGCTGAAAAGCTTCTGATCACAAGGGTGGTCCCTAGTTTAGTTAGTATATCTCTTCCCAATAAGGGAGTAGGACACTCAGGGACCACCAGAAACTGGTGGGAGAATATCTGTCCATCCCAGCAACAAAGAAGTGCTTGGGTGAATCTTTTAGTAGTTGCTTTTCCTGTAGCACCCAAAATGGTACAGGTTTGGGAGGAGAAGGCTCCAGAGTAGGAGATCAAGACAGAGTAGGTAGCCCCTGTGTCAACCAAGAAATTCTTGGACCTACCTGCCACATCTAGTTGCACCCTTGGCTCCAGCCCTGGGATGGTTATCTGTGACAGGTGGGCTGGCTGGAGCGGGCTGCTTCAGTCCTCTTGAACCATTGTGAGGGAAGGCTTGGCACTTGACCTTGAGGCTCTTGGGTCCCCAGGGCAGAGTGCCACCCAATGTCCCAGTTGATGGCATTTGTGGCAAGCCGTTCTAGGAGACTTGTCATGGTTCGGACACTCTTTGGCCCAATGCCCTGCCTATCTACAGATTAGGCATTTGCCTCATGCCTTGTCTTTCAAGGAATCAGGGTGTACCATAGGTCTTCCCTGGAGGGCGGCCAGCATCTGGGCTTGCCTTGTCTCTTTCCTTCTCTCCCTCTCTTGGGCCTTGGCCTCTTTCTCCTGTTCTCTGTTATAAAAGGTACTGGTGGCTGTCTGGATCATCTCATCTAAAGAGGCAGCAGGGTCCTGCTGCTGTAGCTGTTGTAACTTAATTCTGATATCTGATGCACATTGGGACAAGAATTTGTCCTTTAAAATCACCTGTCTAAGAGTCTAAGTCCAGATTGGTAAACTTTTGGAGTTCCTCTTTTAGCCTTTCCAGAAAGGCAGTGGGGTTCTCATTGGGCTTCTGAGTTATTGCTGAGACTGGGCACAGTCCCACAAGTAATAGGCTTCCTTCTGTTTCCATGGGTGGACTTCCTTAGGGGTGAGTCTTTCTGAAGCTTATCCTACCCAGAACTGTTGCAACCTGAGAGCCAGGCGTCCCTGGGTCAGGGTGCAGATCCCCAGGCAGGCTGAGGCATGACAGCCTCCTAGAGATCAAATCCTCAGGCAGGTCGAGGCGTGACGGCCTCCCGAGAATTGAGTCCCTGGGCAGGTCGAGGCGTGACGACCTCCTGGGACCCCTGGGACCAGTGGACCCCCTAGCAGGTTGAGACATGACAACCCTTCAAGGACCAGATCCCTAGGCAGGTCAAGGCGTGATGACCTCCTGGGACCCCCGGACTGGAGTTTGGGCATCCCCAAGGTCTTCAGTGGGACCAGTGCTAGGTAGGATTAAGGGGTTGGATATCATACAGTACTTCCCTCCCAAGGCCAGCTATTTTCTTGTTGTCCCTCTAGAAGATTGTAGAGGCAACACTGTGGGCCCGGATGGGGCTAAGGAAAAGAGCATGAAACAGGAGGGATGGAGGCAGAGCACAACCTTTGAAAGAATGACATAGCACAAGGGCATAACATAAACCAATTAAAATCAGTTGGGTCCAACATGACAAGTCAAATTCAAGTAAACCTTAATCCCCAATCTATAAGCCAAAAGACACACCCAGAGGTGGCAAAACAGCTCTAAGGCACTGTCAAAAGAGGGAGGAGTGGATGGCTCCCCCAAGACTGGGATGATCCTCCCACTCATTAGCATATGAATTAACACACCCCACCCCCGCTCACAAAACCTAACCAGGCCGCATTCCATGGCCCGAGCCCTTGCCCTTGGCAATGGCCCACACCGTGAAGCCTGTGCTTCTCTCTGAATCCTAACAAATCCACCTCTTACTTTTTGGCTGGGCTCGAGTCCCAGGAGAGAGCTGAAGGACAGGAGGAAAAAGCAGTGGGAAAAACGTGGGAAAACAAACTTAAGATTTTGTTAGGCATGTCCCTCCAGCCACAGGAGCCAGGACCTCCTACCTCCTACCGGAGGTCTTCTGGAATCTGAGACTGAGCCGTGTGAGCTTTCTGCTGAGTTCGTTTTTCACTGTGCCAGCACGATGAGCTTCGCTGAGTTGGTCTCCTGCTGTACTTGGCCTCTTCTCCGCGGAGGTTCTTTCAGCCAGGTTAAACCCGAGGCACGCCACCATAGATGTCAGGCGAGTTTATGCTCTTCAGTTCTTTGTCTCATCACAACAAAGATTTGGAGTGATGGACATTAAAGCCCTCGGCGCGTCGCAGCTGTTGGGTCTTGGACAGACCATGTTATAGCTCTTAGACAAACCAGCATTACAGCTCTATTTTATTTAGAAGATAGCAGGAGAATCCATCCTTGAAGAAGAGAAGAGAGTGGAGGAGCGCGCCAGCATGGGGAGGAGAGTGGGGAGAGAGAGAGAGAGAGAGAGAGTATGCACATATGGGAGAGAGAGAGATGTGGCTCTCTTTTTTTTTTTTTTTTTTCTCCCCCCTGGGCCTGCCCTATGTAAATTGGGCTTGGCCAGGAGTGCTGTTCTACCTGAAGTCCTCACTCCGGTCCTCAGACCTTCCTTTGACCTTCTTCTGTTCTATTTTTGTGGTTTTTTTCCCTTCCTTGTCTTTTAGCCACTGCCATTTTGGACTCCTTTTCCCTATTCTAACTACCTAACACCTATCACTGTGTCTCTCACTGAAGTTTTGCAATGAAACATCAGAGACTGAGCGTCATTAGCTCCTGAAGCCAGGTATCCTAAGTTTTGGCTGGGCTCAAGTCCTGGGAGAGAGGAGATGAGGATGGGAGGAAAAAGCAGTGGGGGAAACGTGCCAAGGAATCCCCTTCATATCCTGCTGGAAAATCTGCTAAATACCTGACCTGTGCTCACAGTTTTCATTGGCCTGATCCTTGGCAAAAGAAGATTAAGGACAGAAGAACCCCCACCGGCTTGGGCAACAGCTACTGGGGCTCAGCAGAGAGTGCCTTTGGGACATACCGAGGAGTAGCCTCTCCAGAGTCCCTCAGCTGTACCCACTGCCGCCCCCCTGTTTATGGGGGGTTCAAGGAAACAAGAAATGAGAGGTTGTAAAGGAATTAAGATTTCCTTAGGCATATGTCCCTCCAGCCACAGGAGTGAGGACCTCCTACCTTATCCGGAGGTCTTCTCGAATCTGAGACTGAGCCGCGTGAGCTTTCTGCCGAGTTCGTTTTTCACTGTCCCAGTCTCCAGCACGATGGGCTTCTTGTCACTTCCCCTGCGCTGGGTTTTCTTTGCGTTCCGCTTCCACCGTGGGAGATATCGCGAGTTGGGCTCCTGCTGTGCTTGGCCTCCTCCTTGCGGGGCTGCCCCGGGGTTGTTTCAGCCAGGTTAAACCCGAGTCAGGCATCATAGATGTCATGCAAGTGTATGCCCCCTCGGTTCTGTCTTGTCACAACAAAGATTTGGAGCGATGGACATTAAAGCCCTCGGTGTGTCACAGCTTTCGGACAGATCAGTGTTACAGCTCCGTGTTACAACTCAGTTTTATTTAGAAAATAAAGGAAAATACATCCTCAAGATGTGAGGGCAGGCCGACCAAAAAGACACGAAGAGAAGAGAGAGAGGGGGAGAGAGACAGAGAGCACGTGTGGGCAGGAGAGAGAGTCCCAGACCTTTGGCTCCTCTTTTTATGTTTTTTCCTCCCCCTGGGCCTGCCCTATGTATATTGGGCTAGTCAGGAGTGCTGCTTGTTCTGCCTGAGGTCCTCACTCCAGTCCTTCGACCTTCCTTTGTTCTATTTTCACAGGCTTTTATCTTCCTTGTCTTTTAGCTCCCACCATTCTGGATTCCTTTTTCCTATTCTAACTACCTAACACAACCTTATATTGTTGTATCCACACGTTCCAGGGAACAAACTCACTCAGAAGGACAATGCAGAAAGTGGAGTGCCGTTAATTACCCCGGTTGGCCCAAGGCAGAGTCTCCTCTTAGCCAAGGACCCTGACCAGTTTTTGTGAAAACCTTATATACCCTAAGTGTTCGTGCACAAACCCACCTCCCCAAATTCCCTGAAACTAGTCTGAACAAAGGAAAAGAAAGATACAATCAAAGTTAACCTGTGATTCATATGCCTTAAGCCTAGGTAGTTAACAGTGGACAATTATCAATCGGCCTGTGGTTATGATTCTATTTGGTTACACAGATAACTAGGGTAGTCTTTTAGGCAACAGAGAGTCTAGGTACAAGCCCTGGGGCTCTTCCATCCAGGGGGCCTGGTTTTCCAGTTGGAATGTCGTTTCCATAGATACCAGGCATATAGCTCAAAGTCCACAGTCCGGTCCAAGATGGATTCCTGCTTTCAAGATGGAGCCTGTTCTGTCTGTTTCCTCCTTCATTCCCCACTCTTGATGCTCTTAACTCATAGTATGAGCATCACTCATAGGTATATATTGCACCCTGGCTCTCTGACTGACAATTTGGGAGAACGATACCAACCTTTGAGTTACAAAGTTCATAATACATTGTAAAATGCAGGATCCACAAAGCAGAACTATCAAGGCAACTATAACGATGGTAAATATAGTTTTCCACCAATCATCCTTCATCCAAGATAGGACCAAAGTCCAAAAAGATCATCATCAGACATAGCTTTTACCTGACTTTTCGTGTTACCTAGGGTGGCTTATATATTGCCAGATAAATCAGGAATATACAGACAACATTCAACTTTAATTATAGCACATAGCTGAGACTATATTTAGTCTTAAGATGATACCAGCAAGTCCTTGTAGCAGCAGTTGATTGTAGAGCTCCATCTCTTTTTCTTCTTTAAGATGATCTTGGTTTCACGGGGATCAGTGGGGTCCTTTTGTGTAGTCCCCTCAGCGTCCTCCAGGTCTGCGTGGTATGCTGTCTTCACCCTCACGTGGTGGATCCAGGGGGTGACACCTGCAGCTTTAACTGCAGTCGGGCTGGTTAGAACAACAGTACATGGGCCCTTCCAACGTGGGGCCAAGGAGTCATGTTTCCAGTCCTTGACCCACACCTGATCCCCAGGCACAAATTCGTGAATCTTTTCCCCAAGGGGGAACAGCACCCTTTCTTGTACAAACTTAGTTCCCTGATTTATTACCTTACCCAGTTGTTCCATCTGCTGTGAAATCTCATCTCCCCTTACCTGAGGCAAATTTGTTGACACCTGTTTTATTATGGGAGGGGGCCTCCCATACACAATTTCATATGAAGAATAGCCATGGGACCATGGCATCATCCTGAGTCTGAGCAGAGCCATTGGAAGTAAGTCCACCCAGGAGCAGTCAGTCTCTATGATCTACTTGGAGAGTGTCTCTTTAAGTGTTCAGTTGGTTCATTCCACTATTCCAGAACTCTGGGGCCTATATGCCATATGTAATTTCTACTGGATATTTAGAGCTTTACATACCTCTTGAATTAAGTCAGCTACAAAGGCAGGGCCATTGTCTGATCCTATACTGGTTGGGAACCCCAATCTGGGGATTATTTCTCAAAGCAGACATTGAGCTACTTCATTTGCTTTTTCAGTTCGGGTGGGGAAGCCTACACCCATCCTGAGAAGGTACATACCATGAGTGTTGGCAGGGTTTAAAGTCCACTCAGAGTGCCTTTTACCTGTATTCCTGGAGGGTTTTGTTTATGTCCAGGAGCAGCATTGACCTTTTTCATTTTTGGTGGCCTTTTCTGCCTCAGCCAGCTGGTGTTGGGCCGGGGTATACCGTGGGAGAGTCAAAGTTAACTCAGGCATTTTTGAGAGTACAAATGTTCTGATAGATCCCCCACCAGCAGCCCCAAATTTCTGAGCCGTATGTTTTGCAGCTTTATCTGCTAGTCAGCTTCCCCATGTTTGTGGCGTGTCTTCCTTTTGGTGACCCCAACAATGTATCACTGTTACCTTTTCAGGTTCCCATACAGTATGTAATAGAGTCAAGATTTCTTCTTTATTTTTAATGTCCTTTCTGTTGGCTGTCAGAAGACCTCTCTCTTTATGTAAAGCCCCATGTACATGTAAAGTAGCAAAAGCATACATGGGGTCTGTGTAAATGTTTGTCTTCTTACCTTTTGACAGCTGGAGGGCCCGGATTCAAGCATATAGTTCGACCCGTTGAGCAGACCAGTGTGATGGCAGAGAGCTAGCCTCAATGATGGTTTCTTCCATGACTACTGCACATCCCATTATCCTTGTTTCACCAGGCTGGTAACATTGGTGTATAAGACCCAATCTGTGTCCGGGATTGGCTGGTGTCTCAAGTCAGGTCTGCTGGCATAAACTTCTTCTAGGATTTCCTTGCAATCATGTGAGGGCCCACCTTCTCCCACAGAAAGGAGAGTGGCCAGATTCAGGGTCTGACAAGGCTCAATATTAACATGGGGGTTCTCACATAACAGTCGCTGGTACTGAGTAATCCAGGATGTCGACAGCCACTTATGGGGGTCCCCTTGCAGGAGGGTGTTGACCTTATGCGGGACTTTTACGATCAAATCTTGGTCCACAGTCAGCTTGGTTGCCTCCCGGACCAGTAATGCAACCACAGCAACGGCCCGTAAGCACCCCGGCCACCCAGTGGCAACGTTGTCCAGCCGTTTCTGGAGAAGCCCAGGTCTGTCCCATGTCCCCATAGTCTGGGACAACACTCCCATAGCCATCTTGTCCTTTTCAGTCACGTAAAGAGTAAGGTCTGGCAGGCCCAAGCTGGGTGCTGACGTAATTGTACCGGGTTTGAGTTCTATTACCACTGGGACTTGTTTTGCAAGCCTGGGCGGCGGGGTGGGGAAGTCTTCTGCCCAGACCTAGGGAATTGTTTAGTTAACTCCCTCTCTCTCTCTCTCTCTCTCTCTCTCTCTCTCTCTCTCTCTCAATTGTTTAGCCCATCCAGTTTTCCTTCTGGGAGATCATTCAACCTCCATTCATCTTGAGGGGTTATCGAGAGGAAGAGTAAATAGGTGGTTGAGCCCACTCGAAGAGTGGGTCTTTTGTGAGGGGAAAGGTCACTTGTCCCCCCAATTTAGACAGCAAGCCTCTTCCCAACAAAGGTACTGGGCATTCAGGGATGTATAAAAATTCATGAGTCACTTGGTGTCCCCCATCTGACATTTTTGGGGTAGGCTTGAGACACAAAGGCTGCATTTATCACCATCTGAGACCCAGCAGCCTCTGGATCTATTGGCGTATGAAGTCTACAGGCCTCGCACAGTCTTTCGTAGAACTCAGAGGGTGACTCGCTTTCCCTTTGAATCACTTCGGAGGGTTTTGCCATACTCAGGTTTTTGCCCCCCCCCCCCCCCCCCTTGCAGCCTTGTAAAATACCCACCCAATGTCTCTCCAGGCAGCCCCTCCCTTCCTCTGTGTCACAGCCCCAGTTGGGCCTCTCATCGGGGGTGGCTGGTTCTCCCACCGCTGTGGGTTTGCAGGACCCTCAGGTGCCGTTTCTCTGAACCATTTTCTGGCCTCAGTTAGGATCCTGTGCCTCTCCTCAGTGCTGACAAGGGAGACTAGGAGTTGGATTATGTCACCCCAAGCAGGGCGGTGGGTTCGAACAATAGTCTCCATTGGCCTAATCATGGCTGTGACTCCCCTGAGAACGGTGGAGTGTCTCTGCCAGTTTACTATATCTGTAGAGGAAAATGGCTGGTAGTAGTAGGCTATGGGGGGCTGATGGTAGTGCCCACATGCGTCCTGACCCGGAGGCTGCTGTAGCTCTCTGAGGGGCATCTGTAGTGGGGTTCTTTCCCCCTGTTCCTTGGCAGCGTGCAGTCTCTGTCTAATTCCTGTGTTTTCATCCCCCTTCCCATCAGTACTTACCTGAAGAGGTGGATACAATCGAGGAGGTCCAGCCGAGGTGGAATTCTGGGGGCCTTGACCAGAAGTCTCTGTCGCTGGGATCAGAGCCTGCCTAAACGGTGGCTCTACAATCTCCAGGAGAGCTGGAGGAGGAGCAGCGGCCGCTGCAGGAACTTCACCCGGCCCTGGATCAGGCGTTAAGGAGGCCTCTGGTCCTGGTGGAGCACTGGGCGGCGGTCGCGTCATCATCCAGTATGGGGGAGGGGTAGGTCATCCCCGTCCAAATCCTGTAGAGGTTCTTTTTCTTTATCATCAGTCAGTTTTTGTGCCATTAATATTTTTCCCTTTCCCTTTTGGATACAGAACCTTGTCCAAGTAGGAGGGTCTTGAGCTAACCCTAGCCGTGAGTCAATATATGGATATTGATCCGGGTGTCCTGGCTCTCCTGTGACTACTATAAAGACTGTCTCCGCTATTTTTAAGTTCATGGTGTTCTCTGGTGGCCATCCTGCTCCCATAGGGGACCATCCGACCTCACAGAGTATGTGGAGGTGGTTAGGCTTCATCTTCACTCCATAGTCTCCTCCAAATCCCTTCCTTAAATTTTAATCATGCACTCCAATACAATTGCCTTAGATTCAGTTCCCCTTATCTTGCTTACCTTCTCAGACCATCTTCTACTTTTCCTTCCCTTTCTGTCTATGAAGTTCTTGGTACCCTATGTACTTCTGATATTTCCGCTCAATGAAACACTTAAATTGCCATTCTGCCTCCTTCCTAATTGGGGTGAGAAGAGCCTTACCTGCCAAATCCCAGAGGCAAAGGGGGATAGGCGTGTCTTCATCTGCTGGTCAGCATGGCTAAACCAGAATACCACGTGGTCCAAGACTGTTTCTCCCTTAACTTTTAAAGTCTGTTCTGCCTCGGTGGGCTTGATCAGGCACGGATGAAGACACAGATGGGTTAAGTATCCCACGTCCCAGGCAGTCTCCGGAAAAGCCAATTTGTACTCACTTATGTATCCCCCTCCTTCTAGCCTGACGATTCCAAGGGGTCAAGCATTTCACAGCAGACGGGACCCCTCCCGGGGTGGGTGGGGGCGCAGAGTGCAAGCACACAAGGGCCCAGTCTCTCCTAAAACCCCCGGCGATCGCTCGGGAATAATTTTCCCCAAGACGGCATGGACACACCTCCTAATGATCTTCACAGGTTTCCTTCCTAAGCCCTAACACGTTCATTGACCTGTGTACCAAGCAATCGCCGCCACCTGCCTATTCCAGGCTCCTGTGAGTCTGAGCCCCTTAAAGTCCCTCCCAGGGGGGTGATCAGGCTCCCTCTTCCACCCTGCCGGGGGGGTTCCTCCTCACCCCAGCACTCAGTTCCCCTGATGCTGAATACTACCTGCTAACGTGAAAGGTCCGGGTGTTGAGAAGCAGAATCCTTCCAGAAGGGCGAGGAGCCTTCCCCACCTCTAGAAGATTCAAGCTGCAAGGCCTTGGAGTAGTCCCAAATGGGACTTGTCTCCTCAAAGTGAGACGTTTCCTGGCCAATGCACCAAATGTTGTAGCCAAGCGTTCCGGGAAACAAACTCACTCAGAAGGACAATGCAGATAGTGGAGTGCAGTTTATTATATGGCAGGCCCCAGGCAGAGTCTCCTCTTAGCCAAGGACCCTGACCAGTTTTTGTGAAAACTTTATGTACCCTAAGTGTATGTGCACAAACCCTCCTCCCCAAATTCCCTGAAACTAGTCTGAACAAAAGAAAAGAGAGATATAATCAAAGTTAACCTGTGATTCATATGCCTTAAGCCTAGGTAGTTAACAGTGGACAATTATCAATAGGCCTGTGGTCATACCCCAATAAGCATAATAGAATGTATGATTCTATTCTGTTACACAGATATTTAGGGTGTTCTTTCAGGTGATGGAGAGTCTAGGTACGAGCCCTGGGGCGCTTCTTTCTGGGCGCCTGGTTGTCCCGTTGATATGTCGTTTCCATAGATACTGAGCATAGAGCTCAAAGTCCACAGTCCAGCCCAAGACGGAGTCTTGCTTTCTAGATGGAGCCTGTTCTGTTTCCTTCTTCAATACTGCTGACATACCTGTCAATCTATGATGTTGCGATCTCTTGGAACAATGGCATGCTGAGACAGATATTCCTCCAAATCAATAGAGTGAACGTAGTCACCAAATTATTGTTCAATCAAGGTTATATACCACGACTGGGACTGGGAAAAATCAACAAGGAAAAATTTATCCGTTGACTACTCAAGAGTTCAAACCGCCCCCTTTGCACTAGTGGCCACTGCTCATATAAACCTTCCTCCACCCACACCCATACCTGTTAATTGTAAAATTGATCAACCTCTGTGGATAGAGCAGTGGCCCCTAAAACAAGAAAAACTGGAGGCTTTACATGAATTAGTTAATGAGCAACTTAACAAGTGACATATTGTTGAGTCCATTAGCCCTTGGAATCCTCCAGTGTTCTTTATACAAAAGAAATCTGGTTTATGGAGAATGCTTACTGATCTAAGAGCTGTTAATGCTGTTATTGTTCCAATGGGTGCTTTACAAGCTGGCCTACCTTATCCTAGTATGATTCTAAGCACTTGGCATTTGTTTGTTATTGATCTCAAAGATTGTTTTTTCACTATTCCTTTACATCCTGATGATCAACCTAGATTTGTCTTTTCAGTTCCTTCCATTAATTTAAAGGAGCCACATAAAAGAGTTCAATGGACTGTATTACCTCAAGGTATGCTTAACAGCCCCACTACTTGCCAAAATTTTGTAGCCAAGACTGTACACCCAGTGTGACAGCAATTCTCCCATGCATTTATTATTCATTATATGGATGATACACTATGTGCCTTACCTGAAATTGATAGCCTACAGGAATTGTTTTTAAAGTTGAAGGAACGCTTGGAATGTGCTGGCTTGTATATAGCTCCTGATAAATTACAATACACTGAACCTTTTCAGTACTTAGGAAATATAGTCACCCATACTACAATCAAACCACAAAAGGTACAAATATGCAGAGACTCAAATAAAACTTTAAATGACTTACAAAAATTACTAGGAGATAGTAACTGGATTTGGCCTAAGTTAGGGATTCCAACTTATTCTTTATCCCATTATTCTCTCTATTAAGAGGCAATCCAGAGCTTAATAGCTCCCGACCACTAACTCCTGAGGCTGAGAAAGCACTAGCGATTATAGAACAAGCTGTACAAAACTGCCAAACAGACAGAATAAACCCTCTAGAGCCTCTGCAGTTGTTTGTCTTCCCTACCCCTCACTCCCCTACTGGGTTGATTATGCAAACTCGTCTTCAATAGTTGTGAAGAAGGAATTCATAGGGCCTGGACTCCATCTGAGGCCTGTCCATGCTGATCATGCTCGGCCACCTCTCCAGTGGACTCTGAACTCTCTGCTTAGTGCCTGTGGGAACGACAATGGAAGGATAAGGCCCCCTCTGGACAGGGGAATCTTGAAGATCGTATCCAGGTTACTCATCATCTAAGAGAAAACAGACACTAATCACCCCTGCCTCCCGGACAGTATCTATCGGAATGTAACCATAGGCTTATCGGTTATGAACTGGTTGGAATGTAACCGTGGGCTTACTGATTATTAACTGTTTAAACACATAATACTTGAATGATGGGAGTTACTGTGATTGTATTTACCCTTCCTCTGTAAGCCTCAAGGGATTTGGGGTGGTGGGTTTGGACACGTACACATGGGGTATAAAAGATTTTCACAAATGCTGGTCGGGGTCCTTGGCTAAGAGGAGACTCTGCCTTGGGCCCGCCGGCGTAATAAACTGCACTCCACTATCTGCATTGTCCTTCTGAGTGAGTTTGTTTCCTGGAAAGCGTGGCTATAATAGTTGAATGGATATTCTTAGCTAATTCACAAACAAAATCTATTAGCCCTTATTTAGATATGATAGCTGCTATAATTCTAAAAGGAAAAGAGTATGTTCAACAGCTTACTGGACAGGATCCCTGCCTTATTTGCACTACACTAACCTCCAAAGAATGAAAACATTCTCTTCAAAATTCATTATCTTGGCAACTAGCTTTAGCTGACTATGTTGGGCAAATTGACAACCACTATCCTGATTTGCCTATCTTTCAGTTTTTAAAACAAACAAGATGGATTTTGCCTAGAATTACTAGTGTCAATTCCATTCCTCGGCTCCTCTCATTTTTACAGGTGACACTGGCCGAGGAAAAGAGGGATATACAGGAGCATTTATACTAGTTATTGAAACACCTGGATATTTTACACAACAAGCAAAAATTTTAGATATTACACATGCATTACAAAATATTCCCCAAGCATTAGTATCTTATCTGATTCTCAATATTCTGTACATGTCACTAAACATATAGAAACAGCAACTATTAAGGATACTATCCCATCCACATTGTATACTCTTTTTACAAATTTGCAACAGGTGACTAGACACCGACAGTTTCTACATTCCTCATATTCGGGCTCATACTAATTTACCAGGGCCTTTAATGGAAGGAAATGCTCGAGCCGATGCCCTTTTATTTCGAGCCTTTACAGAGGCATCAGCCTTTCATGACCTGACGCACTGTAACTCAAAATGTTTAAAAAACAAGTTTCACATCACTTGGGCTCAAGCTAAACAGACTGTGAGGACTTGTCCTACATGTCAGATGGTTGTGATAACCATGTCTCCAACAGAAACCGGGAGAAATTAATCCCTGTGGTGTGAAGCCAAATCAGATCTGGCAGATGGACGTAACTCACGTTCCATCCTTTGGAAAGTTTGCTTGTGTACAAGTCAAGGTTGATACTAACTCTAAATTTATCTGGGCAACTGCTTGCTCTGGAGAATCCAGAAGACATGTTATTTCACATTTGCCTAGCTGCTTTGTTACTATGGGCCTCCCACACAAAAAAGAAACAGACCATGGCCCAGCTTATACTAGTTCTGCTTTTAGGGATTTTTTTTTTAAAAGCTTGGTCTATAAAATATCATACAGGAATCCCTTATAATCCCCAAGGACAAGAACAAGCTATTGTAGAATGAGCTAACAGATCTCTAAAAGAATGTTACAAAAACAAAAAGGGGGAGATGGAATGTCAGTTCCCCCACAGCAAAAATTATATAAAGCATTATTTACTTTAAATTTTTTGCATGAATTATATAATTTGCATGATTAATATATAATATTAATCATTAATGTTATATTAAGATGCATTTGCATCTTAATATAACAAATGAGTGATTAGAATTATAACGTAAGGAAATTAAGCAAGTATATAATTTGCAATCCTGGCAAGAAAGTTCTTGTACACTTTCATTGATAGAAATTGTTTCTTTCAAGAACACATAAGGATCTCTCATGTAAGCCTGAATATAAAATGTCCAGTTTGTACTGGTATTAAATGTCAATGAATGATTAGTTTGATCATCTAGCTATCATCTATATAATTAATTTTGCATTAATATAATATTAATGATTTTACTGCAGCAGAATGACATTTTATACAGGAACAAAAAGAAATTCACCCCAAACCACATGTTTGGTGGTATGATCCAGTAACACACTCTTGACCTGGGGGGATCTGCTAACCTGTGGAAGGGGTTTCGCTTGTGTTTTGCCAGATGATTCAGAAACACCCGTTTGGATCCCCTCGCGTCATCTGAAACCGTGTCATGAACGAACTCCCACGGAAGAGACACTTTGCATGGGACGCAGAGTCCCCAGGAATGAGTTTCAAAGGCCTGAGTCTGAAACAAACAAAGATGATGATTCCTCTCCCGTCAACACATTGGAACAAGATCCCCATTTGGGGACAAATTAAAAGATTAACACAGAAATCAGAGGAAATCTTAGGAAATGAAGGGAAAGCTGTCACTCCTAACAGTCTGGCTGTTGCCATGTTTGTTCTCATCACCCCCGCAGTGAGCATACCCTTAGCAACAGTTGAATCTAAAAATTATACTAATTGGGCATATTTACCTAACTCCCCATTACTAAAACCCATTGACTGGGGGGATTCTATGATCCCCGTTTATGTTAATGATTCTTCCTGGATACCAGGACCTGAAGATACATGCCTTCCTCTTTTTAAACAAGAGGAAGAGGAAGGGACTCCCTTCAATGTTACTTATGGGTATGAATCCTGGCCAGTTTGTGTAGGACCAGCTACAGGATGTCTTCAATTATCTATGCCAGCCTGGCTGTCCACTAATTCTTTAAATAGTAACTATACTAAGGTTCAGTTACATCTCTCTAGTCTGAGTTTTGTTTATAACGACTCAGAACCCAATAATGACACCAAATCAGACAGACCTTTATGTGAGCATCGCAAGCAGTGGACTAAAAAACAAGATTGGATTCAGTGGGATAATTGCCACGGGACCAAGGCAGTAATTTTGATTAATGGTTCCTACGGAATGTAGGGGACTGATCCCCTAAGGGGCATGCAGTCTCTAATTGCTCTCTTCAAAATCAGTCCTGCAATCCTCACAACAGGCTGCATTGGCAGACGCATAGTCTTTGACCATACTAACATTATCACTCATTCAGATCATCCAATTATATGGCATCGTAGTGGCACGTCACCCACTTCCCACAACTGGATCAAGGAAGAGGGCAAGGAGAAATTTGGAAATTGGCTTTAAGTGTTAAAAAATTCCAAGTTTGGGATGGACTTTATTCTGATAAAATTAATCATTCATTGACATTTAATACCAGTACAAACTGGACATTTTATATTCAGACTTACATGAGAGATCCTTATGTGTTCTTGAAAGAAACAATTTCTATCAATGAAAGTGTACAAGAACTTTCTTGCCAGGATTGCAAATTATATACTTGCTTAATTTCCTTACGTTATAATTCTAATCACTCATTTGTTATATTAAGAGATTGGGGATATGGCTTCCAATAAATCAAACCAGACCTTGGGAAGGCTCTTCTGAAACACATGCTCTTTTAAAAGTTACCAAGAAAGAACTACAGTGTTCCCAGAGGTTTACTGGACTCCTCATAGCCGCTCTTGTGGGAATTGTTGCTACAGCCCTGACCGCAGCAGCAGCATCCAACCATACGAACAACCACATTTGAACAGCAGGGGGCCAAAATGCAAGTTCTGCCTGGGAAGTCAGACCCACATAGACCAAGAAATTAATGAAAGGTTGGTTGATTTAGAAAATGCAGCTCTCCTACTAGGAGACAAAGTACAAAATTTACAATTACAAATTCACCTTAAGTGTGATTGGAATATCTCTTCATTTTGTGTCACACCTCATAAGTATAATCCAAGTGCATATACTTGGGATCAATTATCTAAACATTTGAGAGGACACATTCATAATAATCTATCCTTAGATATTTCCCAATTACAGGCTACTGTTTCTAATATGCAGAAGGCTCACTTACAATAACTCCCAGAAACTGATTTATTTGAAGAAATTGAGGAAAGCTTACATACACTTAACCCCATGTTGTGGATTAAAACTTTAGGAGGAGGTTTGCTTGGTACTATAATATCAGGATGTATATTTTTAACTGTCTAGTCCTCAGATACACGAGAGAAATCATCTGAGAATAGATGAATAAGTTGCTCAGACAGCGTATCTACTGCAAAAACAAAAAGGGGGAGATTAGTGGGGATTCCTAATGATGTCCTGTCACAGCCTTGAGAAATCCCACAGAAGTAGCGCCTGGAATCACAGCACGTAGCAAGAAACCATGCTAATGATTATCTTCCATGTTTTTCTTAAGAATAATCTCCTTGTTACAGACCCCAAGGCCAGACCCAGAAGAGAGGAAGACGGGTCAGGGAAGCGTGGATCTTGGAGCACCGGGTTGGCGCCAGGCGTGAGCACAGCCTGTGAGCCCGCTGATTGCTCCCCAGACCAGCCCATGAGGGACGGCCTGGGCAAACACAAGGAGATCGGACCCATTGCCCCAGATTTCCTGTTCTGTCTTCGTTCTCGTCGCTCGCTCCCAGACCATTAGGGCAACATGTGTCCAGTCAGATTCTCTTAAGAAGTGAAGTGTACAGGTGCAGAAAAATATACAGAAAGAAATTATGGAAATTTCCAAATTTAACAAAAAAGCATAAACCCACAGTTTCAAAAGTTCAATAAAGTACCAAAAAGAAAGAAAGAAAGAAAGAAAACTACTTTAAAACTCACCATAATCAACTTGCTTAAAGCCAGAACATTAAAAAAAAAAAAAAAAAGCCAAAGGAGTTGTGAAGACTCTAAGAATGTCTTTTTAGAACTTCCTCTTTCTTTCTTAGCACTTTGGTTTTCTCTCTACAACTACTTCCCCTCTACTATTTATACATTCTTTCATTTTAAAATCATGATACTGTCTATTAAGCAGAAATAAGTTTAACATTCAGTTCAGCTCACTTCTGTTGCTCAGTCACGTCCAACTCTTTGCGACCCCATGAATCTCAGCACGCCAGGCCTCCCTGTCCATAACCAACTCCCAGAGCTTACTCAAACTCATGTCCATCAAGTTGGTGATGCCATTCAGCCATCTCATCCTCTGTCGTCCCCTTCTCCTCCTGCCCCCAATCCCTCCCAGCATCAGGGTCTTTTCCAATGAGTCAGCTCTTTGCAAGAGGTGGCCAAAGTATTGGAGTAACAGTGTCAGTCCCTCCAATGAACACCCAGGACTGATCTCCTTTAGGATGGACTGGTTGGATCTCCTTGCTGTCACCCTGCTTATTCAACTTATATGCAGACTACATCATGAGAAACGCTGGGCTGGATGAAGCACAAGCTGGAATCAAGATTGGCGGGAGAAATATCAATAACCTCAGATAAGCAGACCACACCACCCTTATGGCAGAAAGTGAAGAGGAACTAAAAAGCCTCTTGATGAACGTGAAAGAGGAGAGTGAAAAAGTTGGCTTAAAGCTCAACATTCAGAAAACTAAGATCATGGCATCTGGTCCCATCACTTCATGGCAAATAGATGGGGAAACAGTGGAAACAGTGTCAGACTTTATTTTTTGGGCTCCAAAATCACTGCAGATGGTGATTGCAACCATGAAATTAAAAGACGCTTACTGCTCGGAAGGAAAGTTATGACCAACCTAGATAGCATATTAAAAAGCAGAGACATTACTTTGCCAACAAATGTCCATCTAGTCAAGGCTATGGTTTTTCCAGTGGTCATTTATGGATGTGAGAGTTGGACTGTGAAGAAAGCTGAGTGCTGAAAAATTGATGCTTTTGAACTGTGGTGTTGGAGAAGATTCTTGAGAGTCCCTTGGGCTGCATTGGAGAGCCTTAATTGCTGATTTCTACCTGTTAACTTCTGTTTAAACAGTTTAAGAGTTGGAAGAATCTCGGTGCACATTTTCTGCCAGTAGTAAAGACAAGGATTACCATAAATGAAGTCAAATGTTATTGAATAGCTTTATCACTTACTTTCCTCTTGTGATTTTATTAAATCTTTGCTAAATCCTGTTAGCTAGCTGCTATTCCCATCTTACAGATGCAAGAAAAGGCTTAGTAAGTAAAACACCCAATGTAGCAAAACTAGTAAGTGCAGTTTCTAGCAGGTTCCAAAATGTGTATTTTCCATTACTTGAGACTGCAGCTTGAGATTCCTAAATTAGAAATATCTTCTACCAAAGGGAAATTGTGCCCCTTACCTAGTAGATGTTGTAATTGTCTTCTCAACATGTATAATACCACTTCTCAGTTAGGATCCATTTTCCCCATCCAACAGGATGTTTGGGGATTGATCTCAGCTTGTGGGGTGAATCTCAACTAATCCAAGCCAGTGGGTGGCCCCCAAAATCCTTGTTGAGTTTTAAGCCAACTTTTTCACTCTCCTCTTTCATTTTCATCAAGAGGGTCTTTAATTCTTCTTCACTTTCTGCCATAAGGGTGGTGTCATCTGCTTATCTGAGGTTATTGCTATTTCTCCCAGAAATCTTGATTCCAGCTTGTGCTTTATCCAGTCCAGCATTTTGCATGATATACTCTGCATAAAAGTTAAATAAGCACAGTAATGATATACAGCCTTGGCATACCCCTTTCCTGATTTGGAACCAGTCTGTTGTTCCATGTCCAGTTCTAGCTGTTGCTTCTTGAACTGCATACAGATTTCTCAGGAGGCAGGTCAGGTGAAGAACTGTCCACAGTTTGTTGTGATCCACACAGTCAAAGGCTTTAACATAGTCAATAAAGCAGAAGTAGATGTTTTTCTGGAACTCTCTTGCTTTTTCAACGATCCAGCAGATGTTGGCAATTTGATCTCTGGTTCCTCTGCCTTTTCTAAATCCAGCTTGAACATCTGGAATTTCACGGTTCATGCACTGTTGAAGCCTGACTTGGAGAATTTTGAGCATTACTTTGCTAGCATGAGAGATGAGTGCAATTGTGCGGTAGTTTGAGCATTCTTTGACATTGCCTTTCTTTGGGATTGGAATGAAAACTGACCTTTTCCAGTCCTGTGGCCACTGCTGAGTTTTCCAAATTTGTTGGTATACTGAGTGCAGCATTTACACAGCATCATCTTTTAGAATTTGAAATAGCTCAGCTGGAATTCCATCACCTCCACTAGCTTTGTTCATAGTGATGCTTTGTACGGCCCAGTTGACTTAGCATTCTGGCTCTAGGTGAGTGATCACACCATCATGGTTATCTGGGTCATGAAGATCTTTTTTGTATAGTTCTTCTGTTTATTCTTGCCACTTCTTCTTAATGACATACAGTCCCATTACTTTATGGCAAATAGATGAGGAAACAATGTAAACAGTGACAAACTTTATTTTCTTGAGCTCCAAAATCACTGTAGATCGTGACTGCAGCCAAGAAATTAAAAGATGCTTCCTCCTTATGTGAAAAGCTATGACCAACCTAGGCAGCATATTAAAAAGCAGAGACATCACTTTGTCAACAAAGGTCCACCTAGTCAAAGCTATGGTTTTTCCAGTAGTCATGTATGGATGTGAGAATCGGACTATAAAGAAAGCTGAGCGCCAAAGAATTGATGCTTTTGAACTGTGGTGTTGGAGAAGACTCTTGAGAGTCCCTTGGACTGCAAGGAGATCCAACCAGTCCATCCTAAAGGAAATCAGTCTTGACTGTTCATTGGAAGGACAGATGTTGAAGCTGAAACTCCAATACTTTGGCCATCTGATGTGAAGAACTGACTCATTGGAAAAGACCCTGATGCTGGGAAAGATTGAAGGTGTGAAGAGAAGGGGGCGACAGAGGATGAGATGGACGGATGGCATCACCGACTCAATGGATGTGATTTTGAGTAAGCTCCGGGAGTTGGTGATGGACAGGGAGGCCTGGTGTGCTGCAGTCCAGGGGGGTGGCAAATAGTTGGACACGACTGAGTGACTGAACTGAACTGAATATTCTTGTTTTGAGTTGACAGAGGTAACCAGGGTAAACTCAAGAAGCGCATGGAAATCTCCCATCAGTTTTGTTGTGGGATAAGCATTTCCCACTTTTCATGATGAACAATAAGTGTAACTTTTTATAAGACCTCTGAAAAATGCTTATTCATGTTAAGGACGATGGAATGATAGGCTTCCCTTTCTTACAGGATATGAACAAATAAATATGCCAGAGTAAATATAATTAGCAATTATCCTAAGACTTGCTTTGAGTTGAAGCTGTGAACAGCAGAGAAATAAGACAGGAAGAGCCTGAGGTTTAAAAGGTGTACCTGAGGTGGGAGCTAAGATGGCGGAGGAATAGGACGGGGAGACCACTTTCTCCCCCACAGATTCATCTAAAGAACATTTGAAAGTTGAGCAAACTCCACAGAACAACTTCTGAACACTGGCAGAGGACATCAGGCACCCAGAAAAGCAGCCCATTGTCTTCAAAAGGAGGTAGGACAAAATATAAAAGATAAAAAGAGAGACAAGAGTTAGGGACGGAGATTCGCCCAAAGAAGGGAGTCTTAATAGAGGAAGTTTCCAAACACCAGGAAACCCTCTCACCAGCGGGTTCAGGGGAAGTTTTCGAATCTCAGAGGGCAACCTAACTGGGAGGAGAAATAAATAAAATCCACAGATTACATGCCTAAAAGCAACTCCCAGCAGAAAAGTACCCCAGACACTCGCATCTGCCACCAGCAAGTGGGGGCTGAACGGAGAGGAGCAGGTGGCATTGCTTAGGGTAAGGACTGGGCCTGAATGCCCTGAGGGAAATCTGAGGGAGCTAATGTGAGATAACAACCTAAACTGTGGGATAGCAAGAGAGAGAGAGAGAATTAACCTGCAAAAAGCCCTAACCTAAGGCACTGCCAGCCCATTCACAGAACAAAGGACTGAGCAATACCAGAGAAGAGCTTGCTGGCTGTGGACCAGCCCATCCCCCAGTGGAGGCAGGGGGGGAGGCAGGCGCCAGCCAGAGCCTGAAAAGGGCAAACTCGGCCCCAGAGAGGGCATCCCCTACCAAACGGCAAACAGGCTTCCAGTTTCTAACCAAAGGCTTCCTGAGATTCTGGATGGTTGACATCTGCTGGGAAGGTCACAGCCAGAGATCAGCTCCCCAGAAGAGACACGAGGCGCACCCGATTGGTGCGCCCAGAAACTGAGGCTGGGACCACGGAGGCGATAAGGCGCCCTGCACCCGGGGAGAGTGTGCTCCTCAAGCTCCTGGTTGCCTGAGCTGCTTGGACTGGGAACGGCACAAAACGCAGGCCCAACTGAGTCTGCGCCTTTGTGGAGTACCTGAGAACCTGAACCTGAGCGGCTTAGGCCTGGGAAGTGCACGCAACTCAGGGCCCGCTCCCTTTAGAGCAGCATGGAGCCTGAGCAGTGTAGACGGGGCACCACACGTGCTGTGAGCGGGGGCAAGCCCAGTGTGGCCGGAACACTGTGGGTCCTCCCCACACACGCCAGTGATGTTTGTCTGCAGTGCCCCTCCCTCCCCACAGCACGACTGAACCAGCGAACATGAACAGGAGACCACTTCTGCCCGCTTGTGTCAGGGTGGAAATTAGACACTGAAGAGACCTGCAAAAAGAAGCCAAATAAACCAAGGGAACCGCTTTAGAAGGGAGAGGTGCAACAGATTAAAATCCCTGTAGTTAACACCGACTACACTGGAAGGGGCTTATAGATAGCGAGAAGTGTAAGCTCGAACAAGGAGCTATCTGAAGCTGAACTGAACACACACTGCCCACAACAGCTCCAGAGAAATTCCTAGATATATTTTTACTATTATTATTTTTTAATTAAAATTTTTTTCTTCTTTAAGTCCTCTATTACTCCTTTAATTTTCATTTTTATAACCCACTCTTACAATGCAAAAAAGAAAGAAAGAAAGAAAGGGCCCTATTTTTAAAGTGAACTTCATATATATTTCTTATATTTTTGTGTTTTTTTTTTAACATTGTATTTTTAAGAGTCTAACCTCTACTCTAGATTTTTAATCTTTGCTTTTTAGTATTTGATATCAATTTTGTAAATTTAAGAATCCAACCTTCAGTACCCATTTTTATTCAGGAGTGTGATTACTGGTTTGATTATTCTTTCCCCCTTTTGACTCTCCTTTTTCTCCCCCAGATCACCTCTATTTCCTCCCTCACCCTTCTCTTCTCAATCCAATTCTGTGAATCTCTGTGGGTGTTCTGGGCTGCGGAGAACACTTAGGGAACAGAGTACTGCTTAGATCTGCTCTCTCCTCTTGAGTCCCCCTTTTCTCCTCCTGCTCACGTTTATCTTCTTCCTCCCTCTCCTCTTCTTCATGTAACTCTGTGAACCTCTCTGGGTGTCCCTCACTGTGGAGAATCTTTTCACCATTAACCTAGAAGTTTTATTATCAGTACTGTGTGGATGGAGAAGTCTTGAGGCTACTGGAAGAATAAGACTGAAAACCAGAGGCAGGAGGTTTAAGCCCAAAACCTGAGAACACCAGAGAACTCCTGACTCCAGGGAACATTAAGTAATAAGAGATCATCCAAAAGCCTCCATACCTACACTGAAACCAACCACCACCCAAGAGCCAATAAGTTCCAGAGCAAGACATACCATGCTAATTCTCCAGCAACGCAGGAACATAGCCCTGAGCATCAATATACAGGCCGCCCAAAGTCACACCAAACCCATAGACATCTCGAAACTCACTACTGGACACTCCATTGCACTCCAGTGAGAAGAAATCCAGATCCACCCACCAGAACACTGATGCAAGCTTCCCTAACCAGGAAACCTTGACAAGCCAATCGTCCAACCCCACCCACTGGGAGGAACCTCCACAATAAAGAGGAACCACAAACTACCAGAATACAGAAAGGCCACTCCAAACACAGCAATCTAAATAAGATGAAAAGCCAGAGAAATACTCAGCAGGTAAAGGTACATGAGAAATGCCCACCAAACCAAACAAAAGAAGAGGAGATAGGGAATCTACCTGAAAAAGAATTTAGAATAATGATAATAAAAATGATCCAAAATCTTGAAAACAAAATGGAGTTACAGATAAATAGCTTGGAACAAGGACTGAGAAGATGCAAGAAATGTTTAACAAGGACCTAGAAGAAATTAAAAAAGAGTCAATTAATAATGAATAATGCAATAAATGAGATCAAAAACACTCTGGAGGGAACCAGCAGTAGAATAATGGAGGTAGAAGATAGGATAAGTGAGGTAGAAGATAGAATGGTGGAAATAAATGAAGCAGAGAGGAAAAAAGAAAAAAGAATCAAAAGAAATGAGGACAACCTCAGGGACCTCTGGGACAATGTGAAATGCCCCAAAATTCGAATCATAGGAGTCCCAGAAGAAGAAGACAAAAAGAAAGGTCATGAAAAAGTACTCGAGGAGATAATAGTTGAAAACTTCCCTAAAATGGGGAAAGAAACAGTCACAAAATACAAGAAACTCAGAGAATCCCAAACAGGGTAAACCCAAGGTGCAACACCCCAAGACACATATTAATCAAATTAAAAATGATCAAACACAAAGAACAAATATTAAAAGTAGCAAGGGAGAAACAACAAATAACACACAAGGGGATTCCCACAAGGATAACAGCTGATCTTTCAATAGAAACTCTTCAGGCCAGAAGGCAATGACAAGACATACTTAAAATAATGAAAGAGAATAACCTACAACCCAGACTACTGTACCCAGCAAGGATCTCATTCAGATATAAAGGAAAATACAAAAGCTTTACAGACAAGCAAAAGCTCGGAGAATTCAGCACCACCAAACCAGCTCTTCAACAAATGCTAAAGGATCTTCTCTAGAAAGGAAACACAGAAAGGCTGTATGAATGCAAACCCAAAACAACAAAGCAAATGGCAACGGGACCATTCTTATCAATAATTACCTTAAATGTAAATGGGTTGAATGCCCCAACCAAAAGACAAAGACTGGCTGAATGGATACAAAAACAAGACCCCTATATATGCTGTCTACAAGAGACTCACCTCAAAACAATGGACACATACAGACTGAAAGTGAAGGGCTGGAAAAAATATTTCACGCAAATGGAGACCAAAAGAAAGCAGGAGTTGCAATACTCATATCAGATAAAAGAGACTTTAAAATAAAGGCTGTGAAAAGAGACAAAGAAGGACACTACATAATGATCAAAGGATCAATCCAAGAAGAAGAAATAACAATTACAAATATATAGGCACCCAACATAGGAGCACTGCAATATGTAAGGCAAATGCTAACAAGTATGAAAGGGGAAATTAACAATAACACAATAATAGTGGGAGACTTTAATACCCCACTCACACCTATGGATAGATCAACTAAACAGAAAATTAACAACATAACACAACCTTTAAATGACACAATGGACCAGCTAGACCTAATTGATATCTATAGGACATTTCACCCCAAAACAATGAATTTCACCTTTTTCTCAAGTGCATATGGAACCTTCTCCAGAATAGATCACATCCTGGGCCATAAATCTTGACTTGGTAAATTCAAAAAAATTGAAATCATTCCAGTTATCTTTTCTGACCACAATGCAGTAAGATTAGATCTCAACTACAGGGGAAAAAACTATTAAAAATTCCAACATATGTAGGCTAAATAACACGCTTCTGAATAACCGACAAATCATAGAAGAAATCAAAAAAGAAATCAAAATATGCATAGAAATGAATGAAAGTGAAAACACAACAACCCAAAACCTATGGGACACTGTAAAAGCAGTGCTAAGGGGAAGGTTCATAGCAATAAAGGCTTACCTCAAGAAACAAGAAAAAAGCCAAATAAATAACCTAACTCTACACCTAAAGCAACTAGAGAAGGAAGAAATGAAGAACCCCAGGGTTAGCAGAAGGAAAGGAATATTAAAAATTAGGGCAGAAATAAATGCAAAAGGAACAAAAGAGACCAGAGCAAAAATCAACAAAGCTAAAAGCTGATTTTTTGAAAGGATAAATAAAATTGACAAACCATTAGCCAGACTGATCAAGAAACAAAGGGAGAAGAATCAAATCAACAAAATTAGAAATGAAAATAGAGAGATCTCAACAGACAACACAGAAATTCAAAGGATCATAAGAGACTACCACCAGCAGCTATATGCCAATAAAATGGACAACTTGGAAGAAATGGAAAAATTCTTAGAAAAGTATAACTTTCCAAAACTGAACCAGGAAGAAATAGAAGATCTTAACAGACCCATCACAAGCATAGAAATCAAAACTGTAATCAGAAATCTTCCAGCAAACAAAAGCCCAGGACAAGATGGCTTCACACTTGAATTCTACCAAAAATTTAGAGACGAGCTAACACCTATCTTACTCAAACTCTTCCAGAAAGTTTCAGAAGAAGGGAAACTTCCAAACTCATTCTATGAGGACACCATCACCCTAATACTGAAAACAGACAAAGATGCCACAAAAAAAGAAAACTACAGGCCAATACCACTGATGAACATATATGAAAAAATCCTTAACAAAATTCTAGCAAACAGAATTCAACAACATATTAAAAAGATCATACATCATGACCAAGTGGGCTTTATCCCAGGAATGCAAGGATTCTTTAATATCCACAAATCAGTCAATGTAATACACCACATTAACAAATTGAAAGATAAAAACCATATGATTATCTCAATAGATGCAGAAAAAGCCTTTGACAAAATTCAACATCCATTTATGATAAAAACTCTCCAGAAAGCAGGAATAGAAGGAACATACCTCAAAATAATAAAAGCTATATATGACAAACCCACAGCAAACATTATCCTCAATGGTGAAAAATGGAAAGCCTTTCCCCTAAAGTCAGGAACAAGGCAAGGGTGCCCACTCTCATCACTACTATTCAACATAGTTTTGGAAGTTTTGGCCACAGCAATCAGAGCAGAAAAAGAAATAAAAGGAATCCAGATAGGAAAAGAAGAAGTGAAACTCTCACTGTTTGCAGATGACATGATCCTCTACATAGGAAACCCTAAAGACTGTACCAGAAAATTACTAGAGCTAATCAATGAATATAATAAAGTTGCAGGATATAAAATTAACACACAGAAATCCCTTGCATTCTTATACACTAACAATGAGAAAACAGAAAGAGAAATTAAGGAAACAATACCATTCACCATTGCAACGAAAAGAATAAAATACTTAGGAATATATCTACCTAAAGAAACAAAATACCTATACATAGAAAATTATAAAACACTGATGAAAGAAATCAAAGAGGACACAAATAGATGGAGAAATATACCGTGTTCATGGATTGGAAGAATCTATATTGTGAAAATGAGTATACTACCCAAAGTAATCTATACATTCAATGCAATCCCTATCAAGCTACCAATGGTATTTTTCACAGAACTAGAACAAATAATTTCACAATTTGTATGGAAATACAAAAAACCTTGAATAGCCAAAGCAGTCTTGAGAAAGAAGAATAGAACTGGAGGAATCAACCTGCCTGACTTCAGGCTCTACTACAAAGCCACAGTTATCAAGACAGTATGGTACTGGCACAAAGACAGAAATATAGATCAATGGAACAGAATAGAAAGCCCAGAGATAAATCCGCATATCTATGGACACCTTATCTTTGACAAAGGAGGCAAGAATATACAATGGAGAAAAGACAATCTCTTTAACAGGTGGTGCTGCGAAAACTGGTCAACCACTTGTAAAAGAATGAAACTAGAACACTTTCTAACACCATACACAAAGGTAAGCTCAAAATGGATTAAAGATCTAAATGTAAGACCAGAAACTATAAAACTCCTAGAGGAGAACATAGGCAAAACACTCTCTGACATAAATCACAGCAAGATCCTCTATGACCCGCCTCCCAGAATATTTTAAATAAAAGCAAAATTAAACAAATGGGACCTAATGAAACTTAAAAGCTTTTGCACAACAAAGGAAACTATAAGCAAGGTGAAAAGACAGCCTTCAGAATGGGAGAAAATAATAGCAAATGAAGATACAGACAAAGGATTAATCTCAAAAATATACAAGCAACTCCTGCAGCTCAATTCCAGAAAAATAAATGACCCAATCAAAAAATGGGCCAAAGAACTAAACAGACATTTCTCCAAAGAAGACATACAGATGGCTTACAAACACATGAAAAGATGCTCAACATCACTCATTATCAGAGAAATGCAAATCAAAACCTCAATGAGGTACCATTTCACGCCAGTCAGAATGGCTGCTATCCAAAAGTCTACAAGCAATAAATGCTGGAGAGGGTGTGGAGAAAAGGGAACCCTCTTACACTGTTGGTGGGAATGCAAACTAGTACAGCCACTATGGAGAACAGTGTGGAGATTTCTTTAAAAACTGGAAATAGAACTGCCATATGACCCAGCAATCCCACTCCTGGGCATACACACCGAGGAAACCAGAACTGAAAGAGGCACGTGTACCCCAATGTTCATCGCAGCACTGTTTATAATAGCCAGGACATGGAAGCAACCTAGATGTCCATCAGCAGACAAATGGATAAGAAAGCTGTGGTACATATACACAATGGAATGTTACTAGGCCATTAAAAAGAATACATTTGAATCAGTTCTAATGAGGTGGATGAAACTGGAGCCTATTATGCAGAGTGAAGTAATCCAGAAAGAAAAATACCAATACAGTATACTAATGCATATATATATGGAATTTAGAAAGATGGTAATGATAACCCTACATGCAAGACAGAAAAAGAGATACAGATGTGTAGAACAGACTTTTGGACTCTGTGGGAGAAGGTGAGGGTGGGATGATCTGTGAGAAGAGATCATTGAAACATGTATATTACCAATTGTGAAACAGATCACCAGCCCAGGTTGGATGCATGAGACAAGTGCTCAGGGCTGGTGCACTGGGATGACCCAGTGGGATGGGATGGGGAGGGAGATGGGAGGAGGGTTCAGGATGGGGAACACATGTAGATCCATGGCTGATTCATGTCGATGTATGGCAAAAACCACTACAATATTGTAAAGTAATAAGCCTCCAGCTAATATTAATAAATGAAAAAATAAATAAATAAAAGACGTAACTGAGTGGGTAGACCGACCACCCTCAAAGCCCACCCATCTCTTCAGTTCCCTTCTTGTGAGCTAGTTGAGTAAAAGTTTTGTTCTGTCTGTTTCTATTTTTTTGTGTGAGTAGTTGTTACTTATTGTTGAAAGCTGCAATTTATCTGAATGCCAACAGGAGATAAAGTTTAAGGAATAATTTGAAGTGTGGTTGGGAGGTAGGAGGTAGTAAAGTGACCCAGATTTTAATTATCATGGGGAACAAAACTAAAATTGTCACCTGGGATGGTGGGAGTATAGACGAACTGGGTGTGTAACAGGGATGCCACTCTTAGGCAGAGTTCACATTGCTTCCTCTAAATAACTTTCCTGTCAGCATCTTAGTGCCTTGGCAATTGCAGCTGAGATGCCCCTGTCTAAGCATGTGCTCATGGATGCACAGTTTTGATGACCTTGCTCCCTCCCCTTCCTCTCTCACTCCCTCTAATATGCTTCTGTGCTGGAGCCGGTGGGGTGGGAGGAAATGCAAAGTGTATTTTCATCGAGGGTGAGTTAAGACTGATTTTGGAGCAGATGTCATCGATATGAAAATTGGCAGAATAGCTTGAGGTAAATAGATCACATGGATGTGGAGTTTGAGGAAGACCTGGTGCAATCTGACAAATACAGCTCATGTTTTATCCTAGTTTAATATCTAACACATAGTGCATTCTCAGTAAGTGTTCTGAGTAAATGAATTAAAATGAAATTAAAAGTTAAATCCATGTATTAAAAGTTAAATCCATGTTTCACAAGAATAAGCTGTTCTTTTAAGACCATCATGAGTCAGAAATTGGCAGCAGCAACTATCAGATAAGCTGTCTGATATCTGCCACCTGCTTTCTCTCCCACATTCCATTTGTAGGTATGTAAAAAGAAAACAATTACAACTCCCCAAATTAATCAGTGTTGTTGCAATCTGCTATTATTCACCACAGGCTTCTCTCTTAACAACACTCCTCTACCCACTCTGCCCCTCAAATGCAAAATAAAAATTAAACTTGCATCTATTCAAGCATCAAACATCCATTGAGCCTTTATTCTCTGTCATCTCTGGGTACACAGCTGAAAACATGAATAATTTGAAAAGCTTAAAATCATACCAGAGGATATTTATGATTTGTGAACCTTGTGTTGTTCACCTTCTGCAGTGCAGCTTTAATACTTCCACAAAGAAAAGTGTAATATACTTTAAAAAACTTTAACTATATATGCTAACATTCACACATTTCTCCAGAATTTATATAGCTCTCACAGTAAAATTTAAAATAAAATGAAATAAACTATATATGCTAACATTCACACATTTCTCCAGAATTTATATAGCTCTCACAGTAAAATTTAAAATAAAATGAAATAAAATTTAAAATAAAATAAAAGTAAATAAGCTGATAATATAATAAGCTGTTCTATTTTTTAATTTTAATAAATATTTAAATATAATTAACATCTTGGTCACAGTCAAGGCAAACCTCAAATATGAGTAGAAATGGGCACTGCTGTTGAGAAATCTTGGCTGAAAATGAAAGTTAGAGTAAGTACAACATGTTCTAGAACCAAATAACAGCTATCAATCTGTTAGCATCTGCTGTTTAATTACCCAAATATCCCAAGTGTTTTGTGCCAAGTACTATAAATCAAGAATTTCTTGTTCAAGGATGTTTGAGTCAGATGTTCAAATTAGCTGACAAATTATTCTCATTTTCATGATAAAATAGTAATATTCTAGAACTGGAAGAAACCTAAGAGCTTACCTACTCAGAGCCAGGTTCATTGGATGTAATTGGTAAGACCTCTTCACCACTGTTAAGCACAAATACGGTCATGAGCATTCTTACTTGTTATATTAGTCTCTTGATCCAAATTTTACTACAGTGTCAACACCTTTTTTCATAAATGAAATGCATATGGAAATAAAATCATAAGAACAAGAGGTTCTTGTGTGTGTTGAACTCCGATCTTGGGACCCTGTTTTGGTTCATCTTCACATGCTCAGCGCTTGTTCCCCAAACCTGTGTCTTGTTAGGGCAGCTGACTTCTGCCAGGAGGAGTTTCTATGACTCTCCACACCGGAACCGCCGCCACCAGCCTTCCCAGGTTCTTCTCAGCTCTCATCGTTTGCCCGACTCCCCTTCCCATCGTGATGAGATCCTCTTTAGAGCTCTTAGTGTCTGCTTTTGACAGTGACCTCAGAGAGTACCTCAGGGCTTCCCTCATAGCTCAGGTGGTAAAGAATTCGCCTGCGATGCTGGAGACACGGTTCGATTCCTGGGACAGGATGATCCCCTGGGAAAGGGATAGGCTACCCACTCCAGTATTCTTGAGCTTCCCTGGAGGCTCAGATGGTAAAGAATCCACTCACATTGCAGGAGACCTGGGTTTGATCCCTGGGTTGGAAAAGGTCCCCTGGAGAAGGGAAAGGCTACCCACTCCAGGATTCTGTCCTGGACAATTCTATGGACTGTAGAGTCCATGGGGTCTCAAAGAGTCGGACAGGACTGAGCGACTCTCACTTTCACTTTTGGAGAGTACCGCACCCATCGATGATACCCAAGTGTAATAAGTTTCCTCCCCCAGGTCATCAGTTCTACTCACCAGGAATCTGTGAGGGCTCCCCTTTGTGGAGTCTGAAATACCCCTTTGCAGTTTCCCTCCAGGGCAATCAGAGTGGCCTCCCCACTACATTGCTCAACTAGTCCATTCAACCCACTCCAGTACTCTTGCCTGGAAAATCCCATGGGCGGGGGAGCCTGGTGGGTTGCAGTCCATGGGGTCGCTAAGAGTCAGACACGACTGAGCGACTTCCCTCTCACTTTTCACTTTCATGCACTGGAGAAGGAAACGGCAACCCACTCCAGTGTTCTTGCCTGGAGAATCCCAGGGACCGGGGAGCCTGGTGGGCTGCAGTCTATGGGGTCGCACAGAGTCGGACACGACTGAGCGACTTAGCAGCAGTCCATTCGAGATTATTTTTTATTGTAATGATGAAAACCTGTTTCAAGGATATTCACTGTCTCCTTCAGTAGAAAGCAAAGCCAGGAGCACCAATTAAAGAGGAAACCCAGGCGTAGAGAATTTAAGTGATGTGGGTCAAATGGCAGACAGAGGGCCACGCTTTTTTCAGCCTCCTTTGTAGAGCTGCCTGCGCTGCCCTTCTCCTGGGATTCAGAGGTCCATCTTCTTTTCTTTTCCGTTATGGTTTATCACAGCCTATTGAATACAGTTCCCTGTAGCTACACAGGAGGACCTTAGTGTTGATCCATCCCGTCCAACGGTGTGTGCCCACGTCTGTGCACCTGAGGCTCTCCCACGCAGGCCGGGACAAGCAAAGCCGGGCTCCCCGTGGCCGCCCATGAGGAGTCACCACGGCAGCAAGACCGCTGACACAGGCAGGCCACCCCGATGCCGCTGCGGCAGCGCGTGGTGCGGTCCGCGGTAACACCCGCCGTCAAGTGTTTCCTTCATTCTGTGGCTGCCACGTGTCTGCAGGGAAGATCACGCCTCTACCTGGTTCTCTGCCCTCGAGAAGTCTAGGTTCTAATATGAGGATCTTGACTCAACACAGGTTATTCCCTGCGTATGCCCTACATTCATCAGATGGTTTGTGAGAATTACATGATGTAATGGCCTGCGTGGCTGTTAGTGGGAGCACCCCCGCGCAAACAGATTATTTGTACCTCTCACATACCCTCTTTCCTAGTGACTAGGACTGAAGCATCTGGGACTCCAAGTTTGCTTCTGTTTCCTATGTCCACACGCTAATCCATCTTAGAGAACTAGAGTCATCAGTTATATAATGTAGACCAAAGATGAAAGATTTAAATTGCCATGATACCGCAACATCTATTTTCATAATGCAGAACTAGACTTTAACAAAAAGCAAGAATGTCTATGTAGTAAAGTAAAAAAAGCTATGATAATTTTGCATCTTTAATGTATACATTTCATAAAACAAAAGCAATTAGCTTTTACATAGAAACACATTTCTGGAAAGGGAAAGGTAAGGAACAGAAATTGATAGAAAAAATTATTTAAAAAAAAGGAAAAAGTTATTTTAAAAAGAGAAATTGATAGAATGGAGTTGATACTGAATGTTTAAATATATTTAACATATTCCTAAGAAGTGTCTGAGAAATATATTGTTGACCTTTCTTCTAGACAAGTGTTTTGAACTAGCTAAGCATTCCATAACACAGAGGTATGTTGTTCGGACATTGTTTTTGGTGTTATTCTCTTCTACTTTTCCTGAGACACCCTATTCAGGACCAGGAAATTGATTTCCACACAGGATCAAACATGTAGCTTTAACTCCATACTCAAGTTTATGTCTTGTAAATGATAGCCAATTTAGATAATATAAGCCAGCTTAGATAAATAATTCATAAGAACCAAAGCCATCTCTCAAAATTTAGGATTCAGTTGTTCCCACCCACTCCTTGTTTTGGTAAAAATCACCAACGAAATTTCCTTACCAACCTCACTGCCCTCTCCCAGTCAAGGAGTACTGTAGGAAGCCACCCAAGATTCCTGCCTATGTGGTTAAGTGATCTATTTGCAAGATTACCAACACAGATGGTGGAATGATCAAGTTCTTTTCAATGTTCAAGAGATCCAGGCAAATGTCTAATTAGATGTGGAAAGAAGAAAAATAATATCCATGAATATACCTCAATGCTCATTATAGGAAAAGGTTGGAAAATGGAAATTAAAATAATCCTTCCTCCAAAGATTTTACTCTCAATTATGAAATCTATGTAAGTTTTTTTATTTGTTTGTTTTTGTTTTTGCTACAACTTCCTGAAACCTTTGGAAATATATTATGATTTTTCTTATCACTTCTGTTTAATTATTTTTTGTAAATGTTCAAAGGCATTTAGCAAATATGTATTCTGTGTATAACTATCTTAAACTCAATATTTTTGTTAAAATTCTCCAAATTTTTGCTTCTCTTCTTTAGAATTCAAAAACAATGCTAAAATTTTTCATAATTGTGCTCATCAGTTTCCTCATTAACATGTATCCCTTTTATCTATTTTAATGCTATTTTTATATATTTTTATGTTTTATACTGAACACAGAAAAGTTTATGGAGATTAAATCTTCACTGTAAACTGTAGCTTTAGTGAATATTAAATTCTTCTTTTTATTTGGTTTGTTAGTTTCTACCTTAAATTGTAATACTTGTAACAGTTAATTATAAAAAGTTAGGGTTTGGCCTTTTACCCAAATTACGTTCATCATTACTGCCTTTTAACTACACAGTCAAGCACATTCATGACAACTGTCATAAAAGTATGTCTGGTCTGCTAATATCTTCCTATACGCTTATCTATTCATGCTTCATCCTTTCCTATTCCTATATTCCAAAGAAAAAGAAAATGAGAAGAAATAGTATATCTCATTATCTTAATCTTTGACTGAGAAATTCTCCTAAAATATCTCTGGACTGAGAACCAAGGCATTTTATAGAAACTTCTTATAAAGTCAAAGGATAGGATAGGGGTGTCATTTTGAATACTCAAAATAATAAGTGCCAAACTTTATTGGATAGTTATCATTTGACACCTGTCTTTGCTCAGTTCCTTGCAAGGCACAACATGCATTTACAGTTTTTCAACTAAATTAAGAAAGAAAAGAGAAGAAAATACTGTCATCATAAACACAGCAATGTAAATCTGCACTAACCTAATCAATTGTACAATATATTGCAAGCTCCAAAAAATTAAAATGCAGAAAACTTAGCAATTTAAAATTGAGAAATTATGGTACTACAAGTTTAAATGTAGTTACTTTAAGTGATTATTGTAATTATTAAGACTAAAGCCTATCCTCAATTTTTCTATTATGTTGTTATTCAATTTTTTTTCTAAACTGGCAGAAAGGAAAAAACCCAGAAAGTTGTTTAAGCGGCCTTGGTATGATGAGTTTTTAAAAATGCAAAATTCTTGAGTTTTTAAAAATGTAAAGATACATTTTTATTTAAATTAAGATACAGAGCTGACCATGCTTATCATTTTTCTTATAGTTATCTCAAGCCTGCAGTTTAAACTGATTATTAGTGCTAGTGAATGAAGACTAACATTGTCAATGAAATTTGGGGTTACAAATAATTTTTCTTTAATAGGTAATGATGCTTTCTTGGTACTGCGAGTCAGAACTGAACCCCAAATCTGCAAAATAAAATAATGTCTTATTCTTTATTGAATTTTTGGTGTGAAAAAGAAGGCCAACTGGAAAGTATTTTTAACTTTTCCACAGGTAGAATTAATATAACATTTTTTTTACTAGAAAGAGGAAAGGGGAAAGATAAATCATATCAAACTCTCCATTTCTGCAAGTGAAATTAAGTTGCATAAAATATCTTTGTGCTGCTAATGCTGACCAATGAGATTTCAGTTGTCAGCTGTTTAGTAACTAAATCATGTCTGACTCTTTACCAATCCATGAACTTCAGCTCACCCACCCACTGCAGCTCACCAGGCCCCTCTGTCCAGGGGATTTCCCAGGCAAGAATACTGGAGTGGGTTGCCATTCCCATCTCCAGGGGGATTCCAACCCAAGGATCAAACCAGCATCTTTTGCGTCTCCTTCATGGCAGGCAGATTCTTTACCAATGAGCCACCTGGGAAACCCATGAAATCTCACAGTCTAGCCTTAAAATGCTGGAGAAGGAAATGGCAACCCACTCCAGTGTTCTTGCCTGGAGAATCCAGTGGACAGAGGAGCTGGGTAGGCTGCTGTCCATGGGTCGCAAAGAGTCAGACACAACTGAAGTGACTTAGCATGCATGCATGCATTGGAGAAGGAAATGGCAACCCACTCCAGTATTCTTGCCTGGAGAATCCCAGGGAGAGAGGAGCCTGGTGGGCTGCCATCTGTGGGGTCGCAGAGTCAGACATGACTAAAGTGACTTAGCAGCAACAGCAGCAGCAGCCTTAAAATGCAATTTTTATATTATCAAAAGAAGTTTTGGAAAAATATCAAGGAGCTTTTTCACTCCTGCACCCACAGAGGAAGAGAGATCACTCTTGGTCATAAGCTATTCCAAAGAATGTGATTTGATAAAACATCACATTGCAAATTTTCACAAATATAATCTGGTTTTCCTAGGAAATCTTTGAACTTAAATAATCACAGATTTTTATCAATTCCTTTTTTTGTCTCTTCTTATAAATTCTGATTTTGGAACAGTTTTTTGGTCTGAGGGTTCTTGTAAGGTTTTAGATACTGTTGCCAATTCTATGATTATAATTTCTTCAAGTAACCTGTAATTCTGATTGGTGCCATTCTGATGAAAGAGGAGTGGCAGATACCAGGAAGGAAAATCAATTAACATTCATTAAGGTTTGGATAGAACAAGACATGGAAAAATTTAGGGGGATTTTAAATTAATTATTGTTAAAGTATTGTAATCTGGCATTTTAGTTTTAATTTCCTGAGAGGAGAATGTAGGAAAAAACAGAACAAAAAAATTCTTCCCGTAAGATCTCGTCCTGTAAAAGATACACAGCTCGACTTTGATGTTTACCTATTATGAATGGCAGCTCTAAGTTGGAAATTTTTAGGTTCTTTGGACTCGAATTTGCCAGAATACAAGAAAACAATCTTATTTATGCTTCAAGGCTGCTGCTATAGCTGGTGGCAGAGACTGCCTCCTTTGACAGATGTTGAAAAATGCCAAATAGTTGTTTTCTCAGCCTCCCCTGACACTAAAACTTGAGTGTAAAATGTAGTTTTAGTCAATAGCACCCAAGGCAAGTCTGCTGTGGGGCATCTGGAAAAGTTTTCCTTCTTTATTCTTTATTCTTAGGGCTTCCCTGGTGGCTCAGATGGTGAAGAATCGGCCAACAATGAGGGAGACCTGGGTTCGATCCCTGGGTTGGGAAGATCCCCCAGAGAAGGGAAAGGCTATGCACTCCAGTACTCTGGCCTGGATAATTCCATGGACAGAGGAGCCTGGTGGGCTACAGTCCATGGGGTCGCAGAGTCAGACACGACTTAGCAACTAACACTTATTATGTTTCCAATGACTGTATCCACCTTGTAACCATGAAGGGAAAATATCACTGACTTACTGACAATGGCAATATAGGAAGTTGAAAATTATCTTGGTCAGTGATGAGATCCTTGAGTTAGTGAACCAACTTTGGAGTCATAGGACCTGTAAATTTCTTGAAACATGAGATTATAAATAGTTTTATTCTTTAAGCCACATTTAACTGAGTGCTTTAACATGTTCAGGAGAAAACAGAATCCACCTTGATAAGAGAGTTTCCGTTCAGCTGGCTTAAATAACAAGAAAAAAATGTACTACCTCATATAATAGTATGAGAGAAAAGATGGTTTCAGGGTTTGGTGACTTAGTAGTTTAAACATATCATCAAAGATTCAGATTCTTTTTGTCTTCTGCTCTCCTTTTTCATCATGTTGTCTTTTCCTCAGGATTTTCTCTCCATGGTTGTAAGGTGATTGTAGAAGTTTTAGGTTTTATATGCAGTTGCAATAACTTTAAGCAGAAGAAAGCCATTTTCAATTATGTCTCCTCCCCACTATTTTTTTAAACAGACATACCTTTCCCTAAAAACCTCCCAAAAGACTTCTCTTCAAATTTCATTGCTAGAATTAGGACTCAAACCATTGCCTAACCTAATCTCTGGTGAGAAAAATATTAATTATCATAATTATATTAGACAAATTAATATTCACCTACAGGAGAGGATTAATCCCTCCTGAACCATAAGATCCTCTTCTGTGTGGACATAATGGGAATTCTGTTAATTAAGAATGAAAAGAGAGTGTGTATGCACCACAGGAAACATCCAGTAAGTGAAGTAATACTCAGGAATTCAGAAAAGAGAGAGTTCCTTGTGGACTGGAAAAGTCAGAGAAGGGTTTGTATAGGAGATAGAACTTGAATTGGCTTCCCTGGTGGCTCAGTGGTAGAGAATCTGCTTACCAATGCAGGAGACGGGGGTTCGATCCCTGGGTCAGGAAGATCCCCTGGAGGAGGAAATGGCAACCCAGTGTTCTTGCCTGGAGGACTCATGGACAGAGGAGCCTGGAGGGGGCAATCCATGGAGCCGCAGAGTCGCACGTGACTTAGCAACTGAAGAGCAGCATCAGGAGAACTTGGACCGGGCCAGGGTGAAAGGAAGAATGCTTGTCAGCCAGAAGGAAGCCAGAGGACACAGTGCAGAGAACAGAGTTTTAGTAATGGCGTAACTATTATAGGAAGATATTTAATTGTTGAAGTTACTGTTGCTGAGCAATAAATCACTGAAAACTTGTCACCTAAATAAACATTGTACTATTCTGTGGGTTCTCTTGGTCTAGGATTCAGGAAGGGCCCAGCTAGGATAGTGTTAGCTGTCAGAATTGAAATCTGGGAGTGACTCAATAGCTGTGGGCTGAAATATTCTAGAGGCATTTTTACTCGCATGCCTGGTGGTTCATACTGGCTATCAACTGAGAACACGACTGAGTGACAGACTGAAACACTCCCCATGGTCTCCCCACATGAACTATTCCAGACCTTCTCTCTGAATGGAGGCTGACTGCAACAGTTAGCTTTCCCAGAAAGCAAGGTGGCAATGCCAGTAATTTTTATGATCCTGTCTTGAGAATTGCACAGTACCATGCTCACCATACTTTCCTTTCTGAAGCAGTCAAAGGTCCTGCCAATTTCAAGAGGAGGAGAGAGTGATCTCAAGACTCAACGGGAGCAAGGTCAAGGTCACCCGATGCCAAGAACTTGGGGTGGGCAATATTGTCATCACTATTTTTTGAAAACAGTCTACTACAGAATGAAACTTTGTCTAAAGTCAAAGCTGAGCACAGTAAATGATAAACAACTCTCCTCTCCTCATGAACCTTCTTAAGACAACTTGCAAGACATTCTTTAAGGACTTGCTTAAGATATTGCCAGCCAGACTATAACTGGATCACAACCAAAGTAAGAGAAAACCAGATAGTAATTAGAAGATTCTTTAAAGAGAATTTTTAGATGTAGAGAGAGCTATGATTTTCCCACCAATCTCACCAAGAAGACGGGGAGTTCCCTAACACTTTCAATTCTCAAGCTAAGTTTGTGGTTCCCCCCAAAACACCCCAATTATGGAGACTAGGGGTAAGTACACGCATGGCTGAACATTTACTATCAGTTTGCTGAACTGCACAATGTTGGAGACTCAACTCCATGCTCACCTGAATGAAATACAAGCCAATCCTTGGAAGATCCTCTTAGAGTCTTTGCAGATGAGGCAGAGTGTATTGAAAATAATGCCCACCTTTCCCCGGGAAAAACCTGAGGTAGGGAGATTAGAATAACCTGTAATTACCAGGATCTTGGGAGGAATTGGGAGTCCGTCCACCTGCATGAGACAGAGGACACTGGAAAGTTTAAGAAGTAGACCAAGAATACTATCTGAATAGGACGTTTTCTTCACGTCCGCTTCATTCCCTGACCCCAAAAGAGCAGACGCAAGGGCAGGGGCAAGGGGAGAAAAAATAGACAAATAAAAATTAAAGATAGGAATTGGTCTGGCTATTGTCCTATTTGAAGCATGATTCTCTAACTTTTCCTTTAGTTCTAGAAGCTCCCATTCTTTCCCCCCCAAAACTAGGCAGATCATTTTGTTTTCCAGTTTGTTTCTTTGTGCATCCAACACAGATGTGTCTAATAAAAACAGAAATAAAGTGTATTAGGGGGATTAAGGAGGAGGGGTAAGAGCAAAACAAGAGGGTTTTTTTTTTTTTTAAGAAAGTCAGTTTCTTATTTTTGAAATACTCTGATAAAAGCTTTATCTTGAAAGATAATCTCTCCTATAGTATTCTGTTGTTTTTTTTTAACCTTAGCTTCTCCATCCAAGCTTTTTGGAATAGAGCTGACCTCTCTATTATTATCATTATAATTTCCCTTTTAAAAAGGAGTTTTTAAGAATCTCTCATTTTCAGTCCCTTGGAGCATAGAGAGTGGAATGGTTATCACATTCTCCTCTCATCGGAATCAGATTTTTCAGGTAGTTTGAGGACTTACCACAGGATAACTTTTGTTGTGTTTCTTAAGGACCAGATATCATGTAACGTCACAACAAACATCTTCTTGAGGTTAAAAGGATGACTTACTTGAGAATATAACCTGCTTACTGGGCTTCTCTGGTGGCTCAGCCAGTGAAGACTCTGCCTTCAATGCAGGAGACCCGGGTTCGATCCCTGGGTCAGGAAGATCCCCTGGAGAAGGGAATGGTTACCCACTCCAGTACTCTTGCCTGGAGAATCCCATGGACAGAGGAGCCTGGTGGGCTACAGTCCATGGGGTCACAAAGAGTTGGACTCACTTGAATGATTAACACACACTAATATATTTACTCACAGTCATACATTCATTCATTTATTACTCTCTTGGTAATTTCTTGGTATGTAATGGGCAAGTATCTGATTCATGGGAAAATTGGAGAGTAATAGTTACCCAGAGAAACAGTAGCTTAACTAGAATTACAATCCAGGGATCCAATTCATAACAGTAAAATATTAGTTGTTGTATAATTGTTGTTTAGTCACTAAGTTGCATCTGAATCTTTTGCAACTTCATGGACTGTAGCCCACTTGGCAACTCTGTCCGTGGAATACCCCAGGCAGGAGTACTGGAGTGGGTTGCCATTTCCTTCTCCAGGGGATCTTCCTGACCCAAAGATCAAACTCGCATCTCCTGCTTGGCAGGTGGATTCCTTACCACTGAGCCACCTGGAAAGCCAGTTGTATAATAAGACCTGATTAAATAAACTATGGTATATGAATAAATGAAAAAACAAAGATGCTTATCACAAAAATTAGGAACAATTATTTATGAATAGAAAGCATTGGGTATGTAATATTGGAAAGTTACTTGGGAAACTTCTAAGTATCACTGATTTCTTTTTTGATTAATTAATTTGGCTGCATGAGGTCTTAGTTGTGGCATGCGAGACCATCGCTGTCGCACAGGACCTTTCACTGCAGCACAAAGACTCTCCAGTCGCGGTGCCCAGGCTTAGCAGTTGCAGGACTTAGGCCTACTTGCTCCACGGAATGTGGGATCTCAGTTCCCCCACTTGGGATCAAACACACGCCCCTGCCATTGCAGAGTGGATTCTTAACCACTAGACCACCAGGGAATTCCAATGTTTAATTTCTTTATGTGAATGGTGGTTACATGGACATTTGTTTATTAACATTATTTGAAATTGATATATGTTATATGAAGTATTAAATAATATTGTCATATTTAGTTATGAGTTTAATATATTTTTGTGTCCTATATATTCATAATGTATGTAGGACACAGAAAATATATTTTGTGATTCTGATATGTTGTTCAGAGATTACCTTTTCTATGAGAATTTACCCAGCAAACTCTATTGAAAATTATAATTCTAACACTATTTATTGCTCTCTATACTTCTCCCCCACCACAGGACCTTTATCAACATACTTCAAAGTTATTATTCATTTCTTTTCTTGTTGTCTGTCTCTCTTTTATAGAAGACAGACTTCATGAGAACAAGCTTCTGCATGTTTTGACTACATGTATGTCTGAAAACAAGTTTTGTATATCTCTTTGATTATTGTGATATCAGAAGCATCTAGAAGTGCCTGGCATTTATTACCTGTTACTTCCTGAATACTTCCTGAATAAAATATAGCTTATTTAAGTGGCAGGCATTTTTGGCATGAGATCACCAAACAGAAGCATCTGTTAAGTCTTTCTTTGGAACTATTCAGTTTCCCTGGGTTTTCCTGCAGTCTTCTGTGTGGAGACGTACATGGGTCTGAAAGTTGCCTTTCTGGGAGCTGGGTATGGAAGGCACTGGGAGACCCCCTGGTCAGCCTGTGATGTTCAGCTTTACCTGCCAGTCTCAGCTGCAATGTGCTTCTGTGCCTGCTGTCCAAATCAGGATTACTAAGGGTTCATTTCTCTAGAAAATAAAAGCTCATCTCTAGAAGAGTAGAATAACAGCCTCATCATTCTTGAAGGGCTGCAGATAATTTTTAACTGAGATTCAGTTATTCCTCTCCCTGGAACTTCCTTGAAGACTTCAGGGTGAATGTAACCAGTTTCAGGATCATATATGACTAAGGTTTTCCATCATGCAAGATCATGTAATTTCAGTAAAGCCCTTTCTTAACTGGTGCCAGAGAGTTTGAAGCCTTGATAACAAGAATTAGAAGCACACACTCCATGATCTCATCCATTTCCAATATCCAACAGCATCACTTTTTTCTTAGTACTTTCTCTCCAATCATTTCCTCAATGATCAATAGATTTCCAAGGGACTTGTGGACTGGTATCAGAATCTGGGAAGCTTATTAAATACAGATTCCTGTAGTCCACCCCTCTCCTTCTTATCTGAATATTGAGTGGTAGGGCCTCAGTGATATTTCAGTATACTGCCCACCACCAGTGACAATGATTTAGCCAGACATTCAGCCACGTACTGTTATTTAGAATTCTAAACTGACCCATAAATACAGTTCTATATGGGCCTACTGAGATTTATGGCAGGATAAAATTTAAAAGGTAAGGAAGAGGGCCACAAGAATCCAAAATTTCTAGCTTTGGAGAGGTCTTTGGTTGGCACGGTGCTGCTTCTGGAGAAGCCATTTTTGTACCCATGGATGCTGATTCTGTAACAATAAGATAAGCATGGGAAATTATGCCCTCACAATTCTCCTGAACAACTCTCTAGGTTGGTGGACACCTCATTTTGTGCTTATTCACTTCAGTTCAGTCGCTCAGTCATGTCCGATTCTTTGTGATCCCATGGACTGCAGCACACCAGGCCTCCCTGTCCATTGCCAACTCCCAGAGTTTACTCAAACTCATGTCCATTGCGTCGGTGATGCCATCCAACCATCTCATCCTCTGTCGTCCCCTTCTCCTCCTGCCCTCAATCTTTCCCACCATCAGGGTCTTTTCTAATGAGTCAGCTCTTTGCATCAGGTGGCCAAAGTACTGGAGTTTCAGCTTCAACATCAGTCCTTCCAATGAACACCCAGGACTAATCTCCTTCAGGATGGACTGGTTGGATCTCCTCGCAGTCCAAGGGACTCTCAAGAGTCTTCTCCAACACCACAGTTCAAAAGCATCAATTCTTCAGTGCTCAATTTTCTTTATAGTCCAACTCTCACATCCATACATGACTACTGGGAAAACCATAGACCTGACCAGAAGGAACTTTGTTGGCAAAGTAATGTCTGCTTTTTAATTGGTCATAATTTTTTAGGTTGGTCATAACTTTTCTCCCAAGGAGTAAGCATCTTTCAATTTCATGGCTGCAGTAACCATCTGCAGTGATTTTGGAGCCCCCCAAAATAAAGTCTGCTACTGTTTCTCCATCTATTTGCCATGAAGTGATAGGACTGGATGCCATGATCTTAGTTTTCTGAATGTTGAGCTTTAAGCCAACTTTTTCACTCTCCTACTTCACTTTCATCAAGCGGCTCTTTGGTTCTTCTTCACTTTCTGCCATAAGGGTGGTGTCATCTGCATATCTGAGGTTACTGATATGTGTTTATTATGTACCTAAAATTTGCTCAAATTTACTAGATAGCAAAACATGCTCACAGTGCCCTCTGGATAAGATAATTATAGTATGAAGAACTAATGCAAGCTAAGAACCTCTATGCTAATTGATGGTTAATTCCTCCTATTCATTCTTTCTTTTTTTTTTCCTGGTTCTCTTAGTACCTCAGGGTCAGGAATGTCTGGTAAAGAATGGAGAAGAAAAGTCTCTATTACTCTCAGTATAGCAAAGGATTTTTTAAAAATGAAGCTAAAAGAAAGACAGTAACCTTACTGTGAGTGGGCCTGCATGGGTCCAGCCTCATACCAGATATTCTATTCAGGGAAAAGACTGCATGGAATACTTAGGAAAAGCTGTTATGTGAAAGGCAATGTCATTTGGGAAGTCATTGCAGAGCCTGAAATCCTGGCACTCAGGTTAGAAACACCCTGGAGAGAATAGCAGAACATTGAAGGGTGTTTCTACAAAATTGTCACCTGATTCTGACAGCCCATGTATCCTATTATCCTAACTTTCACTGTGGAGAACTTCAGCTTCAAGTTCCCGCTATGACTGAAAAATGAAATGGAAGAATATTTAAAATAAAGAGAACTGCTCCAGCCTAACTATGGAAGAGGAGAATGTTATGTGAGTGTATATAATGATGCCAAATCCTAAACATACTCCTTCCAGAGAGCTGACTCTTCTTGCAGGCTCAGTGCTTGCACAGGTACAACAAAGAACTGTTTCATTTGTTGTTGTCTAATTAGGCAAAAGCTTGTTCCAAGTTTGGGAAAGGGAGCCACTATCCATTTCCATGGTATGCTTTCATAAATGCGGCAACATTGAGGATTCTCAGGACTGGTTCTGTGGCTGAAAAGTGAAAATGTTATTTGCTCAGTCATGTCCGACCCTTTGCGATCCCATGGACTGTAGCCCCCCAGACTCCCCTGTCCATGGGATTTTCCAGGCAAAAACCTGGAGTGGGTTGCCATTTCCTCCTCCAGGGGGTCTTCCCGACCCAGGGACTGAACTCGGGTCTCCTGCACTCACTGCAGTTCTGTGGCTAGTGCAGCATTCTCAAAGAAGACGATGAGAAAAGCAGCCAGATCTGGCCACAGGCAAAACTATGATGCAGCCTAAATTTCTTTATTACCTTGAAAGCAGAGTAGTACTTGATACAATATATATATATATATATATATATATATATATACATACATGAAAAAAGTAGACATAAAGGCTTTGTTGCTAAAGAGTTTTCTCTATGCTGCAACATTTAAGTGACATTTCTCAAGGAGGCTGACTAAACAAACATTTCCTATCATCTCCAGACTCTAGATCAGGATTGCCATCACAAGATCTGAGAGAAAGGTACACGCTAACCTGTGGAAAAGATAGACCTGACATATTCAGCCAATCTCTTATTTCTACGTGGCTAACAATATCTCAGTGCAACATGGATTTTAGTGGTTCTATTCAACCAGCAACAGACATGTTCTTATACGTTTTCCACCAGCAGAGGAAAAACGGGGGCAGCCAGAATGAACAGCTCCCCAAGGTAGAGAGTCTTAGCTTGAGAATAAAGAGTATTGATATACAGTACTTGTCCTTTTTACCACCTAATTCCACAGTTGTAGTGCTTCGTAGCTCACTCATCTGTGAAGTAAAGGAGTGGACAAGCACCATCTTGAAACCTCCTTGGGTTTCTGACATGGTTCTGCCAATACAGTGAAATGAACCATACCCATTTCTAAATGTGATTAGTAAGGTAAGTATAAGGATACTGGTTATGTATTACTGTGTAACAAATTACCCCCAAACTAAGTGGCCTAAAACAGCAGTTAACATTTATTATGTTAAACAGCTGAGACTTAAGAATCCAGGGGTGCCTGGAGAGTGATTCTGGCTGAAGGTCTTGGATGAAGTTGTAGTCAAGATGTCTGCATGGCCACAGGCATCTAAAGGCTCTATTAGGGCTGGAGAATGTGCTTTCAAGATGCTTTACTCACATGTCTGGGCTTCCTGATAGCTCAGCTGGTAAAGAACCCACCTGCAATGCAGGAGACCCCAGTCGATTCCTGGATTGGGGAGATCTGCTGGAGAAGGGATAGGCTAACCACTCCAGTATTCTTGGGCTTCCCTTGTGGCTTAGCTGGTAAAGAACCCACCTGCAATGTGGGAGACCTGGTTTGACCTAGGTTAGGAAGATCCCCTGCAGGAGGGCATGGCAACCCACTCCAGTATTCTGGCCTGGAGAATTCCATGGACTGTACAGTCCATGGAGTCGCAAAGTCAGACACAACTAAGCAACTTTCACTTTCACTTTCCTTGTCACATGAAACACCCCATAGGACTGCCGGAGTACCTTCCCAATGTGGCCATTGACTTTCTGCAGGGCAAATGACCCAAGAGGAGCAAGGCAAAATCCTCAGCTTTTTTTGTTGTCTAGCCTTGTTACAGGTCAACGCTACTCAGTGTGAGAGGGGACTACACCAGGGTATGAACGCCATTGAGGGCATCCTAGAGGCTGGTAAACACAGCACATGCAGCTGGTAACAAAAAAGAAATGGCCTTTATTATATAAACTACTCAGAAAAAGTCACATTTAACCCTTTTTTTAACAGTTAGAAATGACAATTTGACATAGCTACATTTATTTTTAATTTACCTGAATTTTCTGAAGCACCAATGTAATGAATCGAATAGCAAGAAACTCAGGGAGGCAGCTGATAGGGAGAAATGTACACTGATGATGTTAAAACTAGGCAATTCACAATCAGCCCATAACATAGTGCCTTTACAAGATCACAGTAAAACAGCTAAAATGCATGTCTAATTGATACCGTAAGACCAAATCTTCCATGACAGTTCTAAGTTTTAAATTTTTGTCTCACTGCCCAGATGTAGGTTAAACATAAATCTAATTGTCAGATACACCTAAATTCAAATTGCTACACTACTTGAAAAGTTAGGTAAAAAAAGATCTTCACAACCCAGATAATCACGATGGTGTGATCACTCACCTAGAGCCAGACATCATGGAATGTGAAGTCAAGTGGGCCTTAGGAAGCATCACTACAAACAGTTAGTGGAGGTGATGGAACTCCAGTTGAGCTATTTCAAATCCTCAGAGATGATGCTGTGAAAGTGCTACATTCAATATGCCAACAAATCGGGAAAATTCAGCAGTGGCCATGCGACTGAAAAGGTCAGTTTTCACTCCAATCCCAAAGAAAGGCAATGCCAAAGAATGCTCAAACTACCGCACAATTGCACTCATCTCACACGCTAGTAAAGTAATGCTCAAAATTCTCCAAGCGAGGCTTCAGCAATACGTGAACCAAGAACTTCCAAACATTCAAGCTGGTTTTAGAAAAGGCAGAACCAGAGATCAAATTGCCAACATCCGCTGGATCATCAAAAAAGCAAGAGAGTTCCAGAAAAACATCTATTTCTGCTTTACTGACTATGCCAAAGCCTTTGACTGTGTGGATCACAATAAACTGTGGACAATTCTGAGAGATGGGAATACCAGACCACCTGACTTGCCTCTTGAGAAACCTGTATGCAGGTCAGGAAGCAACAGTTAGAATTGGACATCGAACAAGACTGGTTCCAAATAGGAAAAGGAGTACTTGATCAAGGCTGTATATTGCCACACTGCTTATTTAACATATATGCAGAGTACGTCACGAGAAACACTGGGCTGGATGAAGCACAAGCTGGAATGAAGATTGCTGGGAGAAATATCAATAATCTCAGATACGCAGATGACACCATCCTTATAGCAGAAAGTGAAGAACTAAAGAGCCTCTTGATGAAAGTGAAAGAGGAGAGGGAAAAAGTTGGCTTAAAGCTCAACATTCAGAAAACTAAGATGATGGCATCTGGTCCCATCACTTCATGACAAATAGATGGGGAAACAGTGCAACAGTGGCTCAATCTATTTTGGGGGGCTAAAAAATCACTGCAGATGGTGATTGCAGCCATGAAATTAAAAGACGCTTACTCCTTGGAAGGAAAGTTGTGACCAACCTAGACAGCATATTAAAAAGCAGAGACATTACCTTGCCAACAAAGGTCCGTCTAGTCAAGGCTATGGGTTTTTCCAGTGGTCATGTGTGGATGTGAGAGGTGGACTATAAAGAAAACTGAGCACTGAAGAATTGATGCTTTTGAACTGTGGTGTTGGAGAAGACTCTTGAGAGTCCCTTGGACTGCAAGGAGATCCAACCAGTCCATCCTAAAGGAGATCAGTCCTGGGTGTTCATTAGAAGGACTGATGTTGAAGCTGAAACTCCAATACTTTGGCCACCTGATGCAAAGAGCTGACTCATTAGAAAAGACCCTGATGCTGGGAAAGATGGAGGGCAGGAAGAGAAGGGGATGATGGAGGATGAGATGGCTGAATGGCGTCACTGACTCAGTGCACATCAGTTTGGGTAAACTCTGGGAGTTGGTGATGGACAGGGAGGCCTGCTGTGCTGCGGTTCATGGGGTTGTAAAGAGTCGGACACGACTGAGCAACTGAACTGAACTGAATTGACCATTACATCTACTACTGTGGGTAGGAATCCCTTAGAAGAAATGCAGTGGCCATCATAGTCAATAAGAGACTAAAATGCAGTACTTGGATGCAGTCTCAAAAAGGACAGAATGATCTGTGTTCGTTTCCAAGGCAAACCATTCAATATCACAGTAATCAAAGTCTATGCCCTGACCAGTAATGCTGAAGAAGCTGAAGTTGAACGACCATATGAAGACCTACAAGACCTTTTAGAACTAACACCCAAAAGAGACGTCCTTTTCATTATAGGGAACTGAATGCAAAAGCAGGAAGTCAAGAAACACCTGAAGCAACAGGCAAATTTGGCCTTGGAGTATAGAATGAAGCAGGGCAAAGGCTAACAGAGTTTTGCCAAAAGAACGTACTGGTCACAGCAAACACCCTCTTCCAACAACACAAGAAAAGACTCTACACAAGGATATCACCAGATGGCCAACACTGAAATCAGACTGATTATATTCTTTGCAGCCAAAGATGGAAAAGCTGTATACAGTCAGCAAAAACAAGACTGGGACCTGACTGTGGCTCAGATCATGAACTTCTTATTGCCAAATTCAGACTTAAATTGAAGAAAGTAGGGAAAACCACTAAAGCATTCAGGTATGACCTAAATCAACTCCCTTATGATTATACAGTGAAAGTGAGAAATAGATTAATGGACTAGATCTGATAGACAGAGTGCTTGATGCACTTTGGATGGAGGTTCATGACATTGTACAGGACACAAGGAGCAAGACCATCCCCAAGAAAAAGAAACACAAAAAAGCAAAATGGCTGTCTGAGGAGGCCTTACAAATAGCTGCGAAAAGAAGAGAAGCAAAAAGCAAAAGAGAAAAGGAATGATATACCCATTTGAATGCAGAGTTCCCAAGAATAGCAAGGAGAGATAAGAAAGCCTTCCTCAGTGATCAGTGCAAAGAAATAGAGGAAAACAATAGAATGGGAAAGACTAGAGATCTCTTCAAGAAAATTAGAGATCAGAAGGGAAGATTTCATGCCAAGATGGGCTCAATAAAGACAAAAATGGTATGGACCCAACAGAAACAGAAGATATTAAGAAGAGGTGGCAAGAATACACAGAAGAACTGTACAAAAAAAGATCTTCACAACCCAGATAATCACGATGGTGTGATCACTCACCTAGAGCCAGACATCATGGAATGTGAAGTCAATTAGGAGCCATCACTATGAACAAAGCTAGTGGAGGTGATGGAATTCCAGTTGAGCTATTTCAAATCCTCAAACATGATGCTGTGAAAGTGTTGCACTCAATAGGACAGCAAATTTGGAAAACTCAGCAGTGGCCACAGGACTGGAAAGGTCAGTTTTCATTCCAATCCCAAAGAAAGGCAATACCAAAGATACTTCCCTAACCTTTTCTAAACCTTGTTCTAGCCTGGATTTGGCACTAAATACACTGGGAACTGGACAAATCATTTATCCTCAATGAGTTGATTTCCTTAGGTGTAAAACAATAATTTTTGCCATAACTGTCTTTATTTGAGGATTACATTAAGATAATCATTGTTCAGTGGCTCAGTTGTGTCTGACTCTTTGTGACGTCATGGACTGCAGCACCCAGGCTTCCCTGTCCATCACCATTACCCAGAGCTCGCTCAAACTCATGTCCATCCAGTCCGTGATGCCATCCAACCATCTCATCCTCTGTTGTCCCCTTCTTCTCCCGCCTTCTCTCTTTCCCATTATCAGGGTCTTTTCCAATGAGTCGGCTCTTCGCATCAGGAGTATTGCAGCTTCAGCATCAGTACTTCCAATGAATATTCAAGACTGATTTCTTTTAGGATGAACTGGTTGGATCTCCTTACAGTCCAAGGGATTCTCAAGAGTCTTCTCCCACACCACAGTTCACAAGCATCAATTCCGCATTCAAATTATCAGCCATGGGTATTATCAAAGGCTTTATGAACTGTAAAGTCCTGACCAGGAAACTTTTTCCATTTTCCCCCCAAATTGCCAATATGGACAGAAGACTTTTTTTTGCAATGATAAATACAGCATCTGCATTGTACACAATTTAGAACATTCTTAATGTTTACCTTATAATTAAAACCATTTGTACATATTTCTATGGCTCATAGGTAAAAAATTAATCCATTAATATTCCAATTTATATTTTACCTTAACTCTGTCGAATACAAACAAAAACT